>NW_026912045.1:0-295947 GCF_963662255.1 Cinclus cinclus
GCCGTTCCGACTGCGGCTTCTGTAGTTAAAAGAACCAGAAAAGGTCCCTCCCATCGGGGTTCTAAACTTTCTCCTCTCCAGCATTTTACAAACTCATACGGTCCTGGTCGGATAGAATGTATTGGAAAATCAAGAGGAGATGTTTGAGCTAAAATGCCTTTTTCTCTCAATTCCCTCAAATTGTTTGCAATGGTTGTAATATACCCCTGAATGGTTTTGTCCCCAACTAGCAAGGGATCCATTGTCATGACTTGAGGGTAAGGCAGTCCATATAACATCTCATATGGTGGGATCTCAGTTTCAGAGTGGGGCTTGGTTCTTATATTTAACAGGGCTAAGGAAAGACATCTGGTCAAAGGTAATTTGGTTTCTATCATTAATTTTGTCAGTTGTTGCTTAATAGTTTGATTCATCCGTTCAACTCGTCCCGAGCTTTTGGGATGCCATGGGGTGTGATATTCCCAGGTAAATCTTAGTGCTTGTCTAAAATTGTTAATTATTCTCGAGGTAAAATGAGTGCCTGGATCTGAATCAATAACCTGTATTAATCCAAATCTTGGAATAATGCATTCCAAGAAAATTTTGGCTGCTGCTTGAGCTGTTGCCTGAGCCGCAGGAAACACTTCTACTCACGGAGTCAATTGATCTACTATGACCAGTAGATATTTCCACCTGCCTATTCTGGGTACTTCAGTGAAATCCACCTGGATCTTTTCAAACAGCCTATAGGCTGTTTGACGGCCTCCAGAGGGAGGACTCCTCAACACCTTTTTGTTCACTTTCTGACATGTGAGACATCCTTGAATAATCTCCTTCCCAATTTCAAATATTCCTTTGCACACATAAAATTTGAAAAAGTGGTCACAAAGTGCCCTTGTTCCCCAGTGAGTCCTTCAATGTAAATTGCTTAGGGTCTGTCAGGCTAAAGGTTTTGGTACCACTTTCCTGCTGTTGGGCAAAATCCATTCTCCTTCTTTCAGGGTTGCCCCTAGCTTCTTCTGCACTTCCCATAACAACTCCTGAAGGCCCCTCTCCTGCTAATCTTCCAAACTTTTCCAGCTTCCTCCTGATATTTCCCCAAGATTAAGCTACAAATTGTGTTTTCAAAAGGACCTGTCCTGCTGCTGCATCAGGGTTGTTCTAGTTTCAAAGACAGGTGTTTGCTAAGGAAAGCAGAAGCCTCCCTTTGGACTGAAAAATGTGGTCCTTCCTTCCTACAAATTATTATGATTCTGGAATTAAGGGAGCTCTTAGACAAAGATAGGGGGATAGGAATAACAGTTCTTTACTAGCCTATTTAACAAGACAAACAAGAACAACAACAGCTATGAAATTACCCACAAACAGAACAGTAACTCAGCCCCAGTCCTTTCTGGCTGCAGGCACCTCTTCCCTGAGCTGCAGTTCCCGGTGCTGGGGGAGGGCAGGTCCCGCAGAGCTGCAGGAGGGCTGGGGGTGATGGCAGCGCTGTCCCAGGGGGAGAGAGAGATGGAGAGAGCCCTTGGCTTACTGTGTTGGTCCTGAGGCTCAGCAGAGTGCTGGATGGTGGCAGGTTACAGCAAGAAGGCTGCAGTGCAGGGTCCGACAGCAGTGAGGATGACTCCCGGCACTGCGATGGCAGGAATGGAACTGAGGCGGTGATCGTCCTTCTCATCTGATCTCCGTGGGTGAAATGGGCTGAGCCAGAGCCTTTTCTTTCCTTTTCTGGCTGTTTGAATCTCTGTTTCCCTCCTCTCTCCCCTCCCCCTTGCCACCAGGGCCCAGTCAACAGGTATCTTAGCATGACAATGGGGAAAATTCCAGAGGGAAAAGGGAAAGAACCAACCTCTAACAAGAGTCTATGCCTGAGTATAACTGCAAATCCTTTCCTAATCTCTCTAGCCATTCTGCCCGGGACTCATCCTTCCCTTGGTGCTCACTCAGGGTTTTCCCTGCATTTTGTCCCCTAGGCACTGCCTCCCGAATTCCTTGGACAGTCATCCACCTGAAATGCCTCATATTCTGCCTGTGTTCCACCTCCTGATTATTCCAATTTGGATCTGTAATAGGCCATTTGTGATCTCCCTGGTCTGGCCCTTGATGATCTCTTTCCCAGCCCCTATTCCTGAATGTCCAATCATTTCTCGCTCTTCCTGTGTAAACAAAATTCCTAAAATAGATTGCAACTCCACCCAGGTGTATATATCCAGCCCCAAAAGCTGATCTAGTCATTTTTCTACTCCACTAGGATCTTCTAGCATCCTGCCCATCTCTTTTTTAACTTCTCTAACATCCCCCATATTCAGGGGAGCACTCACATAACCAAGAGGACACTGTTCTGGGGCCAAATTTGCCACTGGAAGTTCTCTAAAATAGTATAATCTATCTTCCCTTTCCACTTCCTCATCCTCTCCGTCACTTTCTTCCCCCTGTCCCCATCTGCTTCTGGTTCTGTGTGCTACTGGCTCCTCCTGAATAAGGGCTGCACTGGGGACTAGGGGCTGAACAGGCTGGTTGGGTTGTCTGTAAGGGGTGGGAGGTGATCTAAGGGATCCCATGGCTCTGGTCTGTCCTTTTTTTCTGCCTGTCCTTTAGTCTGTAAAGGATATAATGGATAACCCTCATTTTCTTGCCTTTGAACAAAGAATTCAGCCTTCCCCCAGGGAAGCCACAGGGCAGCATATTCACTTTCCTCCTGGTTAAGAGGTTCTTTTGAATTCACATGCAGATTTAAAGCCTGACAAATCCAATCCTCAAATGATTCAAACTCTGGCCAGTATAAGTTGTCTGCTCAGATCTTTTCCTTTGACCACTCAAACATACAATAAGTAGTCATTTTCTGTTTACTTTTTCTCTTTGGGATTCCCTTCTATCCCAGGATCCTAACATGATCCCCAGTGGCCTGTCCTGAGGAATGCTGCTCCCCTTCTGGGAATCTCCCTCTTGGTTCCCGGGTTCTCGCAAATTTTTCCCATAATTTGCAACCCCTGGGTCAGAGGTTTTACTTTTCCTCTGAGCCATCCCTGGCAGCAACAGACTAAGAAATTCTCTTTTTCTTAGTCTCCTTTAGTCTCCCTCACTCATTTCGTGGTTCAACTCGCTCTCTCAATGTTACTCTATTACACTATCTCATCTCTTGCCAGCTACTTATCTCCCTCCTAATTCCCTAATCTCCCTCTTGCTTTATCCTCCCTGACTTTTCTTTCTGCCTGCTTCTCTCAATCCCTTGTAATCATATACTAAGATTTCCATCTACTGTCCTTTCAAAAAATAGTTGAACCTAACTCAGTTACTCCCCTCCTAAGGGAGTAGCTCCTTTCTCCTCAAAGACTTTTCCCGTGAGTTCTTGGGCTGGGACCTTCCCTCCCGGGGTCTTCACTCGTTCTTCCCTTTCGCTTCCCTCCTTTCCCGGCCGGTCTCCTCATGGAGAACCGGAACCGCGATACGGGGAGGTCCGCACTCGTTTCGGCTACCGAGCCATCTCAAACATTCCTCACTCACACACACAAGCATGCAGCCACCCACCTTACCTAACCCCGTGGTACGTACACGGCCCGCATTCCCACGCGGTTCTTGTGCACAAGACGGTTTACGGGTACTTTACCTTTGCCAGCACGCCTAAGGGAGCCTTCATTTTCCGCACGTCCTACTGCTACCTTCCTTTACTTATGCTTTATTTTAATTTGGAACTCCTTCTCCAAGAGAGCCTAGTCTAACCCTGGGAGCACCTTAATGCCAGTGTGGGGTTTTCCTGCTGTGTCCAAGTACCCGGTCACTGGCTGGCACCACAGGTCCCCAGGCCCTCTGCTGAGCCATCCCTCCCCTACAGTCAAGTTTATTCTGCCAAACTTGTCTTTTCTCTCCAGTCGACCACTAGGACCACAAGAACACATTGTCCTGAGGATGTCAAGATGCCTGCTCTTGCTGGAACATTCCTGTTGTGTGACAGCCCTGGAGGCAGAGCGTGCACGTGTAGGGATGTGGGCTCGTAACCCTGGTGCCAGCCGTTCTGCACACATCAGAGCTCCTGGGACACTGCCCGGCCCGGGAGTTACAAAGCGTCCTCAAGGAATCCCCATGCGTTAAAACACACAAATTAGCATGGGATTTTCAGTTGTTTCACAGGTAATCTTTCAAAAGGCCTAAACAAGTCTCACATGAATTGTTCCTCTCCCAGGCACGTTCAGTTCCGCCCCCCACATGCCTCTCCATCATCCCAGGGCAGTGGCAGGAGGCGGGTGCTCACGCGGAGCCCCGTACTGTGGGGAGAGCGCGGCACAGACCAAGCCCTGCCGCCCGGGATGGCCGCAGTCCCGGGACAGCGGGGCGGGCAGCCAGGGGCCGGCCCGGGGCTGCCCACGGCTCCTCTGGCACCGCTGCCACCCCCCGGCCCTGGGGCTGTCTGTGCTCCCGGCTCCACGGAGGCAGGGCCGGGGCCGTGGCCCCGGGGAACACAGGACGGCACGGCCCGGCACGGCAAGGATCGGCACAGCTCGGCATGGCACAGCAAGGCACGGCATGGCTGCTGCCCCTGTGCCACGGCGGCCCCAAGCCGGACGGGCCCAGGAGGGACTGCGGGAGGGACTGAGGAACACACCCCGTCCCCTGCGTGCCTCAGAAGAGACTCCAGGCCCACCGTGTGCAGCAGGAGGGACACAAAGCTCCGGCACGCTTCTGGGAGCCCACAGCCCTGTCCACATCTGAAATCAGACCCCAAAACCACCTCATGTGCCTCAGGAGAGACCCCAGCACCCTGCACACCTTGGGAGAGAGCCCAAACCCTCTGCATGCCTCACATGGGTTTCTAGATCCCTTGTACGACTTACTGGGGACTCCAGTGCCCTCCATAACTCAGAGGGAACCTAAAGCACCCCTGTGTCTCACAAGGGACCCCAGCCCCCCCGTGAACCTTATGAGGGACGCCAAAGACCCCACGAGCCTTACAGGGAACCCCAGCCCAGCGACACCAAGTGTTCTGACCTGGAAATCAAGTGTGGTTGCAGCTGGGTTGTGCCTCAGGATCTATGGCCTTTCCCTTCCCTTCCCTTCCCTTCCCTTTCCTTCCCTTCCCTTCCCTTCCCTTCCCTTCCCTTCCCTTCCCTTCCCTTCCCTTCCCTTCCCTTCCCTTCCCTTCCCTTCCCTTCCCTTCCCTTCCCTTCCCTTCCCTTCCCTTCCCTTCCCTTCCCTTCCCTTCCCTTCCCTTCCCTTCCCTTCCCTTCCCTTCCCTTCCCTTCCCTTCCCTTCCCTTCCCCACCCTCAGGAGCAGCCCCTGTGCATTTCCCTGGATTGGTGATACCCCATCACTTTGGTCCTGTCAAGTATGTGCTGCTCAGGGAAGACCTTTGTTCTGCCTGCTGACATTGCTGGTCAGGCTGTGTCCCTACACATGCTCTCAATGGCTTCCCTCAGTTCCTAAGCATGCCAATGGATGAGGCCCAGGCCCAGATGATGCCATTGAAGGAGATGTGCCCTCAGCCCAGGGACGCTCAGCATGGGCTCCCCCAGCCCCTCGGAGCCCCGCTGCTGCTCACAGCAGCCCCTGCCTGGCTCCTGCCTGCCCACACCGAGGGCATCCATGGCTGCTCCTGGACATGGAGCTCAGCCAGTGCTGGAGCTGTGTGGGCTTAGCTGGTGCTAGCACCCGGACACTGGGGTGACAACTCCATCACTTTATTGGGATAAAACAATGGGCCATCACCTACCCAGGCAGGGAGTGGAGGGAGGGGGCAGGGATCACCTTCAGGGCTGTTTAGAGGGCAGGGCCAGGGGGCTTAGGGGCAGAGGAAGGACTGTGTTGGTCTCAGCTGGGGAGGGAGGGTGCTGGGCTGCTGCTGAGGTCTATAGAACAACATGGGAATGGGTTGGGACATGGCAGAGGGAGATCCTAAAAGGGAGTGAGGGCAGCTTGGAAATACCCATGGGGAGAGGAGATGGCAGTGGGATCTAGAGGGTAATAGGAGGTTTCCTTGTAGATGGCCATTTTGGGGTCCACTTCTCAGAGCCCTTGTGAGGGCAGCCCAGGCCCTTCTTCCTGCTGGGGGAGCCGCTATAGCTGTGTGAGTGTGAGCTGTAGCCGCCGTCCATCATCTGATGTCCAGAGGTGCTCCTGAGGAGAGAGGAGTGTCTGAGGCCCCAGCTGCCGGTGGCACACAGGGACCCTCGTGCACAGCAGGGCCCAGAGCTGGCAAGGCTCCCCAGCACGGCTGGAGCTGCTGGCACACCTTGGCCCAGCTGGACAGCTGCCCCTCAAGGCCCTGCCGAGCAGGGGATGGCTCTGGGCAGGGTCCCTGGCCAGGAGCGGGCCCCAGAGCGCGTCTGCCTTTCAAGGGCAATCTGCTCCCTGCTCTTTCTCCTCCCCACCTTGCTCTGCCTCTGCCCGCTGCTCCTGGGGCTGCTCTTGCCCACGCAGCCTCAGTGGCAGCCAGCACTGCCTGCAGCCCCAGCGGGCTCCAAAGGACAAGGCCCAGCAATTAAGAGGCCAATTAAAGCACTGGGCAGCAGCACAACCCTCAGCACAGTTATGTGCACAACCACTGACCATCCACAACTCCACAGCAGCCTCCCTGTGAGTGTTTCCTGTCTACAAGCAGCCATCAAATGAAGATGTGTGTAGGGCAGAGAAACAAAACACTCACCGTTTTCTCTTGCAGCAACACCAGATTCCAACACAGCACAACATGAAGACAAGTTCCCCGCCAGCCACAATGGCAATTAACTCAAGCAAACAGTGTGGGCAAGAGCCCACTTTGGGGAGGGGCTTTTCGGCAGCTGCCCCAGGCTAAGAAGCCAAAAGGCACCGGGAAGGGGGAGGGTGCCGGGCTGTACCGGTTCCCCTGTAATACCCGCCGGCGTAAAGCCGTGGGACTGGGGCGCCCAGCCGAGGAGGAGTGGAACGGCGGAACCCCCCCGGTGGAACGGGGGTCCCTGGATCGTCGGCAAATTGCTTTTACTTTTCGAGAGGAACATAAAGCCTTTTTATTTTTTTCTTCTCCTTTCATTCGTTTCCCTTCCTTGCTTTCCCCTTCTTTTTCCTTCTAGCTGATTGGGAAGGCAAGCTTTTCTTGCGAGGACCTGTAATGGGCTGTCAGGAAGGCAGGCTTTTGTTGTGAGAACCAGTGATTGGCAGGAAGAATGGGACTAAGAGTGTTATAAATGAGAAACAAAGTCTCGATATTTAGCAAAATTTAAGTTGCTTTATTTGATATAGACGGAGCACACAGCGCTGGGGAAAGTGAGGAGTCACCGCCCACTCCACGCTCCGTCGAACCTTGGTTTGCAGCTCCTTTTTATAGGATGGTTTTCCTTGTAGTCTCCGGACAGTTTGTCAAGCAGCCATGTGGTCTTGGTAGATAAGGGACAGTAGAAATGGGGGGGTCTGGTCTTAACAGATAGGTTGGGATTGATTACACCAAGGCAGGAAATCTGGTATCGCAAAATCTTTCAGGTTGCAACTGATTATACAAAGGCAGGAAATCTGATTTTGCAATATCTTTCAGGCCGTGGGAAACCCCCAGTTTACAAATTGGTATCAAATACAATTTACTGAAAAAAACCCAATATTCATAACAGAGGATTTAAACACAATGATTTCATCATATATATTTTTCTCTATCTAATGTCCATGCTTCATTTCAGACCTAAGTATTCTGATTTCTAGAAACCCCGATGCTTTTATGATTAACACAAATCTTTTATCAATTATCCCAAGAGCAAGGAAGGAATCCCGAAGGGGACAAAGAAAAGAAGAGATATCAACAGATATACGTCTAAATAGCCTCCTGGGAAGAAAACTAGCCCGGTGGAAACATGACTCCAACACCAAAGAATTTAAGATGATACAGTATTGTATAATAGGATAAATTAAGAGAGAAATTAAGTCCGACTATGTATACTGGCCGTGGGATGGGTCACATGAGGAATAGATGCGTCAGGTTTTAAACACCCGTGTAAAAGCTAAAGGAAGAACCCCGGTGCAGATCTGGGAGAGGGGATTTCACACTGAACAAACTTTCTAGCTCTGGCCTCTCAGTCCTGAATCTCAAGGGAAAGCTACTTTGTGCCCCATTCCATACAAACAGAAAATCCTGGATTTGAGAAAAAAAACACTGGCTTGGGGTGTGCTTTGTCTTCCTGCTCCCTTTTGCCACCTCCTGCCTTTTTCTCTCTCTCTGTGAACACTAAGTTTTGCTGTACACTTTCCCTCGGATAATTTAACTGCTTACCATATCAAGTGTAACTGTTGTTCTCCACCCAAATCTAACAGGAGCAGGTGCTACTTCTCTTTCAAGATAAGATTCAGGTTAACAGCAGCACTTGAGTGCAGTGATTTCAAAATGAATACATTACCTTTCTCTCTTTCCCTCGGAAATGAGCTACTGCCACCTGAACTTGCCCTTCCCTTCCTCACCTGAGCCATGGAACAGCCCCACTGGCATGGCAGGAGCTGGGCCGGGGAACTGCTGCCTTTGGAGTTGCACCTTCTCCTCCCGTGGCCAGTGCTCAAAGCCCAGAAGAAGTGCTCTGTGAACTTTGAGTTCTGGCAGCTGGGTTAGAGCCAACATGGGAGGAGGAGAAGGTTCACCAGAGCCCCGCTACTGCCGTGCTAGCTCCAGGGCAAAGACTGGAATGGAAGCCAGCCCATGTACAAACCCCATCTGCTCTGCCCGTTCCTGTGGGAATGAGCTGCTGCAGAGGGGAAGATTTGGGTGAAATGTGGTTCTCTAAGAAGGCCATAACTAAATGCTTGCATGGGGATTTTGGCTTCT
This sequence comes from Cinclus cinclus, assembly GCF_963662255.1. Lineage (NCBI taxonomy): Eukaryota > Metazoa > Chordata > Aves > Passeriformes > Cinclidae > Cinclus > Cinclus cinclus. The sequence continues at coordinate 8,745 of NW_026912045.1, forward strand.
GGAGCAGTGGGGTAGGGCTGCTGTTGTTTCCTACCCCTACATGCCATGATGATGTACAGGCTGAGGGATGCCATGTGTGCTGTGCACTGGCAGTGATCCTCAAGAAATCTTTCTAATCCTCCCCTTCCAGCTAGTCAAGCCCCCACCAGTAGGAAGTGGCTCTGCTAAGCCCACTAAGAGAGCTCGAAGATTAGTTTGTGAGCCAAACAGTTGAATATTGCCTAGAGGGGGGTAGCAGGCAGTAGATGTGCCACCATTCTCTTTCCAGCACACCACTGGGAGTACTAGAACACAGGTCTGTGAGGCTGAGTGGTTGAATATTGCCTGGGAGGGTGGCAAGCACTGGATGTGACTCATCTGATGTTGGCACTGGCCTGGCCTTTCCTGTTTGTGCAGAGTGAGCTCACTGTCCACCACTGGCTTTCTCTTTCCAGCACAGATTCTCTGTGTGTTGTTTTGCCCTGGAAGGGAGATTTCTAGGTTGCCTTTGTTTCTTCATTAAAGGCAAATGATGGTGGGCAGAGCACTGCAGAGAGTGAAATGAAGAAAGGAAGTGGGTTGGCTGCCCCTAAGACCATCAGGGGAGAGGAACCATCCCATTGTCCCCACCCCCCCCCCCGACCCTCCCACCCCCCCGCCCAAGTGACCCTTGCCAGAGGGAAATAACCAAGAAATTGTCCCCAAAGACAGGGTTCAGGAATGCAGGACCTATCTGCCTGTATGTGTGGGGGGGAGGTTTGGGGGATCGAAGAACTTGTAGTGACATATTTTAACTAATTGTAGGCATGAAGCCTGCCACAATATCCCACCCATACTCCCCTCTCCTGTCCCCATCACCACTGTGTCATGATCCCACAGAGAGACCCACATGGGGGTCGGAGCCAGGAGGGCTCTAGAACAGTGTTGTGCACACGTGTGTCAGTGTGCAGAACTGGACACACTTATATTCTCTAGTGTGTCCAGATGTAAGTGCACCCATCCTACTTTGTACAGTGTACGTGTGTGCAGTGTGCACAGCACTGTGCACATCTGTGCACTTCTGTGTACACGTGTGTTGAGTCTGTGCACAGCTCTGTGCTTGTAGGTGTGCACAGCTCTGCAGGGGTGAGCATGGCTCTGTGTGGGACATCTGTATGTTAATGACACTGCACGTATGAGTGTGCACGAGCTCTCAAGTACAACAGGTCTTGTGCTTGTAGGCATGTGTGCGTTAGTGGAGGCTGTGTGTAGGTGGGTGTCTGAGTACCACGTATGTGCTGGTGTGCATGGGTTTGGTGTGCATGGGTGTGTGCTCCTGGGGTCTGTGTGTGTGTGTGTGTGTGTGTGTGTGTGTCTGTGTGTCTGTGTGTGTGTGTGTGTCTGTGTGTGTGTGTGTCTATGTGTGTGTGTGTGTGTCTGTGTGTGTCTATGTGTGTGTGTCTGTGTGGGTGTGTGGGTGTGTGTCTGTGTGTGTTTCTGTGTGTGGGTGTGTGTGTGTGTGTGTGTCTGTGTGTGTCTGTGTGTCTGCGTGTGTCTGTGTGTCTGTGTGTGCCTGTATCTGTGTCCGCATGTCTGTGTGTGTTTGTGTCTGTCTGTCTGTGTGCCACTGCTGGGCTCTGCTGGCTGGAGTGGCTCCTGGCTCTCTGTCTCACTCTCTTCTTGTAGGGAGAGGAATTAGGCCCTACATATAAGTGTGCCAAAAATTTATATAAGGTTGTGTACAGTGATTTCCATCAAATTTAGTAGTGTTTAAGGTTCCACTGAATCCCTGTAAGATGTGCATGCTTTGCACGGGTGTCTTTGGAGGGGAGTTTGTTCTCTAAATAGATTTCACAGTCATGTCCAAAGCTTTGATTTATGCCAAGCTTTTAAATCTGACATGTCAAACAAGAGTTTCTGAAATACACCAAGGAACAAGTGGCATTATTATGTGCATCCACTGCTGCTCTCACCCACGGCCCCTAGAAACTGCTGCCATCAAGACAAGAGGCTCTGCCAGGTGCATAAGCCCTCTATAAGTGTAATGCTCCTTAAGCCAGTTTCCTTGTGGCAGCAGTGCTGAGCAACTTCCATAGGTGAAGCCTGTGGGGCAGTACTAGGGTGGAAATAGCCATGAAGAATAGATTGCCTGCTACTATGTATTCGTTCAACAGTGCTTCCTAAGTCTGTGCTCTCTGGCTTCTGCCTGAGTTTCAGACACATCAAGCACTTCAGTTCCTTGTTCCGACACTCAACAGGAAGCTGCTATGTAGAAAAATGCCTCCTGATGTACATTGCCTTCAGCGTCTGTCTTTTAGAGAAAGGCCAGCTTTTAACCCCTCAGTGGGGAGGTCCCTTTCAGGTACTGCTCACCACTGAATCGGCTGTGCAAACCGCAGAGTGGGAGTGGACTCATGTCGAGAGAATTAAAGGTCCAGTAAAAGAACCCAAAGAATAAACTGTAACATCCAGACTGGGTGAGATAGAACTGAGCCTCACGCACAGACGGAGAGATAATCACAGAAGCAGGAAGACATTCAAAAAGTAGGGTCAAGCTTCCAGCAGATGGCTCGAAAATTGTTTTAACACTTTAAGGGGGAGTTGGAACCATTCCAGTTATTAATGTAATTGTCCTGTTTTAATGGATGGAAATAACAAGCACCTGTTGAGGGGAAGTACACAGGGAACCGTAGGAGGTGCTGGGGCGGTTTCCTTAGGAACCAACAAGTGGAGTAAGACAAGAAATAGAGGGCAAGACCGGCTTGGCCCCTATGCTCACCACCAAGAAGAGTGTATAGCCCTGCTGTGGGCAGCAACCCTGTAGGCATGGTAAGGTGGGGGCTAAAAGGCCATAGCAGACCTCTATCATTCCTCAGTTGGCATTTAACAGGTAAGATACACCTGCTAAGGGTAGTAACCCCATAAGCATGGCAGATGGCCATACCAGGCCCTGGGACTCCCTTTTGTCCATTGCGAATAAGTGAGCCGAAGGAAAACCGCAGAGTTTTCTATTCCCACTGTCCTCACCACCTCAACAGATGCTAGTATGATAAAACTCAATTTTGAGAAGTAAGAGTGAATCACTGGAATCTAAAAAAAGACAGTTGTTTGACCCAAAAGACTTATGAAACGGAAAAGGGAGGTTTGTTATAGATGAGTGATGCGACGGTTGGCTCTCACAATTAAAGGATGAACAATGAGTGCATGTTAAGATACGTTCTGTGGATGTATAATGATGTTAAATGGATAATATACCCTCCCCTAGTCCCCTTTCCCCTCCCCCTTGTACTGTTGTTACCACGTGGCTTAGGTAGTCGGGGCATTTGGGGAGGGCTGGCTTGTTCCTGCACCTGACCTCCAGTCAAGATGTAAGAAAGTAGTCTGCAGCAAGGGACGGCAGAGAAGGAGTTCAGCGACAAGACTTTGGGAGGGCCCAGGGGCATAAAAGGCAGAACATACATTCCGTAGCTGAGCACGTGGGGGTTTAGTCCTGTGCTCCCAGCGCTGATTTTCCTCAATCTTCAGTAATTTCTTGTCTTTTTATGTAAAGGTTTAATAAACCTTTGACATTTTAAAACAGTGAGCGTCGTTTTTCACAAGTCGATTATTACATTTTGTTAATGTTTAATAGAAGTTTAAAATTTGAAAAATCGAGCGTCATTTCTCACACCCTGCACTGTCAGGGTAGGAGGTGCAGCTGGTGTAACTTTTTCTTGTCCCCCCTGCCCTGTTGCTGTTGGGCAGGGGAAAGTGACAAGGTTTGTGAGCGCTGGCCTTTCGGGCGCTTAGCTTCATGCTTTCTCACAGAAACCTGTAGTTTCCAGCCGGCATAAAAAGAATGGGAAAGCAGCTCAGACTTTTCCCACAGGCTGTATTATCGTCTGGGAAGGGGTCAGGCTACAAATCCAAAGATGGGGGTTCACACATGTGATTTTATAAGGTATGGGGGGAACAAAAGTAAACCAAGGGAAAACAGAGTTAACACATTTTGGCCAACTACATTATCTTACTTGGTTTGGGACAACCAATTCTAAAGAATCAAACCGAACCAGTAATATTCTAAAAAGACAAGACGAAGAGCTTGCATGTTTTCTAACATGAGTCATTCTAAGCAAGTAGTTTTTCTTATCTCAAAGGAAGTTCCACGGGGCCCTCACAGGAATGTGTGCAGAAGGATTCGTCTCCTCTACAGCTGGAAGGAGAGAGGGGTGGGGGGAGGCTGCTTTCGGGGGTCTTCATTTACTTCTCAGTATCCTGCTCTGAGTTTTTGGAGTTTTCTGCAAGAAATCTCTCCTGTGCCGGGTGCTGCGGAGAACTTTGTTGGTGTTTTCAGACAAATCCCGACTCGGGCCCAGGCCCGGGCCCGTTCCAGGGCTGTTCCTCATCTCCGGCTTTTCCCCTCACTCAGCCCAGGGGGCCCTGAGAGCGCGGGCCGGGGCTGGGCCGTGCGCAGAGCCCACCCCTCGCTGCGATTGGCCGATTGTGCCGTCACTCCTCGTTCTGCCGCGCTGATTGGGCAGAGCGGGGAGAAGCCCGGCCCCGGTGCCGCCCCCAGAGCGCCCCTGGCGGAGCTAAGGCGCCAGTGCCGGAGCGTGTGTGCGGGCCCGGGAGCGGCGGCGGCGGAGCTCGGAGGCGGCCCCAGCGCAGGTGGGAGCCGCGCTCGGTTCTGCGGGGGCTCGGGGCTCGCTGCGGGCGGAGGGGGCGGCGGGGGGCTCTGTCGGGTTCGTTGTCCCGTGCCCGGCCCGTGTTGCCCCTGGGCTGGGGGCGCTGCGGGAGCGGCTGCCCGCGGTCTCCTTCCCGCTGGGAGCTCGGCCGGAGCCGGTGCCGGAGCAGCGCCGGCTCGTCCCGGTTCCTGTGGGCAGGACACAGGTGGCTGCCCTGTCCCCGGGGCTGTGCGGGAAAATTGCCGTCGCCAGAGGTTTGTGTGCACAAAGGAGACAGAGGAGTCCTGGAGAAGTGACTTTATTGATGAGCAGAGGGAGAGGCCCTGCGGCATTTGCCATGCGGTCTCTGAAACGCAGCCTCCTTTTTATTTTCATTTTCCCGGCCGCGTCTCCCTCTCCCTTTCCCCGCTGGCAGAGGTACTTGGAAGGTCCAGACTTCCCGATCCGGCTGCTGCATGTCCTCGTTAATATGCACCTCTACTACGATATTAATCTTACTGCTTTTAATCCCTCCTCATTTTCTCAAGAGGTCTCTTTACTAACTTTTAATTTCCATTGACTCGCTCTCTTTTTCTGGGTCCTCTTTGCTTTTGGGATTGTTCTCTGTGACCTCCTAGCCTGTCCTTTTGTAGCTGTTTCTGGATCGGGAGGCCTGGCTGCCACCTGCATGGCCTTGCTCACCTGCAGAATGAACTGCACTGAGCAAGGTGTCAAAAGGGGCATGGTAAAAAGATGAGAGTTGCTGCAGCACATCAGAGGAGGAGCAGCATTCGTTTAAAGCCATGGTCTGCCATGGAACCACGAAAACCTGTCCCATTCCCATCCTTTCCCTATATGGACTGGTACTTCAGCTACTTTCTTATTTCCTTTGTTATCTGTTTTGCCGATTTTCAGTTATCATCTATTTACAAACAGTGGTTTGAGTCATTTAATTTTCTGAAACTCCTCCTCCTTCTGTGAATAGCAATCTGGTCCCAAGACATGGTGCAATGTCTTATTCTTCGTTTCAGTGGCTTGATTGGTGGGAAGGTCAGGAGCTGGAGCTGTCTGGGTTATTGCTATTTTGAGGAATGATAATATAGTCTTTCAATAATAATAATAATCAAATGTAAACCTAATTATGCTACTGAAATTATGTATGGAGTTTCTTTCACCTGATATGAATTCCTTTGGGAATCCCTCAGGGGCTGGTCCATGGATTTGTAGGATTTGTTCTGGTGTCTGCTAATCTGGTCCCCATTTTTGGCAATGCCTTGCAGCCAGGGATGCATCAATTGATCACTTTTCTCTAATTAAATCATCACATACTTGGATTCCCAACTGATTTTTCTAGGCTCACAAAAACACCCCAGTGCTCTGGTACACCCTCTAGAACCTGGGCAGTGACAGCACGTGTTGGAGTGGGGAGAGGGATGGTTCCCTCTGACATTTGATAGTAAAGTTTTCACAACCTTCTCCGTTTGCTGTTTCCCTTTGCAGCTTAACCAGTTTCTGTTGCAGTCAGATGTCCACACTATGGACTCTGCCTTGAGCTGTGCAAATTCCACCTGTGCAAGCAGGCAGAGCTTGGGGTGGGGGACAGAGGGAGTCAGCCCAATTCCTCCCCCAGGCAAGAACACCTGGGTACATTTTCCACACTTTGCCCCAGCAGTGTTAATTTGCATTTCTAAAGCTCCTCTCCTGGCTGCCTGGAGCCATTGCTTCTCTTCCAGAGCAGCCATTGGATAACTCACAGGTGGACCTACAGAATTTGCTGTATTTTTTTATCCTTTTTTTTTTCTTTTAAACAGTATTCTATCAACTGTTTATGCTTTAAAGCTTCATCCTTAAAGCTCTTCGCGTTTTGCAAAATGCAGCCTAAAGGCGAGCACCATAAAACCCAGATGGAAATTTTGCCATCACTAATAGCCATTGACAAAGATACCCAACAATTTCCATTGCAATCAAGTTTTTTCTACTTCTCCTAGCTGTAAAAATTGATTGTCACTTCCCTGGCCCAAGTGACAGTAGAAAAGTTGGATTATTAACGAAAAATTATTCTAATGGTGTAATTTTTGTCACTGAAACTGCGGGAAAAACAAAAACTCTCCAAGACTATCTTTAGTGTTAGAGAGTCAAGGCGTTACTTGATTCTGGTCAGGATGGGTGACAGAAATAATTTCATCCACACATAGCCCAGGTGTGCAGAGAAAATCATGCCATGACACATGCATTTTACTAGATTATTCCTAAACTGTATACAGTCTGAACCCATTGCAATGCGTTGCTTTAATGTTCACTGCTTCCAAGTTGTGTAGTTCTCAGTATTTGGTTTCCTACTGGACCCGGATTTCTCCCCCTCTGATGTTAATTAGGTCCAGACTCCTGGATTTCCTTGTCGGCCTTTTCCAGACCAGGTGTCTCCAGCTGTGCAGGGGGCAGGGTCTGGGGTGGGTGTTCCTTGGTGGTTGTTGTTGGTCCTTGGTGTTCTGTTAATGGTCGTTATGTTTGTGGATATCTTTTGGGTTATTCCAGTCTGTTGAGATGTTAATCTCATCCCTGTTCAGTGGGGTAGCATTCCATAAAAAAGCCTTTCATATTCCTTTCCCGAAGGGGCAGGCAAACCAAGTCTGAGTAGGGAAATAGGATGTTTAAAAATGTCAAGTGTGTATATTTTCCAAGCATCGACTCGCAGGCTGCCCAGTGTGTGAGTGGAATTGAGAGGCAGAGTGGAATTCTGCCGCTGTCTTCCCCAGCAGCTGTGGGAGTGCAGGCACAGAAAGCAGCGAAGCTCCAGCAGTGGCAGCAAGGATTGTCCCCAGTGGCTGGAGATGCCAAAGGAGGGTGCCCAGGCAGAGGATTTCAGCAGAGGATCTGTGGGCAGGCCCAGGGGCTTGCCCCGCTGTGGAGCCCTGGCTGCTGCTGCTGCTGCTGCGTTGCCTTCAGGGCAGGGTCAGTGGCAGCCTCCCATGCTGGTGCTGCAGCCGGGAAGTCCAAATGTCCGGGGCTTCAGAGACCCTGAGCCGAGGGTGAGGGGTCCCCCCGTGTTGAGCTGTGCTGGCGGCTGTTTCTGTGCTCAGGGACACCTGGAATGGGCCGGGCCACTTGGCCACCAGTGGTGCTTCTTTGCAGTCCTTAGGCAGGAGCCGATGTCCCGCTTGGATGCCGTGAGCAGCAAAGTGCCAAGGCAGGCTCTGTGCCATCCCAGCTTCCTGTGGGAGAGATTTGCAAGAGACAGGATTGTGGTCACAGACTGTTTGAAATATGTATCCCTTATCTGCACGGCTAGTGGGTGGGGAATTAGCAGGGTAAGGAATTCCCAACACCAGTTACAAGGGAGAGAATTGAGTGTCTGCTCTGGCTCTTATTCTTGCCCAAGCCAATGGTAAAAGCCTTACCCATGGCATCTTGGTTTCTATCAGCAGCTTGTGAAGGAGTTTCTTTATTTCTCCCTTCATTCTTTCTACCTGATCAGAGCTCTGGGGGTGCCAGGGCTTGTGGAGGTCCCTGTGGTATTCCTAAAGCAGCCATAGCCACTGAAGGGTCTTTGCTGTAAAATGAGTTCCCCATGTGAGTCTGTTGCTTCCCCAATCCCTTATCTTGGAAGTATTTGTTGTGGAAATGCCTTAAGGAGAGATGCAGTGATTGCTGAAGAATTCCGATTTGCTTTTGCCGGCCCGTTGGCTGACATGCTGTCACCAGGAGATATTTGAGCCTTCCTGCAGGGGGCATTTCAGTCCCAGGCTCTTGCAGGCACACACAGCTCTGCCGGTTGAGCTGACCATGTGGGCGGTAACCTGGGCTTGGTCTAATTCCCTTTCCTTAATCAGAGCGTGTCTTGGAGCTCTTGTCCCTTCTCCAGCCCTTGAAGAGCCATCCATAAACACATTTTGTCCCTCAGGCCAGGGAGTTTGTCCTGAATCTCTCCTAGCCTGGCTCTGGAGCTCTGTCCTTGGAATGCAGTCATGGGTGGGGAGTGCCAAGGCCGGGCCCCCCCGCACTGTCCTGGCAGGAGCGGCTGCAGTGGGGACCGAGTGCGGGCGGGAGCGGCCGAGAGCCCAGCGCTGCCCCAGCCCGACCTGGCCCAGCTCCATCCCTGCCCCTCCAGTGGGGTACTGTGGGTTTGAGGGGAAGAAGGAGTCGGCCGTGGGTGCCTGGGGCAAGAGAAGGGAAGAAGAAACACGGTGTCACTGTCCACCAGGGCATCCACACTGGGGAGAAGCCCTACGAGTGTCCCGAGTGTGGGAAGAGCTTCTCCAGGAGCTCTCACTTGATCCAACATAAACGGAGGCAGCACCAAGGGAAGCCCTGGGAGTGGCCTGAGTGCGGGAAGAGCTTGGTGCTCTGCTGCAGCTCCATCCCCCATGGGAGGATCGGTGTTGGATGATCCCCAGTGAGTCCTGCTGGGCAGAGCCCTGGGATGCCTGGTCCTGGCCATCCATGTTGGGAAGACACCTGGCTGGGGGGGGGGGGGCTGTGCATCATCCTGTGTCCCTGTGGGCACCTGGATGAATGCAGGGGCAGGAACATCCATCGGGACTGAAACCGACCTCGGGAATTCCTTGGGGAGAGCGGATTTGTTGACTTTCAACTGCAGAAGATCTTCTGTGTTCAATCCTATCTTCTGGTGGCATCCAGGAATATTGAATGTTCTTGGAAGTCTTTTCCAGTGTGGTGGTTTGTAAAGTTTTCCTGCAGTTTTCGACCTGCCGGGGCCTGGGCAGTCTCCCTTGTATCGGACAAGAACCAATCAGTCGTATTTTTAATATTGACACGTTGTTACAAGACCAATAAGCAAGCTCATGCCTCTCTGTGAGACGCAGGTGTGAAGAGAGAAATCCCCGGGTAAGTTCTCTTTCCCTTGGAGCCTCTCAGAAAGTCACAGCGGCCCGGGCCGGGCAGGTTTAGGTGGGCTCTGAGGCAGGGCTCAGGAAGCTGCTGGGCCCTGTCTTCAGTCAGGAGCCCCGAGAGCCAGGGAAAGGAAAGGCCCGTTGCTGACATCCTAGCGCCTCCCCCTCCAGCGGCGTGGCCGCGGCTTGGCAAAAGCCTGCCCTGCCGCTGGCCCAGAGCGGCTCCGAACGGCCGGGACCGCCCCGCTGCCCAGGGAGCCTGGGGAAAAACAGCTGAGCCCCGTTCTGGCAAGGCCCCACAGCCCTGCTAGCAGGGCAGGATGGAGGAAGAGCCCCCGGCCCGCGGCTGGAATTGAGTGCAGCTGGCGCCAGAGAACAGCCATGAAAGCAGAAACTCATCACCACTTCCCTGACTAAACCCTACAGTCCTCACCCAGCCCCCAGCGTGGCACCTTGAAAGGCTCTTGATCATAAATAACTGCAACTGCCCCACCTGGAGAAAATCACAGAACCCTCTGCTGCCTGGGTAAGGCATTAACTCCTTCAATGCCCTGAATAAAACTTTACCAAAAACAAGCAAACAAAATAGAAAAAAAAAAAAAAATCCCCCCAGAAATAGTAATACACAAACAATATCAAAACTGTGAAGTCAAACAAAAAGAAAAGTCAAATCCTAAATAAAGCTAGGAGAAAAGTCAGGAACTAAAATTTCTCTTTTTAAACTATGGAGAAAAGACTCTTGTTTCCTCTATAATACATAAAAATATTATGGAGTGAATATGACCTTTCCAACTGTATAAACAAAAGCATTAGTATTTAAGTGAACAAATGTTAAAATTGCTGTAGTCCTCTAAGTTTAAATAATAAAAAAACCCCTACTGTTCTGCCCCCCCCCCGCAAAAAAAAAAAGAGAAGAAAACCCCTCTGTTATCTAAAATAAAGTAAGCTTTTTTTAAGATTTATAATCCTTAAAGTGTGCCTCCTAAGTCAGTATAGTCCTCAATAATAGTTAGGAGAAAAACTGTTAGTCTGAATAAAGGGTTTTTACATAGTAATGAAATTTCCATTCTCCTGAGCAGCTAATCACTGTAACATCAAAACCACAAGAAAACTGTTTCATGTGAAGAAACCTCCATAGACTGAAAAACAAAGTCTCCTCTTTCAAATAAATTAGTAAAAAACTCTTTTAAAGATGGTGAACTGAGTTGTTTCTTGTACATTTTCAGTATTAAAAAAAAGGCATGTGGAAGAGAGCAAGTAGTGTAAAGTTTTATTCTAAGTTTTTTTCTTATAGTTTCTAGTAATCAACTTTTCTTTAAACCATTTAAAGTTAAACCTGTTTTTTGCCTTGCTCCTAATCCTATCTCACAACCAAAAAAATGTAAGTTAATAAACCAGTACAACTCCATCCAACTTCAGTGACTCCAGGACTTTGATTTCCTATGGCCCAAGGGCACCTTCCACAGCCAAATGGTGATGAACTGGGGCAAAGACCGAGATTTTGGAGACAGTGAGGTAGAAAGCCCTCCCAAAAAGGTTCTTCCCTCCCTCCTAAGCGTGTGGATCCTCAGCTCACACAGAGGCGTGTTGCAGTGTGCTTCTTGTCAATAGTATGTTCTGTTCTTGCCCAAGTTAATGGTTTAGTCCAAAATTACAGCCTCCCACCCACTTGGTTAATCTGTCCTGAACTACCTGTCAGTCCTGCTTTGTGCCAACCCCCTGCTTGGAATTCCCCTTTGGAAATCCCCTAGAACTCCAGGTCTCTTTAGTTCATGTGACCCAGTTTTCCCCCCCTGCCTCCCTCATTGGACAATGCCTTTGTGAACCCTACCCTTTACCCCTCCCCAGAACTTCTCCAATTTGCTAAGAATTTGTACCTTCCCCTCAAACCTCCCCTATGTTTAAGTTGTTGCACCTTCTCCATTTTTGCCTTTTGCCCCACAAATTGCCCAGAGTAATAAATCCTTTTTGTCCCGTACAAAAGACCTCCCCCTCCTCCTTGCCTCCTTGGAATGCAGTCTGGCAGCTAAAAAGGCCATGGAGCAATAGCTCTAGCTCCATCTAAGGCCTCCTGTTCCTGGGGTGGAACTCACTCTAGGCATGGGGCCGCAGTGGCAAAGTGAGTTCAGCTCTGGCTGTTGCCTCACTTGGTGTCCACCGTCAGGCCCCGGTGAGCGGAGCCCAGGGATGAACTGTGGATTTTAACCCAAAGCAGGTCTGGCTCTCAGCTGCCTCCGAGCGCAGCCGACTGGAAAGGTTTCTCCAGCAGCTGATTTGGGGGATGAAGTGCTAACCTCTAGCAGCTGGGGAACACTTCCCTGAAGGAGGATTTTTGCTGCAGCCCCTGTCCAGTGGACCAAAAGGAGGGTGAGTATCCTATCCCCCAAGTTAGACTGAGGGTGCTCCAGGTAGAGGGAAGGGTGCATTGGCCCCCGGGGCTGGAGGGGGAGCCCATGAACCTACAGGCTGCAGTAGTTAGCTGCAGAGACGGCTCCCTGTCCCTGGAACTAAAGCTGGCCCTGGACTCGTATCTTTAGTTTGTTGTCTCTTTTTGCTGCAGTGGAGAGTAGAATTTTGTTGTGCCAATGCAGCTTAAGATCAGGGAATATGGGTGCTAGACTGTCAGCACAGCAGAGGGGGACTTATTTCCTAATTGTGGGTAACTTGGAGGGAGGGAGGGAAAGGAAAGTTTTCCAAGTGGTTGTTAGCACAGTTTGTTCAATGGCTTTTCCTCTGCTTTCCAAGGGTATCCCCCGAGGCAATACCAACCATTCCTTTTTGGGATACTGTTGGAAGCAGATTGACAGAGTTAAGAAATAAAGGGGATGCCTGGATTGCTAAATTCTTACCATTATTTCTGCTAGCTCGGTGGGTGTTAGATGAGGAATGGAAAGTGGAGGAAAAGCTCAAACGAACCCCCCCAGCCCCCCATCCCCTGATCCAAACCCCTTGTCCCCTGCACTGGAAAGTCTGTGCCAGGCAAACTGCAATGCAGCGCAGGAGAGCCCCCGACTCCCTGGCCCCCCACAGACTTGTCAGTACCCTGGCCTTGAGAGTGATGCTCAGGCTCTCAAGGACCTTTCCCCAAATCCCTACTTGGCCGTTGTTAATCCTCCACTTCAGGCTGATATTCCCAAAGGTGATTCCCAAGTTAGCACTGACTCCTCCCTTGCCATTCAGAATGAGAGGCAGTTATGAGGAGGAACGTGAGGACAGCGTATGAATGGGAAGCAGACTGGGGCAAAAGATGCATGGGCAGAGCTGAGCCAGCCAATGGGTGCCGATCTTCTCTACAGGTTTGGTTGTGTCTGGTTGAGATTAAAGGTATAAAGGGGGGATGATTTCTATAGGAAAGCAATCTCTTTAGATGCATAGGGGCATATGTGTCTCTTTGATCCCCATTAATACAGGAAGATATTAAGAGCATGTCAAGGGACACAGCCTGACCAACAGTGTCAGCAAGCAAAACAAAAGTCTTCCTAAGCAATGGCCCTTTGATCAAGAAAAACATTTACAATCAGGGCAGCCCATTTATACTGATGAGGGTACACTCTGGGGGGATAGCAAAGGCCATGAGCTCACAGCAGGCTCTGGGGTGACATCAGGCTGAGGTCACAGCAGCATCTGAGGTCACAGATGTGCCAGAGCCCTGTGGTTGCACAGCACCACAGCCACCGACCAGTCAGTCCCGGCCCACAACTGTTGCAGCAGCAGCAGCGGCGGCGGCAGTGGTGCTGACACTGGGACAGCAGTGTCAGGACAGTGGTGGCAGCAAGAGCTGTGGGACTGGCAGCGGGCAAGGCACCATGGGCCTTCCTCTGCAACTCTTCCTCCTGCTCCTCCTGGCAGTGACCCTGCCTGCCAGGGCTGCCCAAGCAGCTCCATGGCAAGTGAAGGGAGCAGGTGAGCCCATGGCCTGGCTCCCCTTTCTGGGGACAGCGCTTCATTCTCCCCAGGAAGCGCTGGGGATGGTTTTCCATACCTCTTAAGGGAGGCTTTCCTCTGTGGGAGGGAGAGAACAACCAGTGTTGGCCATGTCCATTCACATCTGGCTCCCACAGCCTAACCCAAGCCCCTTGCACCGCCCAGATCCCTAAGGCAGAAGGGGATCCCTGCACACCATGGAAATGGTTCTGATCTGTGTTCCCTTCTAGATGGGGATCAGGACATGGGTTTTCTGGATGTCCTAGTGAAGGATAGTTTCAAGTTCTTGGAGGATGTTGGAAGCAAGTTCCCAACTCCCCCTTCCTGACAAAATAAGCAGTGTCAATGTTCCAAGAGCTCACATATGTGCCATTTCCCTTAAGATCATCTCAGGGTTGGTGGTTTCTGGAACCCTTGCCCTCTCTCTTCTGGAGCCCCAAGTAATCCCACAGGATTGCTGTCAGTGGGAGGAAGGAGCATTTAGCTGTCAGTCCTCTTCCCATGCACAATGCCAGTGTGTCCTTCCATGTGCTGTGTGCAGCCATGGAGAAGAGCAGAGAGGGAAGGGAAGGGCCCAGGGCTGTGCCCAGGGCTGTGTCTCATGGGGCACCTTTGCCAGCCCCAGGCAGCCTGAGCATCACCTGCAGTGCTGGGACCTGTTCTGTCCTGCCTTTCTTTGCAGATGAACCTATTGGGGAAGGTGCTCTGGCATCCCAACCTGCATCCAGGACTGAGCCTCTGGGAGATGGTGAGGGTAGGTCAAGGCCTTTCCCCCTGGGGGAGCTGCCAGCTCAGAGCCCAAAGCTGGGCCAGGGGGGCATCGCTGCATGTGCCAGGACAGAGCCGTGCACGTGTGTGCCCTCGCCCTGTGCAATCCCCTCACAGCTCCTGTGCCTCAGTCCTGCCCATGCAGAGCAGCAGAAATGACAGAGGCTTCTGTGGCTGTTGAGTTACAGGTGTGTCTGCAGGGAGGAGTTCTCCAAATTCTGGCCTGGATGCTGCACCCATGCCCAGCTCCCATCGCAGGGGTGAGTAGTGTGTCCCTGCTGACCCCACAGGCTGAGCACTGCTTTTGGGGGATCCATTCCTGGGAAATTGAACTACTTTGTTTTAAGGACCTCCAACAGGAAATATCCGAGACACAGCGCTCAAGATGTCCCTGGATCCATCCGAAGGCATGTGGCAAATGCTGAAGGAAATGCTGCAGGGAGGACAAGGTGGGTGCATTTCCCTCAGCCTTCTCCTGAGACTCAGCAGCCTTGGGCTTTCTTTGCACATCTGGACATGGTGTGCTCGACACAGAGGGAAGGGATCCATGGGAGCCTCTCTGCCCTGCTACTACTGCTGTCACACCCTGCAGGGCTGTTTCCCAGCCTGGGCTGGCTGCAGCTTCTCCCCAGCCTCTGCAGGAAGGCATTTGGCATCAGCTGACAGGGAGCCCAAACTGCACCATGGGCCATGCACACTCTGAGATCCCTGCAATTTCCTTCTCTCCCAGCACATCAGGAGGGGTGGCAGTTTAGAAGAGGGACTGTGTTGGCCCTACAGAGAGACCCCAAAGTTCATCTGATTTCCCGAAGCCTACTCATGACTTTCACCAGCATTATCTCCTGAAGATGCTACCTCCCCAGTAGGCCACAGTTCCATCTTGTCCAGCTGTCCCTTTTCCTTTCTCCAGAAATGAAAGGAAAGACTGTGCAGAAGGAAGCATTTCCTGGAGGAAGCAGTGGTTCTGTGCCAGCCTCGGCTGCAGGAAGGGAGGCGATGCCAGGCACAGTCACAGGAGGTAATTGCTGTGCCTCTGGGCCTGAGCCCTGCTCAGCCTTGAGCTGCCATCTCTGCTGCTTGGCAGTGCGGGCACAGCCCGCACAAGACCTGCACAGCCCAGAGGAATTATTCGAGCAGGCTCAGGGCACTCGGGTACTGAGCAGTCCCGCTAGGGTTCCTCTGGGGGAGACACTGCTCAAAACCTGGGAGGGGCTGGCACTCGGAAGACCAGTTCTGTGCTGGGCTATGTCACAGGAAGGGAGGGAGAGTGTCCCAACAAGCCCTGGGCTTGACCAGCTGCCCCTGCAGAGATGTTGCAGAGTGCATGGAAAGAGTGGGCAGAATGACCAGAGCCAGCCCAGAGCTTCCCAGGCCCCTCTGCAGCTTCGGCCATGTCCATTCACATCTGGCTCCCAAATCCTTACCCGAGCCCCCTGCAGAGCCCAGTTTCCTAAGGCAGAAGGGGATCCCAGCACACCATGGAAATGGTTCTCATCAGTGCTCTCTTCCAGGTGAGCTTCCTGGGAATGCTTCTCCATTACCTTGGCTGCATAAAGTTTTGAAGCCCTTGGAGCCTCCTGCAGGTATGTTCTCACTGTGCTACCAAGCAATAATCATTGACAACCTGGCAGGCAGCAGGTGACAGAAGCTTCTGTGGCTGTTGAGTTACAGGTGTGTCTGCAGGGAGGATTTCTCCAGCTCCTGGTCTGGTTGCTGCACCCAAGCCCAGCTCCCAGGGCATGGGTGAGTCGTGTGTCCCTGCTGACACCACAGGCTGAGCACTGCTTTTGTGGGATCCATTCATCTGAAATGGAACGACATTCTGTTAAGGTCCTCCAAGAGGGATGAACAAACTTAGAGGACTGAAGGAATCGCTTGATTCAAATGACATCCTGGAACCAATTGTGAAGGAACTGCAGAAAGGGCGTGGTGGGTGCATTTCCCTCAGCTTTCTCCTGAGACTCAGCAGCTGGGGGCTTTTTCTGCACATCTGGACACGCATTGCCCAGCACAGTGGGAAGGGATCCATGGCAGCCTCTCAGCCCCGCTGCTGCTGCTGTCACACCCTGCAGGGCTGTTTCCCAGCCTGGGCTGGCTGCAGCTTCTCCCCAGCCTCTGCAGGAAGGCATTTGCCATCAGCTGACAGGGAGCCCAAACTGCACCATGGGCCATGCACACCCTGAGATCCTTGCAATGTCCTGGTCTTGGGGTAGATCTGGACAGGTGCAGGTTTGGGCAAGAGAGAGCCCTGTGATATCCCCAAGCACCTGGGCCTTTTACTGATCCTTCTGCATGTCTTTGACAAGTATTGCCTCCTGAAGATGCCACCTCCCAAATGGGGAACAGTTCCATCTGATCCAGCTGTCTCCCTTCCTTTCTCCATAAGAGATGGACATAGAGATTCTGTGGAAGGCAGCTTTTCCCAGTGGAAGCAGTCGCTCATCAGCAGCCCCTGCTTCAAGACGAAAGGCGATTGCAGGCACGGGCACAGGCACAGGAGGTAATTGCTGTGCCAGGCTCAGCCCTCGGCAGGGCTGTGTGGCAGCAGCTCTTCCCCCAGGGCCTGTCCTTGCACAGCCTGGGAGCAGCCAAAGCTGGAGGCGCCTCGGCTTCGAGGCCTCTGGAGCTCGTTCCCAGCCCCTGGGAAACGGGACTCGTGCACCAAGGTCCCTCCCTCTGCAGCTGCTCCTGGAGCTGCCCTGAGTGCCCAGAGGCCCAGGGCACAGGAGCAGCCCCGAGTTGGAGCCCTGCCACGAGCCCAGGGCCACAGCCAGCCCTGATGCACAATGGAATATTTTCTCTTCTTGGTTGGCTTCTAGATGGGCTTGCTGGGAAGGCTTTTCCATTAGCCTGGCAGGATGAAGTTTTGAAGCCCTCTGGACCTCCTGCAGGTATGTTCTCACTGTCCCACCAACGAATAATCATTGACAACCTGGCAGGAAGCAGGTAACAGAAGCTTCAGTGGTTGATGAGTTATGGTGTGTCTGCAGGGAGGATTTCTCCAAATTCTGGTCTGGATGCTGCACCGAAACCCAGCTCCCATCTCAGGGGTGAGTAGTGTGTCCCTGCTGACCCCACAGGCTGAGCACTGCTTTTGTGGGATCCATTCATGGGAAAATTGAAACACTTTCTTTTAAGGTTCTGCGAGAGGGAGGAACAAACTTACAGGAAACACTAAGTCCCTGGAGGCATCCAAACTTCTGGACAAGATGCTGAGTGACCTGGAGAGACGCCGTGGTGGGTGCATTTCCCTCAGCCTTCTCCTGAGACTCAGGAGCTGGGGCCTTTCTCTCCACATCTGGACACGCAATGCCCAGCACAGTGGGAAGGGATCCATGGCAGCCTCTCAGCCCTGCTGCTGCTGCTGTCACACCCTGCAGGGCTGTTTCCCAGCCTGGGCTGGCTGCAGCTTCTCCGCAGACTCTGCAGGAAGGCATTTGCCATCAGCTGACAGGGAGCCCAATCTGCACCATGGGCCATGGACACCCTGAGATCCCTGCAATTTCCTGGTCTTGGGGTAGAACAGGAGGGGTGGCTGTTTGGAGAAAGGAGGGCCTTTTGGCAACTCCAACACCTGGCCATTTTCCTGATCCTTCTCCATGTCTTTAACAAGTATTGCTTCCTGAAGATGCCCCCTCCCCAATGGGGAATGGTTGCATCTGATCCAGCTGTGCCTCTTCCTTTCTCCAGAGATGGACCAAAAGATCTTGCTGAAGGCATCATTTCCTGCAGGAAGCAATGGCTTCAAGCCAGCCCTCAGTACACAAAGGGAGGAGATGCCAGGCAGCCCCACAGAAGGTGCTTGCTGTGCCAGGCTCAGCCAGGCTGAGCAGTCCTGCTGGTGTCCCTCCATGGGAGACAGTGCCCGAAACCTGGGAGGGGCTGCTAGGGGTGCCCGTGGTGGGGAAAGGGCAGAGAGGAGAGCAGGGCTCCAGTGTGTCCTGACAGGGCCTGACTCTGTCCCCTTGGGCTGGGGGAGCTGTCACGGGGCAGGGAGGGTCGGGGCTGGCAGTGGCTGCTCAGGGATGGCTTTGGCCCGGGTCCCTGGAAGGAGTGACTGCCCAAGCAGCTGCACTGGCCCCGGGCTCTCCTCCTCCCGGCCTTCTGGGCTGTGTTGGGTGGCACAGCCTGTGCCAAGGGATGGCAAGGTGCCTGCAGGCCCCATCTCTGGGGGAAACAGAGAATGTCCTGGCCGTATCCAGCGAGCTGTCAGCTCAGCAGTGGAGCACAGCACGGGCTCACGCTCCCCATTGCTCCCACAGAAGCACTTGGCAAGTCAGATGCAGATGCTGAGAATCCACCGAGCACCCCAAGAGTTTTCTGCCCCCAGGATGTGCGCAGGACCTGCATGATAGGCACAGTAGTGACACTGTTCACTGTGCCACTTGCCATGGTCCTGTGCTATGTCGGGTTCCGGTGGTGGAAGGGAAGAAAACAGTAAGTTGTTGCTGTTGGCCTCTACGCTCCAGCTTCTTCAAAGGCTTTTGGTAGTCAGGAAACACTCGCAGTGAGGCTGCTGTGGAGTTGTGGATGGTCAGTGGTTGTGCACATAACTGTGCTGAGGGTTGTGCTGCTGCCCAGTGCTTTAATTGGCCTCTTAATTGCTGGGCCTTGTCCTTTGGAGCCCGCTGGGGCTGCAGGCAGTGCTGGCTGCCACTGAGGCTGCGTGGGCAAGAGCAGCCCCAGGAGCAGCGGGCAGAGGCAGAGCAAGGTGGGGAGGAGAAAGAGCAGGGAGCAGATTGCCCTTGAAAGGCAGACGCGCTCTGGGGCCCGCTCCTGGCCAGGGACCCTGCCCAGAGCCATCCCCTGCTCGGCAGGGCCTTGAGGGGCAGCTGTCCAGCTGGGCCAAGGTGTGCCAGCAGCTCCAGCCGTGCTGGGGAGCCTTGCCAGCTCTGGGCCCTGCTGTGCACGAGGGTCCCTGTGTGCCACCGGCAGCTGGGGCCTCAGACACTCCTCTCTCCTCAGTCGCCCTGCTGCAGCTCCAGCACCCTGGCCAAGAAGACGCCACTCTCCGTCGCCCCCAGGGAGCCCAAGGACCGTCCGGTTTGACAGCTCTCAGACATGGCCTCAGCGGCAGCAGTCACCCAGAAAGGCAGAACACCAGCCCTCCGTGCCTCCCCCACGGCCCCCCAGCCCAGCTATGAAGCGGAAGCCCCCCGAGATCCCCCCACCTCCACCCCTGCCGAGCCAGCCGCCCTGGTCCAGCTAGGAATGAAACTGGGCCAGCCACTCAGGACTTGGGCTACCAACAGCTCTTCTCCGCCAATAACACGTGTTACCTCTGGGTAACATCCAGAGGCAGTTTTCATACTGTTGTACCTTCAACAGGAAGGGCTGAAGATTCTTCCCATGCCCTGTCTCATCCTTTGCTGTTTTGATTTTCATACAGCTGGGTGCCGGCTGAATCTCTTCAAAGAACATTTTTAGCACTGCATATTTTACCCCACCTATTGGGGAAAAAAAATTAAAAAATTCTTCAGTTTAGACTTTGTTTTTAGTGTGGTTGACCACTCACATTTTGAGCAATTAATATTCCTTGTTACCTCTTCCCTTTTCCTTACTATCTATAAAAAGTACATCTGAACATGAAAATCACCACTATTACTGAGATTCACCTCAAAGCCCAGAGAAGAATCTAGCACAAAATATTGTCCCATGCACTGCTCAACAAGAAATATTCAGAGGAAAATACAGTGGCAGCTGAGGCTTGTGGAACTCCCAGAATACTGAGCCTGCAGAGGAGGCCAACAGCCCTGGCCGTGGCTGAGGGGACATCCCCTCACTGACTCCTCTGAAAGTGTGTCACTTCAGGAGGGGAAGGCTTTTAAACCTTGGCCTTTCCTTCCTCCTCTGCTAAAATGTAAGGCTCCTCCTGAGAAAATTCTGAGCTACAAACAATTCTCCATTCCTCAACAAAGCTACTCAGGGGCTCAACTTATCTTAAAGGGCAAAAGCAAAGGGGGTCAGAAATTTCCCATCAAGGCCTATTTGCAGAGAAACCCCACATTGTGTGACCAAATATTTATTAGCATCAGTTCACTCAAAAGAAACCCAAGTCTGTATTAAGCAGCATTTTAAATAAACATGAAGTATTCTTCCTCACATATCAGCTGGACTGGTTTGCTCCTTTTTTGTCCTAGAGAGAACAGTAGAACGATTTGCTCTTGTAAGGATTCCTTGGCTGGTCCCCAGACCTGGCTCCTCCCCACACCTTGCCTGGGCTGTTAATGCAGCCAGTTAGCACCACCTGACTTTGCCACCCTGCTCAGACCTTGGGCACAGCTGGTGCCACGGTCCCTTCTGGTCCCACTGACCCCTCTGGTGCCACGGTCCCTTCTGGTGCCACAGACCCCTCTGGTCCCACTGACCCCTCTGGTGCCACAGACCCCTCTGGTGCCATGGTCCCCTCAGCTGCCACGGTCCCCTCTGGCTCCTGGCGTGTCCCTGCTGCTGGAGGAGCCCAGCTTGTGCTGCTGCCTTTGTTCAACAAGGCTGGTCCTACTCCCCAGCCAAAGAGAGGCCAAATCACTGCTTTGGACAGCGCGTTTGAATGAGTTTAGCACCTCCTCATCTCTAACACAGACCTCTTAATGCCCACATACCAGCAGCAGAAAGGTACCTCATCTACAGAGGTGAGGAAGCCTGAGCAAACAGAAGGTCGGCATTCAAGCACGTTGGGTTTTTAATTTACTGGAAGCAATCACTCGTTCACTCACTCAAGACTTAATTGCCAAACTGGATTGTGCTATGCTATTGTCTTTGTCATAAATGTTGTTCTACCTGTCCAATTTACCAGACAAGAGTAAAATTAGCAGCAGTTTTTAAATACTAGCAATTGTATATAAATGAATACAATCAAATTTATTAAATGCAGGTATTTAAGAATATAAAAAATTTGGCAGTGAATAATTCGGTATAATTAAGGTTAGTATAAAGCATAAGCAAAACCGACCAGGGATATGGGGAGAGTCCTGCCCTTCTTCACATATCAAACAATAAGGACAAAAATCCCACTTATATACTCTATGCTAATACATATTAATACAGAACTTTCTGGCAAACTCCTCCTAGCTTCTATTCCTAAAATCTACGTCACTATATTGTGTAGCACATGTTCTGCTAATAGTTAGAGATCTCTCATCCTTTTGGAGCTCTTATTCCCGATGAAGGCTCTTTGTCTTCATCAGTGTCTGCTCTGTAACCTTGCTCTCGGCCGCTCCTGCCCGCACTCGGTCCCCACTGCAGCCGCTCCTGCCAGGACAGTGCGGGGGGGCCCGGCCTTGGCACTCCCCACCCATGACTGCATTCCAGGGACAGAGCTCCAGAGCCAGGCTAGGAGAGATTCAGGACAAACTCCCTGGCCTGAGGGACAAAATGTGTTTATGGATGGCTCTTCAAGGGATGGAGAAGGGACAAGAGCTCCAAGACACGCTCTGATTAAGGAAAGGGAATTAGACCAAGCCCAGGTTACCGCCCACATGGTCAGCTCAACCGGCAGAGCTGTGTGTGCCTGCAAGAGCCTGGGACTGAAATGCCCCCTGCAGGAAGGCTCAAATATCTCCTGGTGACAGCATGTCAGCCAACTGGCCGGCAAAAGCAATTCGGAATTCTTCAGCAATCACTGCATCTCTCCTTAAGGCATTTCCACAACAAATACTTCCAAGATAAGGGATTGGGGAAGCAACAGACTCACATGGGGAACTCATTTTACAGCAAAGACCCTTCAGTGGCTATGGCTGCTTTAGGAATACCACAGGGACCTCCACAAGCCCTGGCACCCCCAGAGCTCTGATCAGGTAGAAAGAATGAAGGGAGAAATAAAGAAACTCCTTTACAAGCTGCTGATAGAAACCAAGATGCCATGGGTAAGGCTTTTACCATTGGCTTGGGCAAGAATAAGAGCCAGAGCAGACACTCAATTCTCTCCCTTGTAACTGATGTTGGGAATTCCTTACCCTGCTAATTCCCCACCCACTAGCCGTGCAGATAAGGGATACATATTTCAAACAGTCTGTGACCACAATCCTGTCTCTTGCAAATCTCTCCCACAGGAAGCTGGGCTGGCACAGAGCCTGCCTTGGCACTTTGCTGCTCACGGCATCCAAGCGGGACATCGGCTCCTGCCTAAGGACTGCAAAGAAGCACCACTGGTGGCCAAGTGGCCCGGCCCATTCCAGGTGTCCCTGAGCACAGAAACAGCCGCCAGCACAGCTCAGCACGGGGGGACCCCTCACCCTCGGCTCAGGGTCTCTGAAGCCCCGGACATTTGGACTTCCCGGCTGCAGCACCAGCATGGGAGGCTGCCACTGACCCTGCCCTGAAGGCAACGCAGCAGCAGCAGCCAGGGCTCCACAGCGGGGCAAGCCCCTGGGCCTGCCCACAGATCCTCTGCTGAAATCCTCTGCCTGGGCACCCTCCTTCGGCATCTCCAGCCACTGGGGACAATCCTTGCTGCCGCTGCTGGAGCTTCGCTGCTTTCTGTGCCTGCACTCCCACAGCTGCTGGGGAAGACAGCGGCAGAATTCCACTCTGCCTCTCAATTCCACTCACACACTGGGCTGCCTGCGAGTCGATGCTTGGAAAATACACAAAGATCTAATTTTTTGGAAGTCTCATTTCACTACTCAGGCTCGGTTTCCCTTGCCCTTGGGGAAGGTTACACCACTCAACAGAGGTGAGTTTAACATCTCAACAGACTGGAATAGCCCAAAAGATATCCACAAAAATAATGACCATCAACAAAACATAAATGAACAGCAAGGAACACCCACCCCACACACTGCCCCCTGCACAGTTGGAGACACCTGGTCTGGAAAAGGCCGACAAGGAAATGCAGGAGTCTGGACCTAATTAACATCAGAGGGGGAGAAATCCGGGTCCAGTAGGAAACCAAATAGTGAGAACTACACAACTTGGAAGCAATGAACATTAAAGCAACGCATTGCAATGGGTTCAGACTGTATACAGTTTAGCAATAATCTAGTAAAATGCATGTGTCATGGCATGATTTTCTCTGCACACCTGGGCTATGCGTGGATGAAATTATTTCTGTCACCCATCCTGACCAGAATGAAGTAACGCCTTGACTCTCTAACACTAAAGATAGTCTTGGAGAGTTTTTGTTTTTCCCGCAGTTTCAGTGACAAAATTACACCATTAGAATAATTTTTCGTTAATAATCCAACTTTTCTACTGTCACTTGGGCCAGGGAAGTGACAATCAATTTTTACAGCTAGGAGAAGTAGAAAAAACGTGACTGCATTGGAAATTTTTGTGTATCTTCGTCAATGGCGCTTAGTGATGGTAAAATTTCCATCTGGGTTTTATGGTGCTCACCTTTAGGCTGCATTTTGCAAAACGAGAAGAGCTTTAAGGATGAAGCGTTAAAGCATAAATAGTTAATAGAATATTGTTTAAAAGACAAAATAAAGGATAAAAAAAGCAATTTCTGTAGGTCCACCTGTGAGTTATCCAATGGCTGCTCTGGAAGAGAAGCAATGGCTCCAGGCAGCCAGGAGAGGAGCTTTAGAAATGCAAATTAACACTGCTGGGGCAAAGTGTGGAAAATGTACCCAGGTGTTCTTGCCTGGGGGAGGAATTGGGCTGACTCCCTCTGTCCCCCACCCCAAGCTCTGCCTGCTTGCACAGGTGGAATTTGCACAGCTCAAGGCAGAGTCCATAGTGTGGATATCTGACTGCAACAGAAACTGGTTAAGCTGCAAAGGGAAACAGCAAACAGAGAAGGTTGTGAAAACTTTACTATCAAATGTCAGAGGGAACCATCCCTCTCCCCACTCCAACACGTGCTGTCACTGCCCAGGTTCTAGAGGGTGTACCAGAGCACTGGGGTGTTTTTGCGAGCCTAGAAAAATCAGTTGGGAATCCAAGTATGTGATGATTTAATTAGAGAAAAGTGATCAATTGATGCATCCCTGGCTGCAAGGCATTGCCAAAAATGGGGACCAGATTAGCAGACACCAGAACAAATCCTACAAATCCATGGACCAGCCCCTGAGGGATTCCCAAAGGAATTCATATCAGGTGAAAGAAACTCCATACATAATTTCAGTAGCATAATTAGGTTTACATTTGATTATTATTATTATTGAAAGACTATATTATCATTCCTCAAAATAGGCATAAAGAGGGAATGGGACACCAAGAGCGAACTGGGGAGCAGCTGACGATAATGGAGGGGGACGATGAGAAAGAAGGAAGAGGGAGAAGGGTGGACACCCCCTATGGGGAGATGAATGTGAAGTGCTTGATCAGCAACCTGGAATGGCTGGAGTACATGTGGGCTCTGGGGAGCACTCGGTGCCAGCACTACGAATTGTCCAGCCCGTTCCTCATGGAGCAGAGAGGTGAGCGTGCAGCAGAGCATGTCCTGACAGGCCCTTCCCTGGGAATGACCCTGGAGCCCCTCAAAACCTCCCTGGGAATCACCCCAGAGCCCTCAGCACTCCTTGTGTCCATCCCCAGGGCTTCCTGCCGCTCCCCCAGTGTCTCCTGTGGCTCTCCCAGTCCATCCCAGTCCCTCCCAGTGTCTCCTCCGTGCATCCCAGTGTCTCCTCCATGCATCCCACTGTCCCCATAGTCCCTCCCAGACCCTGCCCCTCTTTCTCAGTCAATTTCCAATTGTTTTATCAATGCTGCTCATCTACAAAAGACCAGACTTTCTGATTTTTGCCTGTTTTTATTTACCAAGACCAGATGGTTATCTGTGAGACCAAAGACTTTACAGAGATTTATTCAACCACCACTGCTTACCTGGCAAAGTTATGACAGCAAAAAACCAAAAATTACTGATTACAACGAGAGGCCATACTGTAAGAAGAGGCTGCAAACCAAGGTTCGGTGGAGCGTGGAGTGGGCGGTGACCCCTCACGTTCCCCAGCACTGCTTGCTCCGTCTGCATCAAATAAAGCAACTTAAATTTTGCTGAATATCTTGGGACTTTTTGTTTCTCCTTTATAACGCTGGCATCGCACCAGCGTCACCCCACAACAACGGGACACATCCTCGTGTTGCCCTGTTGCTTTTGTGTTCCACGGTATTTTACCTTTCGCGTTAAGTGCTTGCGAAGGCGCCCCCGGTGTCGCTCGTGTTCCCTCAGCACCGGCTGCCCGGTGGTTCCCCCTGCCACGTTCCGTCCCGGCTGGGGGAGCCCTGGAGCCGCTCCATCAGCCTTCCCGGTGCTCCCAGTGTGCGCATCCAGCCCGGAGCAGCCAGCGAGGGCTTCAGCTGGGACAGCAGCTGGAGGAGAGCCCGGTTCGCGTCGCCTTGGGTGGTTCTTTCCAACCAATGCGGAAAAACGACTTGGTGAGTTTTCTGCTTGAAATCTGTCCCCTCGTCCACTCAGCTGAAGGGACTTGGGGCAGTTTTCTCATTTCTGGGGGGAAAATCAAAGCCATGCACCGACGCTTCTGAATTGCGGTAGCAGATGTGAGGCTCCAGGGCTTCCCGCTGAGCTGGAGCCTCCCAACACGCAGGGCTGGGAAAGGCGTGCCGGGAGCTCCGGAGAACTTTGTTGGTGTTTTCAGACAAATCCCGACTCGGGCCCAGGCCCGGGCCCGTTCCAGGGCTGTTCCTCATCTCCGGCTTTTCCCCTCACTCAGCCCGGGGGGCCCTGAGAGCTCGGGCCGGGGCTGGGCCGTGCGCAGAGCCCGCCCCTCGCTGCGATTGGCCGATTCTGCCGTCACTCCTTGTTCTGCCGCGCTGATTGGGCAGAGCGGGGAGAAGCCCGGCCCCGGTGCCGCCCCCAGAGCGCCCCTGGCGGAGCTAAGGCGCCATTGCCGGAGCGTGTGTGCGGGCCCGGGAGCGGCGGCGACGGAGCTCGGTGAGACGGCGGCCAGAGCCCAGTGAGGAAGACCTCAAGGTCTTCCCACATTCCAGGCCATTCCCCAGTGTGGATCTTGTGGTCCTTGGTGAGGTTGGAGCTTCAACTGAAACTCTTCCCACATTTCCCATACCCACAGAGCCATTCCCCAGTGTGGATGTTCTGGTGTTCCCTCAGGTGGGAGCTGTAGCAGAAGCTCTTCTCACATTCCAAGCACTTGTGGGGCTTTTCTTCTTCCTCCATCCAGCCATGGCTTGGGAATGACAAATCCTGGTTTGAGGGGAAAAACAAGTTGGGGGCTCCTCGGGCTGGGGGCCCCTCCTGCCCAAATCCATCTCTAGAATGTAGGAGGTGTCTTGCATCCATGAAATTCTCCAAAATATCAAGATTCAACCCAAAAAAACCCTCCAAGGTGTTCCCTATCTCTGATTTCTCCACTTTGGGGTCCCAGAGGTTTCCCTTCCTTTGGATGATGGGAGTCCAATGGCTCCAGGGGTTCCCCCTTCTCCAGGGTCCTGCTTAGGGATGATCCAAGGGCTTTTGGGGGGTCCATGGGGTCCCTTCTTCACTGATGCCTCACTTTGAGATCCCTGCGATCCCAGAGGTCCCTCCCCCCCATTCCAGGCTGCCAGGGACCCCCCAGCTCCGGGATCACCCCTCTCTGCTCTCCCTACTCTAGAGGTCGCAGGGGTTCTTCTCCTCTTCTCTCCCAGGGGTTCCCAGGACCAATACTGGACCCCCTGCCAATACTGGACAATGGCCACATGGACCCCCAAATATCCCCCCAAGAGGCTCATCTTTGGCGTCCTGCAAGATCCAAACACACACACACAGGAAAAAACCTCCCAGGGATACCAGATGATATTTGGGGTTCAATTCTGCAATATGCGAGCTCCAAACACACCCCAATTATAAAAAAACCCTCTCAGGGACCCCCCGATAGGATTGGGATGAGCTTTCCCTCCCTGCTGACCTGCAGGATGCGGTGGGGCTGATGGTCCTGGGGGCTGCGGCCACAGGGAGCACTGGAACCTCCTGTTTCTCCTTCTCTGTCTCCTCCTGCTCCTCCCCTTACTGCTCCTCCTTTTCCTATCTCCCTTCTCCTGCTCCTCCTCCTTCCTAATCCCACCTCCTCCCCAGTTTCTGCATTCTGTATATTTAGAGTGGAGAACCTTGCTTGTTTTTAGAACTAGAACAAAGATCCCAGATGGAACAAGCCTTGCTGGTTTTAGTCAGAAGCATCAGTGACTAAAGGTCATGTTTCCTTTGGTTTTGTCCCGTCCTTGCTCCTCCTCAGCGTTCACACTGGATTATGGGTGTCCTTGTTTGCTGCATTTGCAGAGTTCCTCTTGGATCCTTTGGGCAGTAGGCTGTGCCCCGGGAGGATTCTTTGTGCTCCTTTGTGACATAGGAGAACCTTCCAAGTGGTTTTTGCGTGAGCTGCTGCTGTGATGTCACAGGAACGTTGCCACATCCCAGTGGTGTTCCCATTGCTGTGGGACAGAGGCCTCAGTGCCCGGAGCAGCGCTGGGTGCCTGCTGATTGCCGGAGGATCCTCCTGCCCGAGGCATTCTCAGCCCAGCCCCTGACGTGTGTCCTTCTGTGCTTGCAGGGCTACAGTCTGCAGACGTGTGCAGCACAGCCACAATGATCCAGCCAGTGGTTGCTGCAGTTTGCACTCTGTACTCTGTGGCTTATTCAGGGTATTTTTTAACCCACTTGGCAAGTAAGTTGACCTTTTCCCTGGCTGCAGCATCTGTGGCGTTGGGCTTGCTGTGTGCTTTCTGTTCTTCCTCTGGACCCCAGTTGACTTTGTAACCAAATTGCCATGAAGACACCATTAGATTGGCAGAGCTCCTGGCAGCAGCTGCAGCTAAAGAAGGGGGTGTCTACAGCCAGCGAGGCGTTTGCAATGAGGCCCGCACGGGTTCTGTTCCCTCAAGCAGGGCGTCTGTGGCAGTGGAGCCTAGAACTCCCTCCATTTGCTGGTCCAGCCAAGAACCGACACAGCCCAGTATTTTGTGCTGCTCTTTTGCTTGCTCTGTGAAGGGACTGTGGCTCCTGGAGGGATGCTGTGAAAGCAAAATGCTCTCTTGGGGTTGCCTTGCTCTGTGGCACTTCCCACCACAGGCAGTTTTTTTTCCTACCAGCATCTGGTTCATGTTCCCTCTCCCACTGCAGGGCACCTCATGCGTGGATCCCAAGCAGCTCCTCCTTCGGTGAGTGGGAAGAAACCTTTGGTGTTCAGAATTGTGCAGCAAGTTGTGAGCTCTGTGTGTGGCAGCTGAGTGCCATGCTGGGAGGCTGAAGGAAAGCTCCTGTCAGGGTCTTTGCAGCAGCAACAGCAAAGGGATCCCTGGCAGTTTTCTCCTTTTCTGCTGAAGAGTTTTAGAAGAGCTGCAGGCCTGGTTTTGCAGGTAGAAGACTGGCCTTAGCCACGGTGAAATATCAAATTCCCAACAATAAGTGGCAATGTCAACTTTAGCCCATTGTTAGTTTAAACAACTCTGAACTTTGTTTCTGCATAGCGCAGCTGGATGAGTAGCTGAGGATAAATAAGGTGATAACTGAGATAGAACTTCCTGTCCCTCACACTACTGCCTGTCCACAGGGCGGAAAAGCTGCATCAGCACCTCCTCTGGCTCCCTCTGCTTCCAGAGAGGAAGAAGACAGCAGTGAGCTTCCTGCTGTTCTGGGGGATGAGGGCGAACACCCCGTGGTTTGGGAATACAACGGTGAGGCTCCCGCAGTGTGGGACAAGGACAGCGGACATCTCCCAGCGTGCGACGAGGATGGTGGATGTCCCCTGGAATGGGATGAGGATAGAAAAGCTCCCACAGCGTGGGATGATGGCCAACCTGCAGCATTTTGGGAAGAGGATGGAGAACCTGCAGCTCTTTGGGAAGAGGACGGAGAACCTGCCTCTGCTTGGGAAGAGGACACTGAACCTCCCTCTGCTGTGGGATCCTGGGCTGAACATTCTGACAGCAGCACAGCCTCGCAGCCAGAGGGGAGAGGGGAGTGGTGCCTGATGCAGCTGAGTACGTCTGTTCTGTTCCTGTGTGCCAGAGCAGGGTGCTGTGCGTGTGTCTCTGCATGAGCTGCACCTCGTGCTGCTCTGCAGCTGAATGTCACGGAGTCATTTACTGTCCTTCCCCAGCTGAGACCAAGGGGCTCATGGCCCCAGGGAGTGGGGCTGCATTCTGGCTCTGCTGCAGGGCAGGGTCTCCATCTGGGAGGGAGCATCTTCCATGTGGTTTCTTTCAGGGAGCATGGTGAGCGTGGGGGAGCCTGCTGAGAAATACCTGGAACTGGGGCAGATTGGCCAAGGGTAAGTGCATGGCAGTTACTTATGCACAAGCAGGGCCAGGTATTTGGCTGGTGCAGGATCAAGTGAGAAGTCAGGAGAGACCTTCAGACACTGGGGTATGATCCTGCTGTCTCTCAGTCCTAATCCAAATTGGTAACTGTGGTCAGAAGGCACTGTCAAAGGCCTCTGAGGCTGGCAGTGTCCCGCCTGCAGCAAGGAGCAGGACCTGGAAGATCTTCAGTGCCTGGAATTTGATTGCCTTAAAGAGCAACTCACGTGGTGACCTGGTCACCAGTCAGACTCTTAGAAAGCAGTTCTCAAGAAAAACTAGGAAGTGCTTTTCCCAGCACAGGTAGTAAACCCCATACATTCAGTAACAGACACAGAGCTGCTGCACTCGAGAGGAAAATGCATCACCTGCCTGATGGCAGGGCCCCTGTGGATCCTGCAAGTCTTAGGCAGGAAATGCAAAAGAATGTAATGCATTATTTTCCAGGTTTTTAGACACCCACCCCCCACCTCAGGTTTTGAACTAAAAGAATTCAGTGTAGACATTTGGGATTTGCTCCATCCCTTTTCCTTCATGTTGGCCTCAGTTTTCTCTTGCACACCTTGCATGGCAGCTGCTGCTCTGGTGTTTGAAGGGTCGATGCACCCAGGTGTTTTGTGAATGCTGCAGGCAGCAGAGATCTCCTGTGTGGGCTGGCTTTCACTCCCAGGGCCTAAAGCACTGCTTCTTTCTTCTCTGCTGTTTTGTCTCCAGGGCTTTCGGAACTGTTTATAAAGGACTCGACAGGGCCACTGGAGGAGAGGTCAGTGCCAACATGTCCAGCACGTCTGGCAGCTCTCAAGGGCTCTCCCATCTGCTCGGAGCTACGGCTGGAGCTTTGGGGGCCCAGCAGAGCTTTCCTGCTCAGGCTGCTCCTCTGAAGGCAGAGCAGTGTCAGCCTTCAGAACACAGCTGGGACAGACTTGGTCCTTCTGAAGTGCCCAAAGGAATGCAAGGAGGGCAGTGGTGTCTGTCAGAGCAGGACACGCTGGCTTGGTCTTCAAGTCTAAAACCGTGAATGCGTCAACTGGTGGAGACTGAGGCCCAATTTCTCTGCATCCCAGCCTTGGACAGGAACGCTATTTAGCAGTTTTTCCATCCTGCTTTTCATCTTCAAAGGATACCTCATGGCCTAATTAGGGAGAGATCCTGCTTGGGCTCAGTTTGGGGTTCTAGTCCTACTGCAGCTGCTCACAGAGAGAGAGGGAGAGGGAGAGGAAATGAGAAGATGAATGCCCAGAGCAAAGCTCTCTCCTAAACCCTGCAGTTGTGTTTGGGTCTGGTGTCAGTGACAGCCTGTGACAGGATTCATGTGAGCAATGGATGTGCGTGTTTGCTTTCTGGTGCAACCCCAAACAGAGCAGTGGCATTTGAAATCATGACCAAATCCCATAGAATTGCTAAAGGGTTCTGGGCTGTTTTGCTCTGTTTCACAGGACCAGAATGACCTCCTGCTTGCAAAATGTGTTTAATAATAATAATGATGTTGATGATCGTCATCATCATCTTCAGAGTGGTGGTAAACTAAGGCCATTTGAGAAGACTGTAGGTGCAGAAAATGTTGTTAGAGCTTTGAGGCTGACAGCTGAGGGACCATTTCTGCAGAGCTTACAAGGCCAAATGTCTCTGGCCACGTGTCCTGTAAGCAGCCCACAGTGAGCAGAGAAATGGGCTGTGGGAACGGCACTTGCTGAGCTCTGGTGTCCCATCCCAAGGCAGTTTGGCACAGCCTGGCTCCGCTGCTCCAGAAATATTTGCTCCGTGTTTGCTGTGGTCTCCTGCCGCAGACCCCTCCAGTTAAAGGTCTGCAATGTCGCTTCAGGTGGCCATAAAGAAAATGAGTCTCGGAGAGCAGAACAGGGAACGAGCTGTGAATGAGATCCTGGTCCTGCAAGGCAAGAAGAACCCCAACATTGTCAACTCTTTGGACAGGTGAGTGCTTCAGGTCTTAAGCCATGCAAGGACCCTGCATTCATCTTTCATCTGTAGTCTGTAGCCTGTTCTGAAAAAGCCTGACCCAGCCATATCTTCCCAAAACAATAGCCTGGCAGTTCACTCCCTCCATGCTTTTGTTTGTTTTTTTCTTCAAGGTGACCCCCTTTGCTGTGTCTTATGACAAGTGCTGATAAACCATGGCAGAAATTATTTCCCTTGGCTTCTTCTTTCCAACTCGTTTCCATTGCTGCAGATGCCAGGAAGCCCAGGTTTCCAGAAGTGCCTCATTTGCCCATTTTTCAATGGCCTTGCCAGTTTGTGAAGGCACTTTGTGCAAGGTTTTCCAAACAGTTGATAACTTTTGTCCCAAGTGCTGGACAGCCTCCTTGCCTGGATAACTCTGGAAGTTGTGTTGCCTTGTTCTGGAGGGAATGGTGGAACTGATGAGTTGAGACGCTGAACCAGCTGGGGGCAAGTCTTGTGGTTCCACATTGATCTGGGCTGTTGCTAAACTGCATTTTTCACTTGCTTGCCATCTAAGGCATCTCCTTTCTCACAGGTGTCTCCTTCTCCTTCAGACTGTGTAGATTCCAAGGCCTGTGCAGGCTGGCAGGAATGTCTCTCTGTCTGATTCTACTCTCATTGACAAGTGACCTGGAAACACAACTCCACTTGAGGCTTTTCCATGGGGGAGTTGAGCAGTGCACATTCACCTCCATGCCGCTGTTTTCCTCTCCCAGCTTCCTTGTTGATGAAGATCTCTGGCTGGTGATGGAATACATGGATGGAGGAACTTTGCAGGACATTGTCACACAGACACGTATGGCTGAAGGAGAGATGGCAGCTGTCAGTCGGGAGGTGAGGGATCCTGCTTGTGCTTCCCGTGGATTGGACACCATGGTCCTTCCAAACAGGGTGTGAGAACAGGGGTGGCTCCATGCTCAGGGCTTTGTTTCCGTGTTGCTTTTATGAACTGGAGAAGAAAGAGCCTCTGAAGTGAACGACCTGCAGTCTCACTACACTTCTACTCTGTTCTTGTGCCCCTTTCCTGCTGTTGTGATACTCTGTCTGTCTTTTATTTTAGTTGATTTGCTGTTCTCAGCTTTGCCTTGAACCATTTGCCTGGAGCTTGTCTGCACTGTCTCCTGGCCTGTCGCAGCAAAGTTGCTGCCGGGAGAATTCCAAACTGCCCTTTCTTGTGTGATGTATTCTGGCCATTGATTTTTACCCTTGTGTTTCTTGTTCTCTCTCAGTGTCTGCAGGGCCTGGATTTCCTCCATTCCAACCGGGTGATCCACAGAGATCTGAAGAGCTCCAACATCCTTCTGGGAATGGACGGCTCTGTCAAACTGGGTGGGTGCTCCTGGCCAGGCACGGTGCTCCCAGGGTGTGAGTCTGTGGCTGTTTCCCAGTGACAACCAGAGCCCCACAAGTGCTGCTGGTGGCACTGCCCGGCTGCTGCTGCCAGCTGAGAGCAACTGCCCCGCACAGAGAGCTCAGGAGAGGAGCAGGGTGTCAGGAGTGGCTTTGCTCTAGGTGTGGCCCTTCCAGAGGGACGGGAGTTGGAATCTAAACTTCAAGGGAAGCAGTAAAAGCCACTGCATGAAAGCTGAGGGTTTCTTTAAGGGTCCAGTTCCATCATTCCTTGGCCACAGCCCTGAGGACTTTTCCAGCTGGCTTCCGTACTGCATTCTCAGACTGAGAGTGGGGAATCTTTGTGCTTGGTTTCCTCATTCCAGCTGTCTTTGACAGTGTTTGTTTCTGTCCTCAGCTGATTTTGGCCTCTGCGCTCAGCTCGGCCCTGAGCAGGACCAGTGCAGCTCCATGGTGGGCACTGCTCACTGGATGGCCCCAGAAGTTGTGACCAGTTCTCCTTATGGCCCCAAGGTGGACATCTGGTCTTTTGGTATTGTGACCATCGAGATGGTGGAAGGAGAACCTCCTTACTTCAAGCAAACAGGGGCTATGGTAAGAGGCAAATTCTCCAGTGTTTGCAGAGGCCTGTGAGCACAGGCTGGCCCTGCACTGGGAGGAGCAGCTGGAGGTTTCTGCACATTGGGAAGGGAACTCCCAGAGGACTCGAGCCTGAGCACAGATGAACATTCGGCAGTCTCCAGCAACAATTTGCTTTGGGTTTTAAGTTGTTGCAGCTCTTCCGTCTGTGAGGATGACCTGAAAACGCAAAGCCAGTGTATCAGCTCTAATGTTATCTTGCAGAAAAACCCCAAACCAACCCCAAAATCCACCCCCAAACCCTACAAGTTTTCTGAAGGACTTTCTAAAAGAGCCAGATCAACTCCCCCTGATTTTTCTCACTGGGAAACTTGTCTAAAACATGAAGAGCATTGCTTACCACACCCCTAGTCCAACATATTTCCTTCCTGGTCCGAGCTGCTTTCTCTGTCATCAAGCCGGAGCTTTCAGCAACCCAAACCTCCTGTTCCTTGCCTGGCAGTTTCCGGGATGGGGCATCAGGAATGCATTTACTTCAGGGTCAGTGGCACTGCAGACATGTGTTTGATGTAAGAATCCTTTGATATAACACATGCCGGCCACACTGGCTCTTGGAAATGGCCCGTAAAGCTGGTATTTGGAGAAGCAAAAATGTGCTATTTCTGATGCAGGTTCCTACTAATAACATCAGCCAACGAAACTGGCTCTCAGGGCAAGATCATTTGGATGTTGCAATGGCTGCGGCTGCACCAGGGTTTGGGGGTTTTGGCTGGCATAGAAAAATGAGCCATGAGCAGTGCCTCTGCCAGGGAGGAAACTGTCCCCGGAGCTGGGGCTGAGGAGCCAGGGTCGATGTGAGCACTCGTGGGTGTGAAGGAAGCCGGCAGAGCCCTGGGTTTGCTTTTCCTGCAGGCTCGCGCTCTGATCCGGCAGAACGGGACCCCGCAGCTGCAGGAGCCCAGGCGCCTGTCGGCTCTGCTGCGGGACTTCCTCGAGTGCAGCCTGGAGCCGGACGAGGAGCGGCGCTTCTCTGCCCAGGAGCTGCTGCAGGTGAATGCGAAGCGGCTGCAGGGGAAACAGCAGCGCAAGGGAGGGAGGGAGGGGTTTTCTTGGGGGGCCCCCCCTCCGCCAATCTCCAGTCTCGCTGCTTTTCACGAGCAAAGCAAGCAGAGCCCTCACCTGCTTTGGGCTGGCAGGGTCCTTTCGAGGTCATCTGCACCTGCTAAACCCACAGAGCAGGGACATCTTCAAGTGGCTCAGGTGGCTCAGAGCCCTGTCTGACCTGAGTTTGGATGCTTCCAGGGAGGAGGCACCTCCCACATCTCCGGGCACCCTCTGTCAGTGTTTCCCCAGTCTCCTGATAAAAGAATTCTTCCTTCGACCCAATCTGAGCCTGCTTCCCTCTCTTGAGTTTCAAACCATTCCCCTTTGTCCAGGAACTTGACTCTAGAAAGTAATGGTTCATTTCTTTCTTTTTTATCCTTTGGACAGCACCCATTTTTATCATCAGCCAAGCCTCTCTCCAGCCTGACCCCTCTGATCACTGCAGCAAAGCA
Source organism: Cinclus cinclus (assembly GCF_963662255.1). Lineage (NCBI taxonomy): Eukaryota > Metazoa > Chordata > Aves > Passeriformes > Cinclidae > Cinclus > Cinclus cinclus. Next base: position 43,530 of record NW_026912045.1, read on the forward strand.
ACGGCGGGTGCAGCAGAGGAGATGAAACATCTGAGAACAGCTTTTTGTGACAGTAGTTAGGTCTAGTTAGGTAGGGTAGTTAGGACTGCTAGTTAGTTAGGGTCGTTAGGAGAGCCTGTTTGTTATGGCAAGTTTTGGAATAAAAAGTCTCTTAAAACCTCAACACCCTTGTGTTCCTTCCTTCTCCCCCTGTGACTCAGCTGCCCCGAGCAATGCGAGGAAACAGGGTCAGGGACTTGTAGATAAGAGATGATCAGTTCCAGAAAATGGCACTAATTGACGTGGACTGTTGTTCAGCGGCGGCCGGAGCTCGGTGAGGCGGCCCCAGCGCAGGGTCCCGGGGACAGGGCAGCCACCTGTGTCCTGCCCACAGGAACCGGGACGAGCCGGCGCTGCTCCGGCACCGGCTCCGGCCGAGCTCCCAGCGGGAAGGAGACCGCGGGCAGCCGCTCCCGCAGCGCCCCCAGCCCAGGGGCAACACGGGCCGGGCACGGGACAACGAACCCGACAGAGCCCCCCGCCGCCCCCTCCGCCCGCAGCGAGCCCCGAGCCCCCGCAGAACCGAGCGCGGCTCCCACCTGCGCTGGGGCCGCCTCCGAGCTCCTCCGCCGCCGCTCCCGGGCCCGCACACACGCTCCGGCAATGGCGCCTTAGCTCCGCCAGGGGCGCTCTGGGGGCGGCACCGGGGCCGGGCTTCTCCCCGCTCTGCCCAATCAGCGCGGCAGAACGAGGAGTGACGGCACAATCGGCCAATCGTAGCGAGGGGCGGGGCAGAAGCTACCCCTGCTCCCCCGGGTATTGCACAAGCCCAACAAAAATATTTACAAACGGTTCTACATATTCAAACATTTTAGCACAGTTTCTCCCCCTCCCACCTTTTTCAGGCATGTGTAGTTGTCCCAGTCCTGATGATTTGTTACTTGTCAATACATTCAACAAGTTCCTACTCCTTCATTGGGTAACGTTAACAAAACAACACCTTCACTAACATCACAACACAACATTCTCATTAAAAGATCTCCAAACTTCAGCAAAACTTCTTTTATAAAAGCCAGTGTTAAAAACCTTAGTGTTCACTCTAACAATTGCAAAGCCAACACTGTAATATATTTATCACAGTGGCTTTGAGCTTAGAGCTGGGCTTGGGCTAAGGAGCGCAACTGGAGTTGCCTTTGGGCTTAGGTCCAAGAACAGTGCTGGCCTTAGGGCAGGAACTGGGGCTGACTTTGGGAGTTCAAGTTAAAGCTGCCATTGGAGTGTGGGCTGGAACTCCAAACTGCATTTAGGGCTTGAAATTGCCATTGGTCTTGGGCTTAGAGTTGCAATTGGGGCTGGCTTTGTGCTTAGGGCTAAACGCGGAATTTGTTTTAGGGTGGAGCATTAGGCAAGGAGCTGGAATTGGGGCTGGACTTGGCTGTTAGGGCTGGGTTTTAGATTAGAGTTGGAACTGGGACTAAGGCTAAATGTGCCATTTGTCTTAGGCCTGGCCTTGACATTGGCTCTGGGGCTGCACCAGTCTGGCACTGGGATGAGATTAAATCCAGGAGTGTGAGTGTGTCTCAACATGGAGTGAGCTTGAGATCAGGATCAGGGTGAGCTTTGGGACTGAGCGCACGCCCAGATGGAGAGGGGGATGTTGCTGCAGGATGTCCCTGTCATCGTTGCAGCCCTGCTCAGGCACCACCAAAAGCCGGCAGGAGCTGGCTGGGCCGACATACAGGTGCTCCCAGCACCTAGAATATCCTTCTTTCCAGTCCGTTCTGCTCTCCTGGACATGCTCCCTCCAGGCTCTTTGTCACCTCCTTCATGGCAGAGCATGGGGATATTGAGTGGCTTCTACGACCCTGCAGAGTCCTTGAGAAGGACAAGCCTTGCTTAGCAACAACCAAATTCTCTACCTGTCATACACAGCATTCCCATCCTGCATCCAATCCCACCACTGTGCCACTTTCTGGGAAGAAAGGAAGCCCAGTCAAATCCAAAACAGTGGGAACATTCAGACAGTTCTCTGAGAAAATCCTAATTTATTTAACGTTAAGGCTCCTAGAATGATCAGATCTTGATCTATAAACACATTCCTGGTAGTCAGAGGCTATCTGACTGGTAGAGTGGGGGGAGCTTCCTGGAGATGGGAAAGCATCCTTGGTTTCCTGTGAATCTTTCCTGCTGCAAAGCATGGGGGTTTCCCCACTGGAACAGGGACAGCGTTCTGGGAACTGACTGTAGGCTGAACACGAGTGGCTCCAGAACACTTCCAACTGGGACACTTGCCTCTGGGAACAGCTTCTTGGACACGGCTGGGCTGCCCATTTTACTTCCAGGCATTTCCTGCCCATCTGCATCCTCAGGGATGAGGCTGTTTGTCTCACAGCCATGGCTCTGAGGGAGCAGGGCCGCCTGTCCAAAGGGCTGCCTCCCTCTGCACTCTGCCAGCTCTCACCGAGGCTCTGGCAGGGGTGAAGGCTCTTGCAGAAATATCCCAAGACTGGACATCGTCCTCATCCTGCTCCTCCACTGCTGATGCCACAGAGTTCCCTGCACCTAGGAACACCACCTTTTCTTCTGGAGGAACTTCTTCCAGCACAACACCAAGGGTCTTCTCCTGTGGCACCGCCACAGCATCCTCAAAGCTGTGGACTAGGAAGGGACAGCTCCTGGATATTGCTGCTGTGTTTCTGGCTGCCAGAGCGGCCGAAAGCGCTGAGTGGCGGCCATCAAACCCAGCGCAGTAACTCCTGGCATTCGCCAAGCCGGAGGCGGCGTGGACAGCGTCGCCGAGGGTGGAGAACCAGCCTGGGTGTGCAGGAGGGGTCTCAGGAACCGCGGAGCTTGCCAACCCCGTTAAAGTTGCTGACGGCGCTGTCCAAGGTCTCGAGTCAGGGCCTTCTCTGGGACCCCCGGCATAAAGCCACCGCCGCGCCGAGCGGGGATCGGAGCGGGCGGAGCCGCGGAGCACCGGGCTGGGGGCCGGCGGCGCCGGGCGTGGTCCGAGCGTGGCGCCGCTGAAGAGCGGGGCTGACCCGGGGACATCCGTGTTAGCCTTGAAACACACAGTCACAGGGTGAATATATGCAGGTGCTTTTATTGAAGAGCTCTGGCAATCAGGGGTACAAACCCAAGTCTCACTCCGGCACGGATTCGAGATGGACATGTTTTCATACCCTTTTCGTTATTAAACGACATATTAATTATGAAATGATAAATAAATTCTTATTATGTCTATTGTATACATTGATCTTATCCAAGCATGAATTCTTGTCATTTTCATCAGGTCCCCCAAACATCCTTTCTCATGATTCTTGTACGATTACATCATTTCTCACGATGTAATCTCTTTCTACAATTAAACAATAATTATATTCAACTACCAAACAATCATTACATTTAGCAATCATATCATTTATCATATGATGATTACGCAGATGCAGTTTCACGTGGTCTAATTCGATCCCAGGGCCTAGTTCCCTTTCTCAGGCCTACCAGACCCAACCTTTCTTTCTACCCCCCGAATCATTGTATAAAATTCCCACGATTTTAGAAACATTTTAACCCTACACTACCATCCGCACTGTGCCGGGTTCCCTGCGGTATCCGCCGCCGTAAAAAAACAACGCGGGGCCGCAAGAGCCCACGTCGGGGAGGGGCTTTTCGGCAGCTGCCCCAGGCTAAGAAGCCAAAAGGCACCGGGAAGGGGGAGGGTGCCGGGCTGTACCGGTTCCCCTGTAATACCCGCCGGCGTAAAGCCGTGGGACTGGGGTGCCCAGCCGAGGAGGAGAGGAACGGCGGAACCCCCCCGGTGGAACGGGGGTCCCTGGATCGTCGGCAAATTGCTTTTACTTCTCGAGAGGAACATAAAGCCTTTTTATTTTTTTCTTCTCCTTTCATTCGTTTCCCTTCCTTGCTTTCCCCTTCTTTTTCCTTCTAGCTGATTGGGAAGGCAAGCTTTTCTTGCGAGGACCTGTAATGGGCTGTCAGGAAGGCAGGCTTTTGTTGTGAGAACCAGTGATTGGCAGGAAGAATGGGACTAAGAGTGTTATAAATGAGAAACAAAGTCTCGATATTTAGCAAAATTTAAGTTGCTTTATTTGATATAGACGGAGCACGCAGCGCTGGGGAAAGTGAGGAATCACCGCCCACTCCACGCGCCGTCGAACCTTGGTTTGCAGCTCCTTTTTATAGGATGGTTTTCCTTGTAGTCTCCGGACAGTTTGTCAAGCAGCCATGTGGTCTTGGTAGATAAGGGACAGTAGAAATGGGGGGGTCTGGTCTTAACAGATAGGTTGGGATTGATTACACCAAGGCAGGAAATCTGGTATCGCAAAATCTTTCAGGTTGCAACTGATTATACAAAGGCAGGAAATCTGATTTTGCAATATCTTTCAGGCCGTGGGAAACCCCCAGTTTACAAACTGGTATCAAATACAATTTACTGAAAAAAACCCAATATTCATAACAGAGGATTTAAACACAATGATTTCATCATATATATTTTTCTCTATCTAATGTCCATGCTTCATTTCAGACCTAAGTATTCTGATTTCTAGAAACCCCGATGCTTTTATGATTAACACAAATCTTTTATCAATTATCCCAAGAGCAAGGAAGGAATCCCGAAGGGGACAAAGAAAAGAAGAGATATCAACAGATATACGTCTAAATAGCCTCCTGGGAAGAAAACTAGCCTGGTGGAAACATGACTCCAACACCAAAGAATTTAAGATGATACAGTATTGTATAATAGGATAAATTAAGAGAGAAATTAAGTCCGACTATGTATACTGGCCGTGGGATGGGTCACATGAGGAATAGATGCGTCAGGTTTTAAACACCCGTGTAAAAGCTAAAGGAAGAACCCCGGTGCAGATCTGGGAGAGGGGATTTCACACTGAACAAACTTTCTAGCTCTGGCCTCTCAGTCCTGAATCTCAAGGGAAAGCTACTTTGTGCCCCATTCCATACAAACAGAAAATCCTGGATTTGAGAGAAAAAACACTGGCTTGGGGTGTGCTTTGTCTTCCTGCTCCCTTTTGTCACCTCCTGCCTTTTTCTCTCTCTCTGTGAACACTAAGTTTTGCTGTACACTTTCCCTCGGATAATTTAACTGCTTACCATATCAAGTGTAACTGTTGTTCTCCACCCAGATTTAACAGGAGCAGGTGCTACTTCTCTTTCAAGATAAGATTCAGGTTAACAGCATCACTTGAGTGCAGTGATTTCAAAATGAATACATTACCTTTCTCTCTTTCCCTCGGAAATGAGCTACTGCCACCTGAACTTCCCCTTCCCTTCCTCTCCTGAGCCATGGAACAGCCCCACTGGCATGGCAGGAGCTGGGCCGGGGAACTGCTGCCTTTGGAGTTGCACCTTCTCCTCCCGTGGCCAGTGCTCAAAGCCCAGAAGAAGTGCTCTGTGAACTTTGAGTTCTGGCAGCTGGGTTAGAGCCAACATGGGAGGAGGAGAAGGTTCACCAGAGCCCCGCTACTGCCGTGCTAGCTCCAGGGCAAAGACTGGAATGGAAGCCAGCCCATGTACAAACCCCATCTGCTCTGCCCGTTCCTGTGGGAATGAGCTGCTGCAGAGGGGAAGATTTGGGTGAAATGTGGTTCTCTAAGAAGGCCATAACTAAATGCTTGCATGGGGATTTTGGCTTCTGGAGCAGTGGGGTAGGGCTGCTGTTGTTTCCTACCCCTACATGCCATGATGATGTACAGGCTGAGGGATGCCATGTGTGCTGTGCACTGGCAGTGATCCTCAAGAAATCTTTCTAATCCTCCCCTTCCAGCTAGTCAAGCCCCCACCAGTAGGAAGTGGCTCTGCTAAGCCCACTAAGAGAGCTCGAAGATTAGTTTGTGAGCCAAACAGTTGAATATTGCCTAGAGGGGGGTAGCAGGCAGTAGATGTGCCACCATTCTCTTTCCAGGACACCACTGGGAGTACTAGAACACAGGTCTGTGAGGCTGAGTGGTTGAATATTGCCTGGGAGGGTGGCAAGCACTGGATGTGACTCATCTGATGTTGGCACTGGCCTGGCCTTTCCTGTTTGTGCAGAGTGAGCTCACTGTCCACCACTGGCTTTCTCTTTCCAGCACAGATTCTCTGTGTGTTGTTTTGCCCTGGAAGGGAGATTTCTAGGTTGCCTTTGTTTCTTCATTAAAGGCAAATGATGGTGGGCAGAGCACTGCAGAGAGTGAAATGAAGAAAGGAAGAGGGTTGGCTGCCCCTAAGACCATCAGAGGAGAGGAACCATCCCATTGTCCCCACCCCCCCGCGACCCTCCCACCCCCCCGCCCAAGTGACCCTTGCCAGAGGGAAATAACCAAGAAATTGTCCCCAAAGACAGGGTTCAGGAATGCAGGACCTATCTGCCTGTATGTGTGGGGGGGAGGTTTGGGGGATCGAAGAACTTGTAGTGACATATTTTAACTAATTGTAGGCATGAAGCCTGCCACAATATCCCACCCATACTCCCCTCTCCTGTCCCCATCACCACTGTGTCATGATCCCACAGAGAGACCCACATGGGGGTCGGAGCCAGGAGGGCTCTAGAACAGTGTTGTGCACACGTGTGTCAGTGTGCAGAACTGGACACACTTATATTCTCTAGTGTGTCCAGATGTAAGTGCACCCATCCTACTTTGTACAGTGTACGTGTGTGCAGTGTGCACAGCACTGTGCACATCTGTGCACTTCTGTGTACACGTGTGTTGAGTCTGTGCACAGCTCTGTGCTTGTAGGTGTGCACAGCTCTGCAGGGGTGAGCATGGCTCTGTGTGGGACATCTGTATGTTAATGACACTGCACGTATGAGTGTGCACGAGCTCTCAAGTACAACAGGTCTTGTGCTTGTAGGCATGTGTGCGTTAGTGGACGCTGTGTGTAGGTGGGTGTCTGAGTACCACGTATGTGCTGGTGTGCATGGGTTTGGTGTGCATGGGTGTGTGCTCCTGGGGTCTGTGTGTGTGTGTGTGTGTGTGTGTGTGTCTGTGTGTGTGTGTGTGTGTGTGTGTGTGTCTGTGTGTGCCTGTATCTGTGTCCACATGTCTGTGTGTGTTTGTGTCTGTCTGTCTGTGTGCCACTGCTGGGCTCTGCTGGCTGGAGTGGCTCCTGGCTCTCTGTTTCACTCTCTTCTTGTAGGGAGAGGAATTCGGCCCTATGTATAAGTGTGCCAAAAATTTATATAAGGTTGTGTACAGTGATTTCCATCAAATTTAGTAGTGTTTAAGGTTCCACTGAATCCCTGTAAGATGTGCATGCTTTGCACGGGTGTCTTTGGAGGGGAGTTTGTTCTCTAAATAGATTTCACAGTCATGTCCAAAGCTTTGATTTATGCCGAGCTTTTAAATCTGACATGTCAAACAAGAGTTTTTGAAATACACCAAGGAACAAGTGGCATTATTATGTGCATCCACTGCTGCTCTCACCCACGGCCCCTAGAAACTGCTGCCATCAAGACAAGAGGCTCTGCCAGGTGCATAAGCCCTCTATAAGTGTAATGCTCCTTAAGCCAGTTTCCTTGTGGCAGCAGTGCTGAGCAACTTCCATAGGTGAAGCCTGTGGGGCAGTACTAGGGTGGAAATAGCCATGAAGAATAGATTGCCTGCTACTATGTATTCGTTCAACAGTGCTTCCTAAGTCTGTGCTCTCTGGCCTCTGCCTGAGTTTCAGACACATCAAGCACTTCAGTTCCTTGTTCCGACACTCAACAGGAAGCTGCTATGTAGAAAAATGCCTCCTGATGTACATTGCCTTCAGCGTCTGTCTTTTAGAGAAAGGCCAGCTTTTAACCCCTCAGTGGGGAGGTCCCTTTCAGGTACTGCTCACCACTGAACCGGCTGTGCGAACCGCAGAGTGGGAGTGGACTCATGTCGAGAGAATTAAAGGTCCAGTTAAAGAACCCAAAGAATAAACTGTAACATCCAGACTGGGTGAGATAGAACTGAGCCTCACGCACAGACGGAGAGATAATCACAGAAGCAGGAAGACATTCAAAAAGTAGGGTCAAGCTTCCAGCAGATGGCTCGAAGATTGTTTTAGCACTTTAAGTGGGAGTTGGAACCATTCCAGTTATTAATGTAATGATTTTTAGTTTTCATCTATTTACAAACAGTGGTTTGAGTCATTTAATTTCCTGAAACTCTTCCTCCTTCTGTTAAACAGCTAATCTGATCCCAAGGCATGGTGCAATGTCTTATTCTTCATTTCAGTGGATTGATTGGTAGGAAGGTCAGGAGCTGGAGCTGTCTGGGTTATTGCTATTTTGAGGAATGATAATATAGTCTTTCAATAATAATAATAATCAAATGTAAACCTAATTATGCTACTGAAATTATGTATGGAGTTTCTTTCACCTGATATGAATTCCTTTGGGAATCCCTCAGGGGCTGGTCCATGGATTTGTAGGATTTGTTCTGGTGTCTGCTAATCTGGTCCCCATTTTTGGCAATGCCTTGCAGCCAGGGATGCATCAATTGATCACTTTTCTCTAATTAAATCATCACATACTTGGATTCCCAACTGATTTTTCTAGGCTCGCAAAAACACCCCAGTGCTCTGGTACACCCTCTAGAACCTGGGCAGTGACAGCACGTGTTGGAGTGGGGAGAGGGATGGTTCCCTCTGACATTTGATAGTAAAGTTTTCACAACCTTCTCCGTTTGCTGTTTCCCTTTGCAGCTTAACCAGTTTCTGTTGCAGTCAGATGTCCACACTATGGACTCTGCCTTGAGCTGTGCAAATTCCACCTGTGCAAGCAGGCAGAGCTTGGGGTGGGGGACAGAGGGAGTCAGCCCAATTCCTCCCCCAGGCAAGAACACCTGGGTACATTTTCCACACTTTGCCCCAGCAGTGTTAATTTGCATTTCTAAAGCTCCTCTCCTGGCTGCCTGGAGCCATTGCTTCTCTTCCAGAGCAGCCATTGGATAACTCACAGGTGGACTTACAGAATTTGCTTTATTTTTTTATCCTTTTTTTTTCCTTTTAAACAGTATTCTATCAACTGTTTATGCTTTAAAGCTTCATCCTTAAAGCTCTTCTCATTTTGCAAAATGCAGCCTAAAGGCGAGCACCATAAAACCCAGATGGAAATTTTGCCATCACTAATAGCCATTGAGGAAGATACCCAAAAATTTCCATTGCAATCAAGTTTTTTCTACTTCTCCTAGCTGTAAAAATTGATTGTCACTTCCCTGGCCCAAGTGACAGTAGAAAAGTTGGATTATTAACGAAAAATTATTCTAATGGTGTAATTTTTGTCACTGAAACTGTGGGAAAAACAAAAACTCTCCAAGACTATCTTTACTGTTAAAGAGTCAAGGCGTTACTTGATTCTGGTCAGGATGGGTGACAGAAATAATTTCATCCACACATAGCCCAGGTGTGCAGAGAAAATCATGCCATGACACATGCATTTTACTAGATTATTCCTAAACTGTATACAGTCTGAACCCATTGCAATGCGTTGCTTTAATGTTCATTGCTTGCAAGTTGTGTAGTTCTCACTATTTGGTTTCCTACTGGACCCGGATTTCTCCCCCTCTGATGTTAATTAGGTCCAGACTCCTGGATTTCCTTGTCGGCCTTTTCCAGACCAGGTGTCTCCAGCTGTGCAGGGGGCAGGGTCTGGGGTGGGTGTTCCTTGATGGTTGCTGATGGTCCTTGATGTTCTGTTAATGGTCGTTATGTTTGTGGATATCTTTTGGGTTATTCCAGTCTGTTGAGATGTTAATCTCATCCCTGTTCAGTGGGGTAGCATTCCATAAAAAAGCCTTTAATATTCCTTTCCCGAAGGGGCAGGCAAACCAAGTCTGAGTAGGGAAATAGGATGTTTAAAAATGTCAAGTGTGTATATTTTCCAAGCATCGACTCGCAGGCAGCCCAGTGTGTGAGTGGAATTGAGAGGCAGAGTGGAATTCTGCCGCTGTCTTCCCCAGCAGCTGTGGGAGTGCAGGCACAGAAAGCAGCGAAGCTCCAGCAGTGGCAGCAAGGATTGTCCCCAGTGGCTGGAGATGCCGAAGGAGGGTGCCCAGGCAGAGGATTTCAGCAGAGGATCTGTGGGCAGGCCCAGGGGCTTGCCCCGCTGTGGAGCCCTGGCTGCTGCTGCTGCTGCTGCGTTGCCTTCAGGGCAGGGTCAGTGGCAGCCTCCCATGCTGGTGCTGCAGCCGGGAAGTCCAAATGTCCGGGGCTTCAGAGACCCTGAGCCGAGGGTGAGGGGTCCCCCCGTGTTGAGCTGTGCTGGCGGCTGTTTCTGTGCTCAGGGACACCTGGAATGGGCCGGGCCACTTGGCCACCAGTGGTGCTTCTTTGCAGTCCTTAGGCAGGAGCCGATGTCCCGCTTGGATGCCGTGAGCAGCAAAGTGCCAAGGCAGGCTCTGTGCCAGCCCAGCTTCCTGTGGGAGAGATTTGCAAGAGACAGGATTGTGGTCACAGACTGTTTGAAATATGTATCCCTTATCTGCACCGCTAGTGGGTGGGGAATTAGCAGGGTAAGGAATTCCCAACATCAGTTACAAGGGAGAGAATTGAGTGTCTGCTCTGGCTCTTATTCTTGCCCAAGCCAATGGTAAAAGCCTTACCCATGGCATCTTGGTTTCTATCAGCAGCTTGTGAAGGAGTTTCTTTATTTCCCTCTTCATTCTTTCTACCTGATCAGAGCTCTGGGGGTGCCAGGGCTTGTGGAGGTCCCTGTGGTATTCCTAAAGCAGCCATAGCCACTGAAGGGTCTTTGCTGTAAAATGAGTTCCCCATGTGAGTCTGTTGCTTCCCCAATCCCTTATCTTGGAAGTATTTGTTGTGGAAATGCCTTAAGGAGAGATGCAGTGATTGCTGAAGAATTCCGAATTGCTTTTGCCGGCCCGTTGGCTGACATGCTGTCACCAGGAGATATTTGAGCCTTCCTGCAGGGGGCATTTCAGTCCCAGGCTCTTGCAGGCACACACAGCTCTGCCGGTTGAGCTGACCATGTGGGCGGTAACCTGGGCTTGGTCTAATTCCCTTTCCTTAATCAGAGCGTGTCTTGGAGCTCTTGTCCTTTCTCCTGCCCTTGAAGAGCCATCCATAAACACATTTTGTCCCTCAGGCCAGGGAGTTTGTCCTGAATCTCTCCTAGCCTGGCTCTGGAGCTCTGTCCTTGGAATGCAGTCATGGGTGGGGAGCACCAAGGCCGGGCCCCCCCGCACTGTCCTGGCAGGAGCGGCTGCAGTGGGGACCGAGTGCGGGCGGGAGCGGCCGAGAGCCCAGCGCTGCCCCAGCCCGACCTGCCCCAGCTCCATCCCTGCCCCTCCAGTGGGATGCTGTGGATTTGTGGGGAAGAAGGAGCCGGCCGTGGGTGCCTGGGGCAAGAGGAGAAGGGAAGAAGAAACACGGTGTCACTGTCCACCAGGGCATCCACACTGGGGAGAAGCCCTACGAGTGTCCTGAGTGTGGGAAGAGCTTCTCCAGGAGCTCTCACTTGATCCAACATAAACGGAGGCAGCACCAAGGGAAGCCCTGGGAGTGGCCTGAGTGCGGGAAGAGCTTCGTGCTCTGCTGCAGCTCCATCCCCCATGGGAGGATCGGTGTTGGATGATCCCCAGTGAGCCCCGTTGGGCAGAGCCCTGGTAATTCCTGTTGGGTCGGGGGAAGGTGTTGGAGACTTTGCTTTCCCTTCTCCTTGTGCTGCTGTGATTTGGTTGGTAATAAATTCCCTCCCTGTGCCCAAGCTGGGTCTGTCGTTCTGTGCAGGTGCTCGGGGCGCGATATCTCCTGTTCCTTCTCTCAACTCCCGGGACTCTTCTCAGCCAATCAGAGAATGCGATGGAGAAGATGCAGCCAATCAGGGAGAGCAGGTCTGATGACTCCGCGGTTGCCGGGCAGACCCACAGCACCCAGTGTTCCCCACCTGGACCCCGCCCTCCCCGCCCAATCACGATCCCCCCGCGGGGTCCCCCCAAGTCCCTCCTCAATGCCCCCCACTAAACAGAGCTGGGTCCAACTGGGAAACTCTGTTTGGAACACTGGGAGCAGCTGGGCTGGGGCAGAGTTACAGCAAGACTGGGTAGGACACACCACACCCCCAAAATCAGAGTGGGGACAGAGCGGGGGGGTCCTGGCTGGGCCCAAGGCCATGGGGAGGAGCTGCAGCCGCTGCTGGGTCAGGAGCTCTGAGGGCAGAGAAAAGGGGGTGACACCTGGCTGGGAGCCTCAGGGGAGCACACACGCTCTGGGGGAGGGGGCATATGATCCCTGGGACCTCCCCTCACCTTCTTGTGCAGGTAGAAGTGAGCTCCGGTTCCAGGAAGAGTAATCCTAACACCGAGCTCCCCATCCCCCTCAGGACCTTGCTGCAGGGGGGTTTCTGGCAGCATTTCTGGGAGTCCACAGGGGTCAGGACCCTCCAAAACCTCTCACAGACATTCCAAGCCACTCCAAGCACCCTCCCATTCACCCCCAGCCCACCCATTACTCCCTTAAATCTCCTCCCAATCTCTTCCCCTCCTCCTCAGGACCCCCCAAAGCCCCTCCTGTCCCTCTCTGGATCCTGTCCCTCCCTACCATTTGCCCCCCACTGCCCCAGGACCCTCAAGCCCTCTCCCAGTCCCTTCCCAGCCTCTCCTGGGCTCACCAAGAGCCCTTCCAGTCTCTTCCCAACACAACCAACCTCATTTCAAGCACATCTTTTCCAGGCCCAGACTTCTTTCATCCCCTCCTGACTGACTCAGACACTCTCCGAGTCACTCCCGACAGACCCCAATACCCCTCCCAGCCCCCGCAGTGTCTCCCCCATCCCCCTGCACTGTGGGGTGTGGGCTGTACCCCAGTGCCAGCTCGGGGTGTTCCAGGCTGATGTACTCCGCCTGGCAGCTGAAGGTGACCCTGCAATGGGGAGGGGATTCTAGCAGCACCAGGAGCTGGTGGGTCTAGTCCCGCTTGGGGACCAGGTCAGTGGCCACCACATGCCCTGAGAGCTCCTTCTGGCCCTGGAACCACCTCAGCTGGATCTCAACAGGGTAGGAATCCATCACGGAGCAGAGTGGGGAGCTGGGGCCACGCTAGGAGCTTGAGTGTTACAGTGAGATGGATACAGTGAGGAGCTCTGGGAGAGAGTGAGGACACACTGGGACCAACTGGGGTGAACTGGGAGAGATGGGGAGGGCTGGTGTGGTACTGAGAGAGACTAGGAATGAAACTGGAGAGAATGGGGGAACACCGTGAGTGAACGGAGTGCATTGGGACAATAGGAGAGAGGGAATAGGTTAGGGATTGGACTGAAAAGGACTTGGAATGGACTGGGAGGGACTGGTGGGTCACCGGGATAGATGGGAGAGATTTGGATGAGCACTGGAAGGACACTTGGAGAGAGGGTGGAGGTTGGGGAGTGGGTTGGGAATGGAATGGCTGTGGACTGAGAGGAATTGGGAGGGAGTCTTGTGACACTGGGAGGGACGGTGAAGACAGTGGGATGGACTGGGATGCACTGGGAGAGCCACAGGAGTTCCTTGGGGTGAGGGTACAAGAGGCCCCGGGGATGGGCACAAGAAGGGCTGACGTGTCTCAGGTGATTCCCAGGGAGGTTTTGAGGGGCTCCAGGGTCATTCCCAGAGCAGGGCCTGAGGGGACACGCTCTGCCCCACGCTCACCTCTGCGCTCCACGAGGAACGGTCTGGGCAGCTCCTAGTTGTGCCGGCAGTGCCTGTGCACTGCAGCCCGTCTGTACTCCATCCATTCCGGGTCCCTGTTGCAGTACCTGGCAAGCCTGTCCCAAAGGAGATGTCCCCACGTACACCCCCACATGGCTGCTGAAGTGCAGGAACTGCTCCTGCTTGGAGATGTTCCTCTCCACGAACCTCACTCGGTTGGTGTCGCTAATGGAGTAGCACTCGGACTTAACCATCCCCTGAAACAGCCCTGTGTGTGCAGGACACAGGCCCCGGGATGCCCCCCCAGCAGCCCACAGGAGCCAAGAGCTCCAGGGCAAACCCAACTCCTCACCCCCAGTGCCCCATGGCCACCATGGGACCCTTCTTGCCGGGGTCCCAGTTCCTCTTTTCCACCTTTCTCTGCATTTTTCTCCCCCTTTCCCAACACTTCCCAGTTCCCTTCCCCTAGCACCATCCCTCCCGCCCCATTTCCCTTTGTCTCCCCAGCATCCCCTCCACTTCCCTTCCTGCCCCTCCCGCTCACCAGAGCTCTGCGCCTCCAGCCCTGGGGCTCCCAGTGCCACCAGTATGGCCCCAGCTGTGGCCACACGCCCCATGGCCAGCACCGGGCAGGTTCTGACACCTCCTCCCTCCCCAAATTCCCCTGGCGGGGGGTGCTGGGGGCAGGGCACGGGTGGAGTCCAGGTGAGGAGCTCTGGGCGCTGTGGGACTGCCTGGACCATGAGGAGTCATCAGTGCTGCGTGCTCTAATTGGCTCAATTATTTTAGTGCCTTCTCTGATTGGCTGAGGAGAGGCCCAGGAGTTGAGAGGAGGACCGGGAGAGATCCCGCCTCAAGCTAGAGGTTGAAGAACATCCAATTCACAAGGCATGCAGGTCATCTCCAAGTGGTCCCCACACTCCTGTGGGAGCTCAGTGCACTGAGGATCTCAGGAGGGTTACCAAGTGTCTGGTGGCCAAATCCAGCCCGGCGCTCCCTGCGGTTGCGGGCACTCTGGGAAGGGTTCAGCTGTGGGTCAGATGGCCGGAGAGTGGGTTGGTGGTCACCTCGTGTGTGAGGCAGGGATTGGCTGGGGAGATGCGTGGACACCACATGACCAGAGAGCTGGCTGGGTAAAGGGACACCTCAACAGCGACACCACAGTGACAGGCAGCCAATGAGTGCTTGTTTCAGTAAAGTCTGGGTTAAGTTTGGAGTATATAAAGGCTTGGTTGGTTATAATAAACGATCTTCTTCAGAGCAAGCAGGCACGTCTGTCTGTCTGTCTTCCTCATTGCTATGCATGACCATAAGATGGGCATGACCATGACCATGGGATGGCCATGAGGATGACTCAGCTATGACCCTGACATGACCATCATGTGACTGTGGCCATGAGTTGACCACGAGGCGATCATGAGATGAGCCTGACCATTTGATGACCATTGCTGTGACCATGCTCATGAGATGATCATGACCATGAGAGGACTGTGACCACCAGATGACCATGACACAACCATGAGCATGAGATCGTGACCATGAGAGGAAGTTGCCCACGAGCATGAGATGACTGTGATCAGGAGATGACCATGAGCATGAGATGGTGATGCTCAGGAAATGACCATGACATGACTGTGGCCCTGACCTGACCACGAGATGACCATGACTATTTCATGACTCTGAGCATTTCATGACCATGACAGAGCCGTGTGG
Organism: Cinclus cinclus; assembly: GCF_963662255.1. Lineage (NCBI taxonomy): Eukaryota > Metazoa > Chordata > Aves > Passeriformes > Cinclidae > Cinclus > Cinclus cinclus. The sequence continues at coordinate 58,856 of NW_026912045.1, forward strand.
TGATCAAGGTCATATGGTGACCATGAGGTGACCATGAGTTAATGATGGCCATGGGCTCATAAAGACTATGACAAGAACAAGGGATCAGCATGGCCATGATACAATAATGACCATGAGACGACCATAACAATGGGAACACCAGGAGTTTGAGGTGACTGTGACCAAGAGATGACGGTGACCATAACAGAACCATGGCCGTGAGACTACTGTGACCAGGAGGTGATTCTGAGATGACCATGTGATGGCCACGACCCTGAGGTAACCACAACATGACCATTAGAGGATCAAGACTGTGACATGATAGTGACCATGAGATGACCATGACCATGCAATGACCGTGTGTTGAGGGTTAGTTCTCTCCCTTTTTTTTTCCCTCTGTGGAATTTTCCCCATTGTCATGCTAAGATACCTGTTGACTGGGCCCTGGTGACAAGGGGGAGGGGACGGGAGGGAAGAGAGAAAGCCCCGCGAGATTCAAACAGCCAGAAGAGGAAGCGGAAGGCTGGGCCTCGGCCCATTTCCCCCGCGGAGTTTGGACGAGAAGAACGATCGCCGCCTCTCCTCCATCTCCGCCATCCCAGCGTTGGGAAACCACTATCGGACCCTGCCCGGCTGTCTTCTCGCTGTGAGCTACCACCATCCAGCACTCTGCTGATCACCGGGACCGACACCGTGAGCCAAGGACTCTCTCCATCTCTCTCTCCCCCTGGGACAGCTCTGCCATCACGCCCAGCCCTCCTGCGGCTCTGCGGGAGCCGCCCGCCCCCAGCACCGGGAACTGCAGCTCAGGGAAAAGGTGCCTGCAGCCAGAAAAACACTGGGACTGAGTTACTGCTCTGTTTGTGGGTAATTTCATAGCTGCTGTTGTTCTTGTTTGTCATCTTAGATACACTAGTAATGAACTGTTATTCCTACCCCCATATCTTTGCCTGAGAGCTCTCTTAATTCCAAAATTATAATAATCGGAAGAATCACATTTTTTTCAGTCCAAAGGGAAGCTTCTGCTTTCCTTAGCAAACACCTGTCTTTCAAACCAAGACAGATTTTGGCCGCCCAACGTGGGGCCCGGGGGCATTGAGAGAAAAGGGTGAAAAAGGAATAACAATTCTTGAGTTACCTCAGTTTTGTGTTAGGTGGCATCATGTTGTCCAGCTTACCGTGGTTTGGGCTCCGTGTGGCCACAGCTTTATCTCTCCCATTTGCAATCCCTTACTTGAACATGGGTCCTATAACTCAGGCTGCTGTAACTATTATCCAGTTCCTTTTGTGGGCTGATAACGTGAGAAATTCATGGATTTTTAACTTCCTCTGGAAGGTGGGCACATGGATTCAGAGCTATCACACTCTAACTGTATGTTTTTGGGGTTACTTTAATAATGGTACATACTGTGAGGATATGACACCAGGGAAAATTTTGTCCCAACCCCTTACACAGTTTTTTGGGTCTGCTCCACCAGCTTTTGAGGGGTTCAAATCTCTTCTAAGCAGTAATGATGTCATACAGTGGCTGACATTACTAATAGGCCTTGTAAACCTGTTCTATTTAACATTCCGAGATGAGGGGAGATTGACTTGGATGACAACCCTGATACATCCCCCAAGGAATAGGGATCCTGCCCCAGAACCAGGCCCCCTCTCCCTCTGGGAGCGGCTTTTAATGAGTGTAAGAGAGAGGTTTGTCCATAGAGAGAGAATGCAGGAGCACCACCATAGAATGCGCTGGAAGACCGCTGAGGAGGGGATCCAACAGCTGAGAGAATTGGCAGTACTGGAGATATTCTTTGGGAGGGGTGGACAACATGACAATGACCCCGACAAGGTCAGCTACACAGGGCAGATGTTGTGGAATCTGGCACACCTGGGGCCATCTCAATACACCACATTCATTGCAGCCATTAATGCTGACACCAACCACGAGACAGTGGGTTCTGTTGCCAATAGGCTCAGGAATTTTGAGAGTATAATGAACGGCCCAATGCAGGCTCAGGTCTCTGCTGTGATTAGGGAACTCAAAGAGGAGATGAGAGAGATGAGGGAGGAGATGAAGAAGGTCAGTACAGCACCAGTGCGAGTCACAGATGCCAGAGTTAGAGCCCCACGCCCCCCAGCTAGGGATAGAGGGTACACCCCACGAGCTGACCTGTGGTTCTTTCTGCGTGACCATGGGGAAGACATGAGAAGGTGGGATGGGAAACCCACTTCTGCCCTGGCAGCACGGGTGCGTCAACTCAGGGAGGGAAACACTAACCAAAGGAGCTCCACTGAAGTGAAGGTAGCCTCAACTTCCCATAACCAAGATGCAGGGTATTACAAAAGGGAGGATGATTTGTCAGATCCCCTTGAGGGAACCTCCAGTATGTATGCCCAGGAAGGAAATAATAACCAGTGCTAGAGGGGCCCTGCCTCTAGCCAGGGAGAGGCACGGGAAAACCGGGTCTTTTGGACGGTGTGGATCCAATGGCCTGGCACATCAGAGCCACAAAAACATAGGGCATTGGTTGATACTTTTTCACAGTGCACCCTAATGCCATCAGAACATGTGGGGGAAGAGCCTGTTTCTATTGCTGGGGTGACGGGGGGATCACAGGAATTGACTTTGCTAGAGGCTGAAGTGAGCCTGACTGGGAAGGAGTGGCAGAAACATCCAATTGTGACTGGCCCAGAGGCACAGTGTATTCTAGGCATAGACTTCCTGAGGAATGGCTATTACAAAGACCCAAAGGGACTCAGGTGGGCTTTTGGAATAGCTGCTGTAGAGGCAGAAAACATTAAGCAATTGAACACCTTGCTTGGACTGTCAGAGAACCCATCTGTAGTGGGACTCCTGAAGGTGAAGGAGCAGCAAGTGCCAATTGCCACCTCCATAGTGCACCACCGGCAGTACAGGACAAATCGAGATGCTGTGATCCCCATCCACAAGATGATCCGTGAGCTGGAGGGCCAAGGAGTGGTCAACAAAACCCACTCACCCTTCAACAGCCTCATCTGTCCTGTGCGTAAGTCTGACGGAGAATGGAGATTGACTGTGGACTATCGTGCATTGAATGAAGTGACTCCACTGCTGAGCACTGCCGTGCCGGACATGCTGGAACTCCAGTACGAGCTGGAGTCCAAGGCAGCAAAGTGGTATGCCACCATTGACATTGCCAATGCATTTTTCTCCATTCCTCTGGCAGAAGAGTGCAGGCCTCAGTTTGCTTTCACCTGGAGGGGCGTGCAGTACACCTGGAACCGACTGCCCCAGGGGTGGAAACACAGCCCCACCATCTGCCATGGACTGATCCAGGCTGCACTGGAAAAGGGTGAAGCTCCAGAACATCTGCAATACATCGATGACATCATTGTGTGGGGGAACATGGCAATGGAAGTATTTGAGAAAGGAGAGAAGATCATCCAGATTCTGCTGGGAGCCGGTTTTGCCATCAAGAGGAGCAAAGTCAAAGGTCCTGCCCGAGAGATCCAGTTCCTGGGAGTAAAGTGGCAAGACAGGCGGCGCCAAATCCCCACTGAGGTCATCAATAAGATCACCGCGATGTCTCCACCAGCCAACAAGAAGGAAACACAAGCTTTCCTAGGTGCCATAGGCTTTTGGAGAATGCACATTGCTGAGTACAGCCAGATCGTGAGCCCTCTCTACCTGGTCACCCGGAAGAAGAATGAATTCCACTGGGGCCCTGAGCAGCAGCAAGCCTTTGCCCAGATCAAGCAGGAGATCGCTCATGCTGTAGTCCTCGGCCCAGTCAGGACGGGACCAGAGGTGAAGAATGTGCTCTACTCTGCAGCCGGGAACAAGGGCTTATCCTGGAGCCTTTGGCAGAAGGTACCTGGTGAGACTCGAGGCCGACCCCTGGGATTCTGGAGTCGAAGTTACAGAGGGTCTGAAGCCAACTACACCCCAACAGAGAAGGAGATCTTGGCTGCTTATGAAGGAGTTCAAGCTGCCTCAGAGGTGATTGGCACAGAAGCACAGCTCCTCCTGGCACCCCGACTACCAGTGCTGGGGTGGATGTTTAAAGGGAAGGTCCCCTCTACCCACCACGCCACCGATGCCACATGGAGCAAGTGGATCACCCTCATCACACAGCGCGCCTGTATCGGAAACCCTAATCACCCTGGGATTTTGGAAACAATTACAAAGTGGCCAGAAGGTGAAAATTTTGGTCTTGCCGATGAAGAGGAGCAAGAACAAGTGACCCGGGCTGATGAAGCCCCGCCATACAACCAACTGCCAGCAGACAAAACTCGCTATGCTCTTTTCACTGATGGTTTCTGTCGCATCGTGGGGATGAACCGGAAGTGGAAAGCAGCCGTATGGAGTCCCCGTATGGAGGCAAGTTCTCAGAGCACTTCCTGACTCAAAAATCATTCTCGGCATGGCAAGAGCTCACTCCTGTGATGGTTCCCTTTACATAATCTCACGGTTGAGGGATTTGGGAAACCTTGCCCTGCTCCTTCTGCAGCCCTGACTGATCCCACGGCATTGCTGTCAGTGGGAGGCAGGAGCATTCAGCTTGTCAAACTTATTCTCATTAGTAATGCCAGTTTCTCATTCCATGTGCTCTATGCAGCCATGGAGAAGAGCAGAGAGGGAAGGGAAGGGCCCAGGGCTGTGTCCCGGGGTTGTACCTTGTGCAGCTCCTTTTGCTGGCCCCAGGCAGCCTGAGCTGCTCCCACTGCTGCTGCCAAGCCCTGGCCCTGGCTGGGGCCGGGATCAGAGATGCTGGCAGTTCCAGGCAGTCCTTTCTCCCATGACAGCCTCACATGGGGCTCCATCCATCCCAGTGTGGGGCACTGCAGGCACGTGCTCCCTCTGCCCCTGCTCCTGAGTGGAAGGCAGAGCTGGGGGAGTGCCTTGGAGCACTCACTGCACTCATTGCCACTGCAGCCTGAAGGAGAAATGGAACTTCTTTCCATTAAGGTCCTCCTAGCAAGAAGAACCAAGCCAAAGGAGACAAGAAATCTCTGGAGGCATCTGAACTTTTGGACAAGATGCTGAGTGATCTGGAGAGATGCCGTGGTGGGTGCATTTCCCTCAGCCTTCTCCTGAAACTCATAGCAGCCTTACTGCCCTGCTGCTGCTGTCACACCCTGCAGGGCTGTTTCCCAGCCTGGGCTGGCTGCGGCTTCTCCCCAGGCTCTGCAGGAAGGCATTTGGCATCAGCTGACAGGGGGCCGAAACTGCAGCATGGGCCATGCACACCCTGAGATCCACTGCAATTTCCTGATCTCTGGGTAGATCAGGAGGGGTGGTGATTTGGATAAGAGAGAGCCCTGTCACAACCCCTTTAACATGGGACTTTACCCCATCCTTATCCATGACTTAAACAAGCATTGCCTCCTGAACATGTCACCTCCTCGAATGGTGAATAGCTCCATCTGATCCATTTATGCCTTTTCCTTTTTCACGTAATAGAGCAAAACACTGTGCAGATGCTGTCATATCCTAGAGGAAGCAATGGCTCTGGGCCATGGTCTGAAGAAGGAATGGAGGAAATGCCAGGCACGGGCACAGGCACAGGAGGTAATTGCTGTGCCAGGCTCAGCCCTCGGCAGGGCTGTGTGGCAGCAGCTCTTCCCCCAGGGCCTGTCCTTGCACAGCCTGGGAGCAGCCAAAGCTGGAGGCGCCTCGGCTTCGAGGCCTCTGGAGCTCGTTCCCAGCCCCCGGGAAACGGGACTCGTGCACCAAGGTCCCTCCCTCTGCAGCTGCTCCTGGAGCTGCCCTGAGTGCCCAGAGGCCCAAGGCACAGGAGCAGCCCCGAGTGGGAGCCCTGCCACGGGCCCAGGGCCACAGCCAGCCCTGGCTCCTGACTGGGCAGGGGCTGCCCTGGGTCCTGACAGGGCCTGACTCTGTCCCCTTGGGCTGGGGGAGCTGTCACGGGGCAGGGAGGGTCGGGGCTGGCAGTGGCTGCTCAGGGATGGCTTTGGCCCGGGTCCCTGGAAGGAGTGAGTGCCCAAGCAGCTGCACTGGCCCCGGGCTCTCCTCCTCCCGGCCTTCTGGGCTGTGTTGGGTGGCACAGCCTGTGCCAAGGGATGGCAAGGTGCCTGCAGGCCCCATCTCTGGGGGAAACAGAGAATGTCCTGGCCATATCCAGCGAGCTGTCAGCTCAGCAGTGGAGCACAGCACGGGCTCACGCTCCCCATCTCTCCCACAGAAGCACTTGGCAAGTCAGATGCAGATGCTGAGAATCCACCGAGCACCCCAAGAGTTTTCTGCCCCCAGGATGTGCGCAGGACCTGCATGATAGGCACAGTAGTGACACTGTTCACTGTGCCACTTGCCATGGTCCTGTGCTATGTCGGGTTCCGGTGGTGGAAGGGAAGAAAACAGTAAGTTGTTGCTGTTGGTCTCTATGCTCCAGCTACTTCAAAGGCTTTTGGTGGTCAGGAAACACTCGCAGGGAGGCTGCTGTGGAGTTGTGGATGGTCAGTGGTTGTGCACATAACTGTGCTGAGGGTTGTGCTGCTGCCCAGTGCTTTAATTGGCCTCTTAATTGCTGGGCCTTGTCCTTTGGAGCCCGCTGGGGCTGCAGGCAGTGCTGGCTGCCACTGAGGCTGCGTGGGCAAGAGCAGCCCCAGGAGCAGCGGGCAGAGGCAGAGCAAGGTGGGGAGGAGAAAGAGCAGGGAGCAGATTGCCCTTGAAAGGCAGACGCGCTCTGGGGCCCGCTCCTGGCCAGGGACCCTGCCCAGAGCCATCCCCTGCTCGGCAGGGCCTTGAGGGGCAGCTGTCCAGCTGGGCCAAGGTGTGCCAGCAGCTCCAGCCGTGCTGGGGAGCCTTGCCAGCTCTGGGCCCTGCTGTGCACGAGGGTCCCTGTGTGCCACCGGCAGCTGGGGCCTCAGACACTCCTCTCTCCTCAGTCGCCCTGCTGCAGCTCCAGCACCCTGGCCAAGAAGGCGCCACTCTCCGTCGCCCCCAGGGAGCCCAAGGACCGTCCGGTTTGACAGCTCTCAGACATGGCCTCAGCGGCAGCAGTCACCCAGGAAGGCAGAACACCAGCCCTCCGTGCCTCCCCCACGGCCCCCCAGCCCAGCTATGAAGCGGAAGCCCCCCGAGATCCCCCCACCTCCACCCCTGCCGAGCCGGCCGCCCTGGTCCAGCTAGGAATGAAACTGGGCCAGCCACTCAGGACTTGGGCTACCAACAGCTCTTCTCCGCCAATAACACGTGTTACCTCTGGGTAGCATCCAGAGGCAGTTTTCATACTGTTGTACCTTCAACAGGAAGGGCTGAAGATTCTTCCCATGCCCTGTCTCATCCTTTGCTGTTTTGATTTTCATACAGCTGGGTGCCGGCTGAATCTCTTCAAAGAACATTTTTAGCACTGCATATTTTACCCCACCTATTGGGGGAAAATAAATAAAAAAATTCTTCGGTTTAGACTTTGTTTTTAGTGTGGTTGACCAGTCACATTTTGAGCAATTAATATTCCTTGTTACCTCTTCCCTATTCATTACTATCTATAAAAAAGTACATCCGAACATGAAAATCACCACTATTACTGAGATTCACCTCAAAGCCCAGAGAAGAATCTAGCACAAAATATTCTCCCATGCACTGCTCAACAAGAAATATTCAGAGGAAAATACAGTGGCAGCTGAGGCTTGTGGAACTCCCAGAATACTGAGCCTGCAGAGGAGGCAAACAGCCCTGGCCGTGGCTGAGGGGACATCCCCTCACTGACTCCTCTGAAAGTGTGTCACTTCAGGAGGGGAAGGCTTTTAAACCTTGGCCTTTCCTTCCTCCTCTGCTAAAATGTAAGGCTCCTCCTGAGAAAATTCTGAGCTACAAACAATTCTCCATTCCTCAACAAAGCTACTCAGGGGCTCAACTTATCTTAAAGGGCAAAAGCAAAGGGGGTCAGAAATTTCCCATCAAGGCCTATTTGCAGAGAAACCTCACATTATGTGACCAAATATTTATTAGCATCAGTTCACTCAAAAGAAACCCAAGTCTGTATTAAGCAGCATTTTAAATAAACATGAAGTATTCTTCCTCACATATCAGCTGGACTGGTTTGCTCCTTTTTTGTCCTAGAGAGAACGGTAGAACGATTTGCTCTTGTAAGGATTCCTTGGCTGGTCCCCAGACCTGGCTCCTCCCCACACCTTGCCTGGGCTGTTAATGCAGCCAGTTAGCACCACCTGACTTTGCCACCCTGCTCAGACCTTGGGCACAGCTGGTGCCACGGTCCCTTCTGGTGCCACAGACCCCTCTGGTGCCACTGACCCCTCTGGTGCCACGGTCCCCTCTGGCTCCTGGCGTGTCCCTGCTGCTGGAGGAGCCCAGCTTGTGCTGCTGCCTTTGTTCAACAAGGCTGGTCCTACTCCCCAGCCAAAGAGAGGCCAAATCACTGCTTTGGACAGCGCGTTTGAATGAGTTTAGCACCTCCTCATCTCTAACACAGGCCTCTTAATGCCCACATACCAGCAGCAGAAAGGTACCTCATCTACAGAGGTGAGGAAGCCTGAGCAAACAGAAGGTCGGCATTCAAGCACGTTGGGTTTTTAATTTACTGGAAGCAATCACTCGTTCACTCACTCAAGACTTAATTGCCAAACTGGATTGTGCTATGCTATTGTCTTTGTCATAAATGTTGTTCTATCTGTCCAATTTACCAGACAAGAGTAAATTTAGCAGCAGTTTTTAAATACTAGCAATTGTATATAAATGAATACAATCAAATTTATTAAATGCAGGTATTTAAGAATATAAAAAATTTGGCAGTGAATAATTTGGTATAATTAAGGTTAGTATAAAGCATAAGCAAAACCGACCAGGGATATGGGGAGAGTCCTGCCCTTCTTCACATATCAAACAATAAGGACAAAAATCCCACTTATATACTCTATGCTACATATTAATACAGAACTTTCTGGCAAACTCCTCCTAGCTTCTATTCCTAAAATCTACGTCACTATATTGTGTAGCACATGCTCTGCTAATAGTTAGAGATCTCTCATCCTTTTGGAGCTCTTATTCCCGATGAAGGCTCTTTGTCTTCATCAGTGTCTGCTCTGTAACCTTGCAGGTAGAGCAGGCACACTAAGCTTACAGGTGTTATGTTATTTCAAGTTCCATGCCTGGACTCATCCCAATTTGGCCCAGTCCGAGGTCAACCTTTTTATTTCTAGATGTGGCTTATCTAACCTACATCCTTCTTCTACTGCCACCTAACATCTGAGGGAGTCCATCTCCTTTTTCCTCACTATTTCCTTTCTTTGCTTTGTAACAATTGTTTTCTGTTACTATGAGTACAATTTTGCCAATATGGTTACAATTCAGTTAGCGTGAATCACATTTATTACAATTTCCCCCATTTCTCTTTTTGATCATATTGATTTGTGCTTTCCGATTTTAAAAAAACAGATCTCCGTATTCTCTATGTTCCCAATAATTCCAGTTTTCAGAGTTCCCTCGTGTCAGTCTCTAATTTTTCTAACATTTCCCATGCTGCATCCAGCTTTTTGCACTCTTTCTCAAATTTTCTTAGCTTTCCTTGTGCTAGGATGTTTTCTTTGCATTCAGTCAATGTTTTTTCGGTTCCTTTCCCTTGAATGTGAGCGGATTGTGCTTTTAGTATCATCAAGGAATTCAGTTTCCCTTTTGCTGCCAATTCTGGGTCCATGGGCATTGCTGTAAGTTGCATTCCCTGAATTACTGAGCGCATCAGTCTAATAATACAGGCTATTGTACAGGGCAAAAACAACAATCCTAAGACAGAACACAGTAACATGAATCCCATTTTTTTCCACCAAACACCCCCAGAAAGATTATCCCACCCATCAACTTTTACAAGAGAATTCCATTTTGGAACAGGTACATGTGCCACTCTTTTATTTCATCAGCAACTTTTGTGATGGCTTCCCCATGATCGTCTATTTCCACACAGCACTCAGATTCGTTAAACCTCCTACAAACTCCTCCTTCTTCTGCCACCAAGTAATCTAGGGTAATTCTGGTTTGATATACAAACGCTCGCATTTGTGAATGCTGCTTAGCCAGCAACTTTAAAGCATCAGACGTATGGTTTGAAACAACTTCAACTACTGCCTGGAGCCTTATCAACAGATTTCATAGATAAATTGGAGTTCTATATCCCCAAGACCCATCCTCAGCCCAAGCAGCTGGGTCATAATATGCTATAATTCTTTCTGCAGGCCATTCTTCTCCTCCTGGTTTTTGGGTTCCTCCCGCATTTGGAAAGTCAAGGTTTAAGGCTCTTTTATTTCTTTCTAGGGTTTCATGAAGAGGTGTTCCTAGTAGATTGCCCCTAGAGCTTGGTAGGACAAAGAAGGAGAGTTGTATAACTCCCAAGGTATAAGTTCCTTCCCACTTTTGGCATAGTTCACTGTATGCCCCTTGCCCACAAATCCAATCTATTCCACCAGGGGCTTTCCATATGTTTTCCATTTTATCTGGTTGTACCCAATAAGATTTTAGGTCTTTTATGGATTGGTAGGGGTTAGCTCCAGGACTTTTATGCCAGCACAAATCAGTTTGATTATCCCATTCACAGTCCATTTCTTTTGTTACTCCCCAGTATCCAGTAGGAATTTTGGGTCACCAGGTCTTGGTGTTATTATCCGAGTTTACTACTGAAGTAGATACGCAAGGAGTACATCCTACCACTTCACTGTGTTTCCTCCCTTCCCGAGTTATGCAAACTGTTCCAATTACTTGGTGACTCAAAACCCATCCCTCAGGCCGCTTTAGTGTCTTAGAAATTTGAGTATGATTCCATTTTAAAAATTCTTCTGGAGCTAAACTCTCACCTCTCCATGGCCCTCTTTCAGCCATTCTAAGTCCTCCACAAATCCAGCATTTGGACACTCCCAATTGTGGGGCAATTTCTTGCATCAAATCTACAAAACGGTTCTTATTTGAGGTTGGCAAGTCCCAATTGCTACAGTGCTCTTTTCATTATTTATACAGCTCATTTAGTTCCTCTAACTCTTTCCCTCTGATCTTTTTCTTATCCCTTTTTATTTCTTTTTCTTTTCCATTTATTTTCTTAATGGGCACCTTTCCATTCTCATCTTTTTCAAATCAAAGGAAATTCTCATACCTAGGACAAAGTTGATTGCTGTTAGGATAAAGAGCTTGCCCATTGAATCCTAAATTTCTCCTTACACAATACATTTTGTGATTCTTCACACAAATTTCTAAGAAACTGTTTTGATCGTAACAGGCAGCACTAGCATGTGGATGCTCCACAAAAATAGATTCCATCTTATCCCTGACCCACATGGAGTGATTGCATCTGTCACAGGGATTGGGAATAGTTTGTTTCTTTATTGCTGGCTCTTGTGCTGCTTGTCTTATTATAGTTAGTTCCTGCATTGTTCACTTGGCTTGTTCACTTCTTATTTCTTGGACTCTGTTCCGTGCAGCCAGTTGCCAGGGGTATCATAATAAGCACAGTGAAAACAGTCCTCAGGAATTTTAACTTTCTACCTTTCTCAAGGCCCCTTGGGTTGCAACCAAGGGCCGAGATGTCAATCTTCTCAGTAGCAAAGCTTTTCTCCTGGGATTTGTTTCCTTTTGGTACCCTTGGCCTCATAAAGTTTGGATGAGCCATTTTAACTTTTTCTGTTCCAAAGATGGCACAAATTATTTTTAGTTCTGCAGCAGTGCCCTATCTCTCCCTAGATTAATCAGCTGGTTTTCTTAATCCATTAAAGCTCCAGAGATATGCTACTACAACAAGATTTGCTTGCACACAATTTCAGTTACCAGTCCTTTTTACTGCTTCTTTTTCTGCTATGAAGTCAGGGTTAATTATTAAATCTTCGTCACCACCAATAGACACACTCGCAATGCCAGTCTGTGTCACAAACGAGTCTATGGCGTGGCACATAGATATTTTTCCCACAACAATTGTTAATTATGATACACTGGTCTATAATATTATGGATTGTTTGTTCTTTAGCCTGTACAAAAGCTAATATGGCGAGGATTTGTTGATCTTGGTTCTGGATTAGTTGGATGGCTGCATAAAAGGTCCCATTTTTACGTCTCAATGACGTTCCAAAAAAATCACTAAAATTTTGTTCTAAAGTCAGCTCTTCATGTATTCGACCTAAACAAACCAAACAAATTGTCTCTCTTTTTCTTCTGCCCTTCACAACGAATTAAAACAACAGGTGCAAAGAACATAAATCCATGGGCAACACTTTTAGCCTTGCTTAATACATTCCCAGTGTGATAATAGTTTTTGGACCCTCTCAATAACAGGCATTAGCAGTCTCTTTTTCTCAAGCTGCAGCTCCTCCTGTAAGTCAGTTAGTGTTGATTGCTGGAGTCTCCTGAGAAAATTTTCAATTTGCCTGGGCTGTCCCATTGATCAAGGAGGCGTCTAATTCTTTCCCATCAGTGCTGTTCTGCCTCTAGGCTCAATGGGTTTGCAGTCAGCAGCTAATCCAGGATGCCTAAATTTCAATAATGCATCTCTCAAAACAATTTTAAAGTGGGATTTCAAACAGTAAATACTAGAAAATAACATTTTTAGTCTTATCAGGGATTCATTGTAATTCCTATGTGGTTTTGAACCTAAATGGAGAGATTGAATCCATTTTTATGTCCTTTTTAATCTTACTTTTAGGTCTCCTGCTACTGAAATAATTTCCCAGTCTTTATTTTGTGTTGGTCCTTTTACTCGTGAAGCATGAGTCCAGCCTTTTTTTGCCGTTCCGACTGCAGCTTCTGTAGTTAAAAGAACCAGAAAAGGTCCCTCCCATCGGGGTTCTAAACTTTCTCCTCTCCAGCATTTTACAAACTCATACGGTCCTGGTCGGATAGAATGTATTGGAAAATCAAGAGGAGGTGTTTGAGCTAAAATGCCTTTTTCTCTCAATTCCCTCAAATTGTTTGCAATGGTTGTAATATACCCCTGAATGGTTTTGTCCCCAACTAGCAAGGGATCCATTGTCATGACTTGAGGGTAAGGCAGTCCATATAACATCTCATATGGTGGGATCCCAGTTTCAGAGTGGGGCTTGGTTCTTATATTTAACAGGGCTAAGGAAAGACATCTGGTCAAAGGTAATTTGGTTTCTATCATTAATTTTGTCAGTTGTTGCTTAATAGTTTGATTCATCCGTTCAACTCGTCCCGAGCTTTTGGGATGCCATGGGGTGTGATATTCCCAGGTAATTCTTAGTGCTTGTCTAAAATTGTTAATTATTCTCGAGGTAAAATGAGTGCCTGGATCTGAATCAATAACCTGTATTAATGCAAATCTTGGAATAATACGTTCCAAGAAAATTTTGGCTGCTGCTTGAGCTGTTGCCTGAGCCGCAGGAAACACTTCTACTCACGGAGTCAATTGATCTACTATGACCAGTAGATATTTCCACCTGCCTATTCTGGGTACTTCAGTGAAATCCACTTGGATCTTTTCAAACAGCCTATAGGCTGTTTGACGGCCTCCAGAGGGAGGACTCCTCAACACCTTTTTGTTCACTTTCTGACATGTGAGACATCCTTGAATAATCTCCTTCCCAATTTCAAATATTCCTTTGCACACATAAAATTTGAAAAAGTGGTCACAAAGTGCCCTTGTTCCCCAGTGAGTCCTTCAATGTAAATTGCTTAGGGTCTGTCAGGCTAAAGGTTTTGGTACCACTTTCCTGCTGTTGGGCAAAATCCATTCTCCTTCTTTCAGGGTTGCCCCTAGCTTCTTCTGCACTTCCCATAACAACTCCTGAAGGCCCCTCTCCTGCTAATCTTCCAAACTTTTCCAGCTTCCTCCTGATATTTCCCCAAGATTAAGCTACAAATTGTGTTTTCAAAAGGACCTGTCCTGCTGCTGCATCAGGGTTGTTCTAGTTTCAAAGACAGGTGTTAGCTAAGGAAAGCAGAAGCCTCCCTTTGGACTGAAAAATGTGATCCTTCCTTCCTACAAATTACTATGATTCTGGAATTAAGGGAGCTCTTAGACAAAGACAGGGGGATAGGAATAACAGTTCTTTACTAGCCTATTTAACAAGACAAACAAGAACAACAACAGCTATGAAATTACCCACAAACAGAACAGTAACTCAGTCCCAGTCCTTTCTGGCTGCAGGCACCTCTTCCCTGAGCTGCAGTTCCCGGTGCTGGGGGCGGGCAGGTCCCGCAGAGCTGCAGGAGGGCTGGGGGTGATGGCAGCGCTGTCCCAGGGGGAGAGAGAGACGGAGAGAGCCCTTGGCTTACTGTGTTGGTCCTGAGGCTCAGCAGAGTGCTGGATGGTGGCAGGTTACAGCAAGAAGGCTGCAGTGCAGGGTCCGACAGCAGTGAGGATGGCTCCCGGCACTGCGATGGCAGGAATGGAACTGAGGCGGTGATCGTCCTTCTCATCTGATCTCCGTGGGTGAAATGGGCTGAGCCAGAGCCTTCTCTTTCCTTTTCTGGCTGTTTGAATCTCTGTTTCCCTCCTCTCTCCCCTCCCCCTTGCCACCAGGGCCCAGTCAACAGGTATCTTAGCATGACAATGGGGAAAATTCCAGAGGGAAAAGGGAAAGAATCAACCTCTAACAAGAGTCTATGCCTGAGTATAACTGCAAATCCTTTCCTAATCTCTCTAGCCATTCTGCCGTGGACTCATCCTTCCCTTGGTGCTCACTCAGGGTTTTCCCTGCATTTTGTCCCCGAGGCACTGCCTCCCGAATTCCTTGGACAGTCATCCACCTGAAATGCCTCATATTCTGCCTGTGTTCCACCTCCTGATTATTCCAATTTGGATCTGTAATAGGCCATTTGTGATCTCCCTGGTCTGGCCCTTGATGATCTCTTTCCCAGCCCCTATTCCTGAATGTCCAATCATTTCTCGCTCTTCCTGTGTAAACAAAATTCCTAAAATAGATTGCAACTCCACCCAGGTGTATATATCCAGCCCCAAAAGCTGATCTAGTCATTTTTCTACTCCACTAGGATCTTCTAGCATCCTGCCCATCTCTTTTTTAACTTCTCTAACATCCCCCATATTCAGGGGAGCACTCACATAACCAAGAGGACACTGTTCTGGGGCCAAATTTGCCACTGGAAGTTCTCTAAAATGGTATAATCTATCTTCCCTTTCCACTTCCTCATCCTCTCCGTCACTTTCTTCCCCCTGTCCCCATCTGCTTCTGGTTCTGTGTGCTACTGGCTCCTCCTGAATAAGGGCTGCACTGGGGACTAGGGGCTGAACAGGCTGGTTGGGTTGTCTGTAAGGGGTGGGAGGTGATCTAAGGGATCCCATGGCTCTGGTCTGTCCTTTTTTTCTGCCTGTCCTTTAGTCTGTAAAGGATATAATGGATAACCCTCATTTTCTTGCCTTTGAACAAAGAATTCAGCCTTCCCCCAGGGAAGCCACAGGGCAGCATATTCACTTTCCTCCTGGTTAAGAGGTTCTTTTGAATTCACATGCAGATTTAAAGCCTGACAAATCCAATCCTCAAATGATTCAAACTCTGGCCAGTATAAGTTGTCTGCTCAGATCTTTTCTTTTGTCCTCTCATACAATAAGTAGTCATTTTCTGTTTACTTTTTCTCTTTGGGATTCCCTTCTATCCCAGGATCCTAACATGATCCCCAGTGGCCTGTCCTGAGGAATGCTGCTCCCCTTCTGGGAATCTCCCTCTTGGTTCCCGGGTTCTCGCAAATTTTTCCCATAATTTGCAACCCCTGGGTCAGAGGTTTTACTTTTCCTCTGAGCCATCCCTGGCAGCAACAGACTAAGAAATTCTCTTTTTCTTAGTCTCCCTTAGTCTCCCTCACTCATTTCGTGGTTCAACTCGCTCTCTCAATGTTACTCTATTACACTATCTCATCTCTTGCCAGCTACTTATCTCCCTCCTAATTCCCTAATCTCCCTCTTGCTTTATCCTCCCTGACTTTTCTTTCTGCCAGCTTCTCTCAATCCCTTGTAATCATATACTAAGATTTCCATCTACTGTCCTTTCAAAAAATAGTTGAACCTAACTCAGTTACTCCCCTCCTAAGGGAGTAGCTCCTTTCTCCTCAAAGACTTTTCCCGTGAGTTCTTGGGCTGGGACCTTCCCTCCCGGGGTCTTCACTCGTTCTTCCCTTTCGCTTCCCTCCTTTCCTGGCCGGTCTCCTCATGGAGAACCGGAACCGCGATACCGGGAGGTCCGCACTCGTTTCGGCTACCGAGCCATCTCAAACATTCCTCACTCACACACACAAGCATGCAGCCACCCACCTTACCTAACCCCGTGGTACGTACACGGCCCGCATTCCCACGCGGTTCTTGTGCACAAGACGGTTTACGGGTACTTTACCTTTGCCAGCACGCCTAAGGGAGCCTTCATTTTCCGCACGTCCTACTGCTACCTTCCTTTACTTATGCTTTATTTTAATTTGGAACTCCTTCTCCAAGAGAGCCTGGTCTAACCCTGGGACCACCTTAATGCCAGTGTGGGGTTTTCCTGCTGTGTCCAAGTACCCGGTCACTGGCTGGCACCACAGGTCCCCAGGCCCTCTGCTGAGCCATCCCTCCCCTACAGTCAAGTTTATTCTGCCAAACTTGTCTTTTCTCTCCAGTCGACCACTAGGACCACAAGAACACATTGTCCTGAGGATGTCAAGATGCCTGCTCTTGCTGGAACATTCCTGTTGTGTGACAGCCCTGGAGGCAGAGCGGGCACGTGTAGGGATGTGGGCTCGTAACCCTGGTGCCAGCCGTTCTGCACACATCAGAGCTCCTGGGACACAGCCCGGCCCGGAAGATACAAAGCGTCCTCAAGGAATCCCCATGCGTTAAAACACACAAATTAGCATGGGATTTTCAGTTGTTTCACAGGTAATCTTTCAAAAGGCCTAAACAAGTATGGCATGAATTGTTCCTCTCCCTGGCACGTTCAGTTCCGCCCCCCACATGCCTCTCCATCATCCCAGGGCAGTGGCAGGAGGCGGGTGCTCACGCGGAGCCCCGTACTGTGGGGAGAGCGCGGCACAGACCAAGCCCTGCCGCCCGGGATGGCCGCAGTCCCGGGACAGCGGGGCGGGCAGCCAGGGGCCGGCCCGGGGCTGCCCACGGCTCCTCTGGCACCGCTGCCACCCCCCGGCCCTGGGGCTGTCTGTGCTCCCGGCTCCACGGAGGCAGGGCCGGGGCCGTGGCCCCGGGGAACACAGGACGGCACGGCCCGGCACGGCAAGGATCGGCACAGCTCGGCATGGCACAGCAAGGCACGGCATGGCTGCTGCCCCTGTGCCACGGCGGCCCCAAGCCGGACGGGCCCAGGAGGGACTGCGGGAGGGACTGAGGAACACACCCCGTCCCCTGCGTGCCTCAGAAGAGACTCCAGGCCCACCGCGTGCAGCAGGAGGGACACAAAGCTCCGGCACGCTTCTGGGAGCCCACAGCCCTGTCCACATCTGAAATCAGACCCCAAAACCCCCTCATGTGCCTCAGGAGAGACCCCAGCACCCTGCACACCTTGGGAGAGAGCCCATACCCTCTGCATGCCTCACATGGGTTTCCAGATCCCTTGTACAACTTACCGGGGACTCCAGTGCCCTCCATAACTCAGAGGGAACCTAAAGCACCCCTGTGTCTCACAAGGGACCCCAGCCCCCCCGTGAACCTTATGAGGGACTCCAAAGACCCCACGAGCCTTACAGGGAACCCCAGCCCAGCGACACCAAGTGTTCTGACCTGGAAATCAAATGTGGTTGCAGCTGGGTTGTGCCTCAGGATCTATGGCCTTCCCTTCCCTTCCCTTCCCTTCCCTTCCCTTCCCTTCCCTTCCCTTCCCTTCCCTTCCCTTCCCTTCCCTTCCCTTCCCTTCCCTTCCCTTCCCTTCCCTTCCCTTCCCTTCCCTTCCCTTCCCTTCCCTTCCCTTCCCTTCCCTTCCCTTCCCTTCCCTTCCCTTCCCTTCCCTTCCCTTCCCTTCCCTTCCCTTCCCTTCCCTTCCCCACCCTCAGGAGCAGCCCCTGTGCATTTCCCTGGATTGGTGATACCCCATCACTTTGGTCCTGTCAAGTATGTGCTGCTCAGGGAAGACCTTTGTTCTGCCTGCTGACATTGCTGGTCAGGCTGTGTCCCTACACATGCTCTCAATGCCTTCCCTCAGTTCCTAAGCATGCCAATGGATGAGGCCCAGGCCCAGATGATGCCATTGAAGGAGATGTGCCCTCAGCCCAGGGACACTCAGCATGGGCTCCCCCATCCCCTCGGGGCCCCGCTGCTGCTCACAGCAGCCCCTGCCTGGATTCCGGCCTGCCCACACCGAGGGCATCCATGGCTGCTCCTGGACATGGAGCTCAGCCAGTGCTGGAGCTGTGTGGGCTTAGCTGGTGGTAGCACCCGGACACTGGGGTGACAACTCCATCACTTTATTGGGATAAAACAATGGGCCATCACCTACCCAGGCAGGGAGTGGAGGGAGGGGGCAGGGATCACCTTCAGGGCTGTTTAGAGGGCAGGGCCAGGGAGCTTAGGGGCAGAGGAAGGACTGTGTTGGTCTCAGCTGGGGAGGGAGGGTGCTGGGCTGCTACTGCTGAGGTCTCTAGAACAACATGGGAATGGGTTGGGACATGGCAGAGGGAGATCCTAAAAGGGAGTGAGGGCAGCTTGGAAATACCCATGGGGAGAGGAGATGGCAGTGGGATCTAGAGGGTAATAGGAGGTTTCCTTGTAGATGGCCATTTTGGGGTCCACTTCTCAGAGCCGTTGTGAGGGCAGCCCAGGCCCTTCTTCCTGCTGGGGGAGCCGCTGTAGCTGTGTGAGTGTGAGCTGTAGCCGCCGTCCATCATCTGATGTGCAGAGGTGCTCCTGAGGAGAGAGGAGTGTCTGAGGCCCCAGCTGCCGGTGGCACACAGGGACCCTCGTGCACAGCAGGGCCCAGAGCTGGCAAGGCTCCCCAGCACGGCTGGAGCTGCTGGCACACCTTGGCCCAGCTGGACAGCTGCCCCTCAAGGCCCTGCCGAGCAGGGGATGGCTCTGGGCAGGGTCCCTGGCCAGGAGCGGGCCCCAGAGCGCGTCTGCCTTTCAAGGGCAATCTGCTCCCTGCTCTTTCTCCTCCCCACCTTGCTCTGCCTCTGCCCGCTGCTCCTGGGGCTGCTCTTGCCCACGCAGCCTCAGTGGCAGCCAGCACTGCCTGCAGCCCCAGCGGGCTCCAAAGGACAAGGCCCAGCAATTAAGAGGCCAATTAAAGCACTGGGCAGCAGCACAACCCTCAGCACAGTTATGTGCACAACCACTGACCATCCACAACTCCACAGCAGCCTCCCTGCGAGTGTTTCCTGTCTACAAGCAGCCATCAAATGAAGATGTGTGTAGGGCAGGGAAACAGAACACTCACCGTTTTCTCTTGCAGCAACACCAGATTCCAACACAGCACAACATGAAGACAAGTTCCCCGCCAGCCACAATGGCAATTAACTCAAGCAAACAGCGTGTTCCCTGGCAGACAGCGCTTCCAGTGCCCTTCTGGGAGCTGGGAACACGTCTTGAGGTGTCGGCTGCATCTGTGGGAGCGATGGGGAGCGTGAGCCCGTGCTGTGCTCCACTGCTGAGCTGGCAGCTCGCTGGATACGGCCAGGACATTCTCTGTTTCCCCCAGAGATGGGGCCTGCAGGCACCTTGCCATCCCTTGGCACAGGCTGTGCCACCCAACACAGCCCAGAAGGCCGGGAGGAGGAGAGCCCGGGGCCAGTGCAGCTGCTTGGGCAGTCACTCCTTCCAGGGACCCGGGCCAAAGCCATCCCTGAGCAGCCACTGCCAGCCCTGACCCTCCCTGCCCCGTGACAGCTCCCCCAGCCCAAGGGGACAGAGTCAGGCCCTGTCAGGACCCAGGGCAGCCCCTGCCCAGTCAGGAGCCAGGGCTGGCTGTGGCCCTGGGCTCGTGGCAGGGCTCCCACTTGGGGCTGCTCCTGTGCCTTGGGCCTCTGGGCACTCAGGGCAGCTCCAGGAGCAGCTGCAGAGGGAGGGACCTTGGTGCACGAGTCCCGTTTCCCAGGGGCTGGGAACGAGCTCCAGAGGCCTCGAAGCCGAGGCGCCTCCAGCTTTGGCTGCTCCCAGGCTGTGCAAGGACAGGCCCTGGGGGAAGAGCTGCTGCCACACAGCCCTGCCGAGGGCTGAGCCTGGCACAGCAATTACCTCCTGTGCCTGTGCCCGTGCCTGGCATCACTTTCCCTCCTGCAGCAGAAGCTGCCACTGAGCCACTGCTTCCTGTGAGAAGTGGCTCCTTCCTCACAGAGTTTTGGTCCATCACTTGACAAAGGAAAAGGGGCATCTGGATCAGATGGGACTGTTCCCCATTTGGGTGGTAGCATCTTCAGGAGGCAATGATTGGCAAAGTCACAGGAAAAGATCAGGAGCAGGCCCAGGCTCTCCAGGCTGGCCAGAGCACTCCCTCCTCTAAACTGCCATCTCTCCTGATCTACCCCAAGAACAGGAAATTTCAGGGGATCTCAGGATGTGAATGGCCCGTGGGACACTTTGTTCTCCCTATCAGCTGATGCCAAATGCCTTCCTGCAGAGGCTGGGGAGAAGCTGCAGCCAGCCCAGGCTGAGAAACAGCCCTGCAGGGTGTGAGAGCAGGAACCGTGCAAGATTGCCATGGATCCCTTCCCACTGTGCTGGGCACGGCATGTCCAGAAGTGCAGAGAATGCCCCTGGTTTCTGAATCTCAGGAGAAGGCTGAGGGAAAGGCACCCACCTTGTCCTTTCTGCACATTCTTCTGTGTTTGCCTCAGGAATTCATTTGCGTCGAGAGACTTTTTGGATCCACTGTCTTGGGACTTTCCTTTCAGAGAACCTTAACAGGAAGTAGTTCCATTTCCCAGGAATGGATCCCCCAAAAGCAGTGCTCAGCCTGTGGGGTCAGCAGGGACACACTACTCACCCCTGCGATGGGAGCTGGGCTTGGGTGGATCATCCAGGCCAGAATTTGGAGAACTCCTCCCTGCAGACACACCTGTAACTCAACAGCCACAGAAGCCTCTGTCATTTCTGCTGCTCTGCATGGGCAGGACTGAGCCACAGGAGCTGTGAGGGGATTGCACAGGGCGAGGGCACACACGTGCACGGCTCTGTCCTGGCACATGCAGCGATGCCCCCCTGGCCCAGCTTTGGGCTCTGAGCTGGCAGCTCCCCCAGGGGGAAAGGCCTTGACCTACCCTCACCATCTCCCAGAGGCTCAGTCTTGGATGCAGGTTGGGAAGCCAGAGCACCTTCCCCAACAGGTTCATCTGCAAAGAAAGGCAGGACAGAACAGCTCCCAGCACTGCAGGAGATGCTCAGGCTGCCTGGGGCTGGCAAAGGAGCCCCACAAGGCACAGCCCTGGGCCCTTCCCTTCCCTCTCTGGTCTTCTCCATGGCTGCACACAGCACATGGAAGGACACACTGGCATTGTGCATGGGAAGAGGACTGACAGCTAAATGCTCCTTCCTCCCACTGACAGCAATCCTGTGGAATTACTCGGGGCTGCGGAATTGAGTAGGGCAAGGATTCCAGAAACCATCAACCCTGAGATGATCTTAAGGGAAATGGCACATATGTGAGCTCTTGGAACATTGACTACTTATTCTGTCAGGAATGGCGAATTAAGAGCTTGCCTCCAGCATCTTCCAGCAATTTCAAGCCATATTCCAGCAGGGCTTCCAAATAATCCATGTCGCGATCCCAATCTAGAATGGAGCCCAGATCAGAAGCAGTTCCTTGGTGTGCTGGGATCCCCTTCTGCCTTAGGGAACTGGGCACTGCAAGGGGGTTGGGTAAGGCTGTGGGAGCCAGATGTGACTGGACAGGGCCAAAGTTGTAGAGGGGCCTGGGGAGCTCTGGGCTGGCTCTGGTCACTCTCTACCCTCTATGCAGACCCTGTGCAATATCACTGGAGAGAAAAATGAGGCAGCCCAGGGCCCACTGGGTGCTGTCCCTCTTCAACAGAGGAAACACTCCCTAAAGCCCGGGGAAAAAACTGTGCCAGGCAGTGTCAAAACTACACCACGGTCCTTCCTGCCCTCCCTCCCTCCCTACTTTACTTCCTCTCTCCTTTCTTCTTTTGCCAGGGACAGATCCCCCAGACCAAGGGGACAGAGGCAGGCCCTCTCAGGACACACTGGAGCCCTGCTCTCCCCCTTTGCCCTTTCCCCACCATGGGCACCCCTTGCATTCCCCCCAGGTTTCAGGCAGTGACTCCAACCGAGGGACCCCAGCAGGACTGCTCAGTACCCGAGTGCCCTGAGCCTGCTCGGGATAATTCCTCTGGGCTGTGCTGGTCTTGTACGGGCTGTGCCTGCACTGCCAAGCAGCAGAGATGGCAGCTCAAGGCTGAGCAGGGCTCAGGCCCAGAGGCACAGCAATTACCTCCTGTGACTGTGCCTGGCATCGCCTCCCTTCCTGCAATGGAGATATTTCTTCTTCCAGGAAATGCTTCCTTCAGCACAGCCTCCCCATCCACTTCTGGTGGGAGAAAAAGGGACAGCTGGATGAGATGGAACCGTTCCCCATTGGGAAGGTGGTACCTTCAGGAGGCAATGCTTATGAAAGGCATTGATAAGGATCAGGAAAAGGCCCAGGCTCTTCAGGCTACCCACAGCACTCCACTCTCCAAACAGCTGCCCCTTCTAATCTAGCCCAAGTCCAGGAAATTTTAGGGGATCCCAGGGTGTGCATGGGCCATGGAACAGTTTGGGCTCCCTGTCAGCTGATGGCAAATGCCTTCCTGCAGAGGCTGGGGAGAAGCTGCAGCCAGCCCAGGCTGGGAAACAGCCCTGCAGGGTGTCACAGCAGCAGCAGCAGGGCTGAGAGGCTGCCATGGATCCCTTCCCACTGTGCTGGGCATTGCGTGTCCAGATGTGGAGGGAAAGCCTCTGGCTGCTGAGTCTCAGGAGAAGGCTGAGGGAAATGCACCCACCTTGTCCTCCCTGCAGCATTTCCTTCAGCATTTGCCTCATGACTTCAAGTGGCTCCAGGGATTTCTTGTCTGCCCTGTGTTTGCTCTTATCTCTTGGAGGACCTTAGAGCAAAGTAGTTCCATTTCAGATGAATGGATCCCCCAAAAGCAGTGCTCAGCCTGTGGGGTCACCAGGGACACACGACTCACCCCTGTGATAGGAGCTGGGCTTGGGTGCAGCATCCAGGCCAGAATTTGGAGAACTTCCTGCAGACACACCGTAACTCAACAACCACTGAAGCTTCTGTCACCTGCTTCCTGCCAGGTTGTCAATGATTATTTGTTGGTGGGACAGTGAGAACATACCTGCAGGAGGTCCAGAGGGCTTCAAAACTTCATCCTGCCAGGCTAATGGAAAAGCCTTCCCTGGAAGCACATCTAGAAGCCAACGAAGAAGAGAAAATATTCCATTGTGCATCAGGGCTGGCTGTGGCCCTGGGCTCGTGGCAGGGCTCCCACTCGGGGCTGCTCCTGTGCCTTGGGCCTCTGGGCACTCAGGGCAGCTCCAGGAGCAGCTGCAGAGGGAGGGACCTTGGTGCACGAGTCCCGTTTCCCAGGGGCTGGGAACGAGCTCCAGAGGCCTCGAAGCCGAGGCGCCGCCAGCTTTGGCTGCTCCCAGGCTGTGCAAGGACAGGCCCTGGGGGAAGAGCTGCTGCCACACAGCCCTGCCGAGGGCTGAGCCTGGCACAG
Source organism: Cinclus cinclus (assembly GCF_963662255.1). Taxonomy (NCBI): domain Eukaryota; kingdom Metazoa; phylum Chordata; class Aves; order Passeriformes; family Cinclidae; genus Cinclus; species Cinclus cinclus. The sequence continues at coordinate 82,428 of NW_026912045.1, forward strand.
CAATTACCTCCTGTGCCTGTGCCCGTGCCTGCAATCGCCTTTCGTCTTGAAGCAGGGGCTGCTGATGAGCGACTGCTTCCACTGGGAAAAGCTGCCTTCCACAGAATGTCTATGCCCATCTCTTATGGAGAAAGGAAGGGAGACAGATGGATCAGATGGAACTGTTCCCCATTTGGGAGGTGGCATCTTCAGGCGACAATCCTTGTCAAAGACATGCAGAAGGATCAGCAAAAGTCCCAGGTGCTTGGGGATATCACAGGGCTCTCTCTCGCCCAAACCTGCACCTGTCCAGATCTACCCCAAGACCAGGACATTGCAAGGATCTCAGGGTGTGCATGGCCCATGGTGCAGTTTGGGCTCCCTGTCAGCTGATGCCAAATGCCTTCCTGCAGAGGCTGGGGAGAAGCTGCAGCCAGCCCAGGCTGGGAAACAGCCCTGCAGAGTGTGACAGCAGCAGCAGCAGGGCTGAGAGGCTGCCATGGATCCCTTCCCACTGTGCTGGGCACAGCATGTCCAGATGTGCAGAGAAAGCCCAAGGCTGCTGAGTCTCAGGAGAAGGCTGAGGGAAATGCACCCACCTTGTCCTCCCTGCAGCATTTCCTTCAGCATTTGCTGCATGGCTGCAGATGGTTCCGGGGATTTCTTGACTGCTGTGTCTCGGATCTTTCCCGTTGGAGGTCCTTAAAGGAAAGTAGTTCCATTTCAGATGAACAGAATCCACAAATGCAGTGCTCAGCCTGTGGGGTCAGCAGGGACACACTACTCACCCCTGCGATGGGAGCTGGGCATGGGTGCAGCAACCAGACCAGGAGCTGGAGAAATCCTCCCTGCAGACACACCTGTAACTCAACAGCCACAGAAGCCTCTGTCATTTCTGCTGCTCTGCATGGGCAGGACTGAGCCACAGGAGCTGTGAGGGGATTGCACAGGGCGAGGGCACACACGTGCACGGCTCTGTCCTGGCACATGCAGCGATGCCCCCCTGGCCCAGCTTTGGGCTCTGAGCTGGCAGCTCCCCCAGGGGGAAAGGCCTTGACCTACCCTCACCATCTCCCAGAGGCTCAGTCTTGGATGCAGGTTGGGAAGCCAGAGCACCTTCCCCAACAGGTTCATCTGCAAAAAAAGGCAGGACAGAACAGCTCCCAGCACTGCAGGAGATGCTCAGGCTGCCTGGGGCTGGCAAAGGAGCCCCACAAGGCACATCCCTGGGCAAAGCCCTGGGCCCTTCCCTTCCCTCTCTGCTCTTCTCCATGGCTGCACACAGCACATGGAAGGACACACTGGCATTGTGCATGGGAAGAGGACTGACAGCTAAATGCTCCTTCCTCCCACTGACAGCAATCCTGTGGGATTACTTGGGGCTCCAGAAGAGAGAGGGCAAGGATTCCAGAAACCACCAACCCTGAGATGATCTTAAGGGAAATGGCACATATGTGAGCTCTTGGAACATTGACTACTTATTCTGTCAGGAATGGCGAATTAAGAGCTTGCCTCCAGCATCTTCCAGCAATTTCAAGCCATATTCCAGCTGGGCTTCCAAATAATCCATGTCGCGATCCCAATCTAGAATGGAGCCCAGATCAGAAGCAGTTCCTTGGTGTGCTGGGATCCCCTTCTGCCTTAGGGAACTGGGCACTGCAAGGGGGTTGGGTAAGGCTGTGGGAGCCAGATGTGACTGGACAGGGCCAAAGTTGTAGAGGGGCCTGGGGAGCTCTGGGCTGGCTGTGGTCACTCTCCACCCTCTATGCAGACCCTGTGCAACATCACTGGAGAGAAAAATGAGGCAGCCCAGGGCCCACTGGGTGTTGTCCCTCTTCAACAGAGGAAACACTCCCTAAAGCCCGGGGAAAAAACTGTGCCAGGCAGTGTCAAAACTACACCCCTGTCCTTCCTGCCCTCCCTCCCTCCCTACTTTACTTCCCCTCTCCTTTCTTCTTTTGCCAGGGACAGATCCCCCAGACCAAGGGGACAGAGGCAGGCCCTCTCAGGACACACTGGAGCCCTGCTCTCCCCCTTTGCCCTTTCCCCACCATGGGCACCCCTTGCATTCCCCCCAGGTTTCAGGCAGTGACTCCAACCGAGGGACCCCAGCAGGACTGCTCAGTACCCGAGTGCCCTGAGCCTGCTCGGGATAATTCCTCTGGGCTGTGCTGGTCTTGTACGGGCTGTGCCTGCACTGCCAAGCAGCAGAGATGGCAGCTCAAGGCTGAGCAGGGCTCAGGCCCAGAGGCACAGCAATTACCTCCTGTGACTGTGCCTGGCATCGCCTCCCTTCCTGCAATGGAGATATTTCTTCTTCCAGGAAATGCTTCCTTCAGCACAGCCTCCCCATCCACTTCTGGTGGGAGAAAAAGGGACAGCTGGATGAGATGGAACCGTTCCCCATTGGGAAGGTGGTACCTTCAGGAGGCAATGCTTATGAAAGGCATTGATAAGGATCAGGAAAAGGCCCAGGCTCTTCAGGCTACCCACAGCACTCCACTCTCCAAACAGCTGCCCCTTCTAATCTAGCCCAAGTCCAGGAAATTTTAGGGGATCCCAGGGTGTGCATGGGCCATGGAACAGTTTGGGCTCCCTGTCAGCTGATGGCAAATGCCTTCCTGCAGAGGCTGGGGAGAAGCTGCAGCCAGCCCAGGCTGGGAAACAGCCCTGCAGGGTGTCACAGCAGCAGCAGCAGGGCTGAGAGGCTGCCATGGATCCCTTCCCACTGTGCTGGGCATTGCGTGTCCAGATGTGGAGGGAAAGCCTCTGGCTGCTGAGTCTCAGGAGAAGGCTGAGGGAAATGCACCCACCTTGTCCTCCCTGCAGCATTTCCTTCAGCATTTGCCTCATGACTTCAAGTGGCTCCAGGGATTTCTTGTCTGCCCTGTGTTTGCTCTTATCTCTTGGAGGACCTTAGAGCAAAGTAGTTCCATTTCAGATGAATGGATCCCCCAAAAGCAGTGCTCAGCCTGTGGGGTCACCAGGGACACACGACTCACCCCTGTGATAGGAGCTGGGCTTGGGTGCAGCATCCAGGCCAGAATTTGGAGAACTTCCTGCAGACACACCGTAACTCAACAACCACTGAAGCTTCTGTCACCTGCTTCCTGCCAGGTTGTCAATGATTATTTGTTGGTGGGACAGTGAGAACATACCTGCAGGAGGTCCAGAGGGCTTCAAAACTTCATCCTGCCAGGCTAATGGAAAAGCCTTCCCTGGAAGCACATCTAGAAGCCAACGAAGAAGAGAAAATATTCCATTGTGCATCAGGGCTGGCTGTGGCCCTGGGCTCGTGGCAGGGCTCCCACTCGGGGCTGCTCCTGTGCCTTGGGCCTCTGGGCACTCAGGGCAGCTCCAGGAGCAGCTGCAGAGGGAGGGACCTTGGTGCACGAGTCCCGTTTCCCAGGGGCTGGGAACGAGCTCCAGAGGCCTCGAAGCCGAGGCGCCGCCAGCTTTGGCTGCTCCCAGGCTGTGCAAGGACAGGCCCTGGGGGAAGAGCTGCTGCCACACAGCCCTGCCGAGGGCTGAGCCTGGCACAGCAATTACCTCCTGTGCCTGTGCCCGTGCCTGCAATCGCCTTTCGTCTTGAAGCAGGGGCTGCTGATGAGCGACTGCTTCCACTGGGAAAAGCTGCCTTCCACAGAATGTCTATGCCCATCTCTTATGGAGAAAGGAAGGGAGACAGATGGATCAGATGGAACTGTTCCCCATTTGGGAGGTGGCATCTTCAGGCGACAATCCTTGTCAAAGACATGCAGAAGGATCAGCAAAAGTCCCAGGTGCTTGGGGATATCACAGGGCTCTCTCTTGCCCAAACCTGCACCTGTCCAGATCTACCCCATGACCAGGACATTGCAAGGATCTCAGGGTGTGCATGGCCCATGGTGCAGTTTGGGCTCCCTGTCAGCTGATGCCAAATGCCTTCCTGCAGAGGCTGGGGAGAAGCTGCAGCCAGCCCAGGCTGGGAAACAGCCCTGCAGGGTGTGACAGCAGCAGCAGCAGGGCTGAGAGGCTGCCATGGATCCCTTCCCACTGTGCTGGGCACAGCATGTCCAGATGTGCAGAGAAAGCCCAAGGCTGCTGAGTCTCAGGAGAAGGCTGAGGGAAATGCACCCACCTTGTCCTCCCTGCAGCATTTCCTTCAGCATTTGCTGCATGGCTGCAGATGGTTCCGGGGATTTCTTGACTGCTGTGTCTCGGATCTTTCCCGTTGGAGGTCCTTAAAGGAAAGTAGTTCCATTTCAGATGAACAGAATCCACAAATGCAGTGCTCAGCCTGTGGGGTCAGCAGGGACACACTACTCACCCCTGCGATGGGAGCTGGGCATGGGTGCAGCAACCAGACCAGGAGCTGGAGAAATCCTCCCTGCAGACACACCTGTAACTCAACAGCCACAGAAGCCTCTGTCATTTCTGCTGCTCTGCATGGGCAGGACTGAGCCACAGGAGCTGTGAGGGGATTGCACAGGGCGAGGGCACACACGTGCACGGCTCTGTCCTGGCCCATGCAGCGATGCCCCCCTGGCCCAGCTTTGGGCTCTGAGCTGGCAGCTCCCCCAGGGGGAAAGGCCTTGACCTACCCTCACCATCTCCCAGAGGCTCAGTCTTGGATGCAGGTTGGGAAGCCAGAGCACCTTCCCCAACAGGTTCATCTGCAAAAAAAGGCAGGACAGAACAGCTCCCAGCACTGCAGGAGATGCTCAGGCTGCCTGGGGCTGGCAAAGGAGCCCCACAAGGCACATCCCTGGGCAAAGCCCTGGGCCCTTCCCTTCCCTCTCTGCTCTTCTCCATGGCTGCACACAGCACATGGAAGGACACACTGGCATTGTGCATGGGAAGAGGACTGACAGCTAAATGCTCCTTCCTCCCACTGACAGCAATCCTGTGGGATTACTTGGGGCTCCAGAAGAGAGAGGGCAAGGATTCCAGAAACCACCAACCCTGAGATGATCTTAAGGGAAATGGCACATATGTGAGCTCTTGGAACATTGACTACTTATTCTGTCAGGAATGGCGAATTAAGAGCTTGCCTCCAGCATCTTCCAGCAATTTCAAGCCATATTCCAGCTGGGCTTCCAAATAATCCATGTCGCGATCCCAATCTAGAATGGAGCCCAGATCAGAAGCAGTTCCTTGGTGTGCTGGGATCCCCTTCTGCCTTAGGGAACTGGGCACTGCAAGGGGGTTGGGTAAGGCTGTGGGAGCCAGATGTGACTGGACAGGGCCAAAGTTGTAGAGGGGCCTGGGGAGCTCTGGGCTGGCTCTGGTCACTCTCCACCCTCTATGCAGACCCTGTGCAACATCACTGGAGAGAAAAATGAGGCAGCCCAGGGCCCACTGGGTGTTGTCCCTCTTCAACAGAGGAAACACTCCCTAAAGCCCGGGGAAAAAACTGTGCCAGGCAGTGTCAAAACTACACCCCTGTCCTTCCTGCCCTCCCTCCCTCCCTACTTTACTTCCTCTCTCCTTTCTTCTTTTGCCAGGGACAGATCCCCCAGACCAAGGGGACAGAGGCAGGCCCTCTCAGGACACACTGGAGCCCTGCTCTCCCCCTTTGCCCTTTCCCCACCATGGGCACCCCTTGCATTCCCCCCAGGTTTCAGGCAGTGACTCCAACCGAGGGACCCCAGCAGGACTGCTCAGTACCCGAGTGCCCTGAGCCTGCTCGGGAATAATTCCTCTGGGCTGTGCTGGTCTTGTACGGGCTGTGCCTGCACTGCCAAACAGCAGAGATGGCAGCTCAAGGCTGAGCAGGGCTCAGGCCCAGAGGCACAGCAATTACCTCCTGTGACTGTGCCTGGCATCGCCTCCCTTCCTGCAATGGAGATATTTCTTCTTCCAGGAAATGCTTCCTTCAGCACAGCCTCCCCATCCACTTCTGGTGGGAGAAAAAGGGACAGCTGGATGAGATGGAACCGTTCCCCATTGGGAAGGTGGTACCTTCAGGAGGCAATGCTTATGAAAGGCATTGATAAGGATCAGGAAAAGGCCCAGGCTCTTCAGGCTACCCACAGCACTCCACTCTCCAAACAGCTGCCCCTTCTAATCTAGCCCAAGTTCAGGAAATTTTAGGGGATCCCAGGGTGTGTATGAGCCATGGAACAGTTTGGGCTCCCTGTCAGCTGATGGCAAATGCCTTCCTGCAGAGGCTGGGGAGAAGCTGCAGCCAGCCCAGGCTGGGAAACAGCCCTGCAGGTTGTGACAGCAGCAGCAGCGGGGATGAGAGGCTGCCATGGATCCCTTCCCACTGTGCTGGGCAATGCGTGTCCAGATGTGCAGAAAAAGCCCCCAGCTGCTGAGTCTCAGGAGAAAGCTGAGGGAAATGCACCCACCACGCCCTTTCTGCAATTCCTTCAAAATTGGTTCCAGGATGTCATTTGAATCAAGCGCTTCCTTCTCTCCTCTAAGTTTGTTCATCCCTCTTGGAGGACCTTAACAGAATGTCGTTCCATTTCAGATGAATGGATCCCACAAAAGCAGTGCTCAGCCTGTGGTGTCAGCAGGGACACACGACTCACCCCTGCCACGGGAGATGGGCTTGGGTGCAGCAACCAGACCAGGAGCTGGAGAAATCCTCCCTGCAGACACACCTGTAACTCAACAGCCACAGAAGCTTCTGTCACCTGCTGCCTGCCAGGTTGTCAATGATTATTCCTTGGTGGCACAGTGAGAACATACCTGCAGGAGGCTCCAAGGGCTTCAAAACTTTATGCAGCCAAGCTAATGGAGAAGCATTCCCAGGAAGCTCACCTGGAAGAGAGCACTGATGAGAACCATTTCCATGGTGTGCTGGGATCCCCTTCTGCCTTAGGAAACTGGGCTCTGCAGGGGGCTCGGGTAAGGATTTGGGAGCCAGATGTGAATGGACATGGCCGAAGCTGCAAAGGGGCCTGGGGAGCTCTGGGTTGGCTCTGGTCATTCTGCCCACTCTTTCCATGCACTCTGCAACATCTCTGCAGGGGCAGCTGGTCAAGCCCAGGGCTTGTTGGGACACTCTCCCTCCCTTCCTGTGACATAGCCCAGCACAGAACTGGTCTTCCGAGTGCCAGCCCCTCCCAGGTTTTGAGCAGTGTCTCCCCCAGAGGAACCCTAGCGGGACTGCTCAGTACCCGAGTGCCCTGAGCCTGCTCGAATAATTCCTCTGGGCTGTGCTGGTCTTGTACGGGCTGTGCCCGCACTGCCAAGCAGCAGAGATGGCAGCTCAAGGCTGAGCAGGGCTCAGGCCCAGAGGCACAGCAATTACCTCCTGTGACTGTGCCTGGCATCGCCTCCCTTCCTGCAGCCGAGGTTGGCACAGAACCACTGCTTCCTCTGGGAAATGCTTCCTTCTGCACAGTCTTTCCTTTCATTTCTGGAGAAAGGAAAAGGGACAGCTGGATGAGATGGAACCGTTCCCCATAGGGGAGGTGGCACCTTCAGGACACAATAATTTTGATAGACATGGATAAGGGACAGAAAGCACCGAGGATTTTGGGACCCTCTGAGGCTGGTCACTTCTCCAAACAGCCCCTACACCTGAACTACCATGAGGCCAGGAAATTACAGGGGATCTCAGGGTGTGCATGGCCCATGGTGCAGTTTGGGCTCCCTATCAGCTGATGCCAAATGCCTTCCTGCAGAGGCTGGGGAGAAGCTGCAGCCAGCCCAGGCTGGGAAACAGCCCTGCAGGGTGTGACAGCAGTAGTAGCATGGCACAGAGACTGCCATGGATCCCTTCCCACTGTGCTCGGCACGGCATGTCCAGATGTGCAGAGAAAGTCCCCGGCTGCAGAGTTTCAGGAGAAGGCTGAGGGAAATGTACCCACCTTGTCCTCCCTGCAGCATTTCCTTCAGCATTTGTTGCATGGCTGCAGATGGTTCCGGGGATTTCTTGACTGCTGTGTCTCGGATCTTTCCCGTTGGAGGTCCTTAAAAGAAAGTAGTTCCATTTCAGATGAACAGAATCCACAAATGCAGTGCTCAGCCTGTGGGGTCAGCAGGGACACACTACTCACCCCTGCGATGGGAGCTGGGCATGGGTGCAGCAACCAGACCAGGAGCTGGAGAAATCCTCCCTGCAGACACACCTGTAACTCAACAGCCACAGAAGCCTCTGTCATTTCTGCTGCTCTGCATGGGCAGGACTGAGCCACAGGAGCTGTGAGGGGATTGCACAGGGCGAGGGCACACACGTGCACGGCTCTGTCCTGGCCCATGCAGCGATGCCCCCCTGGCCCAGCTTTGGGCTCTGAGCTGGCAGCTCCCCCAGGGGGAAAGGCCTTGACCTACCCTCACCATCTCCCAGAGGCTCAGTCCTGGATGTAGGTTGGGAAGCCAGAGCACCTTCCCCAACAGGTTCATCTGCAAAGAAAGGCAGGACAGAACAGCTCCCAGCACTGCAGGAGATGCTCAGGCTGCCTGGGGCTGGCAAAGGAGCCCCACAAGGCACATCCCTGGGCAAAGCCCTGGGCCCTTCCCTTCCCTCTCTGCTCTTCTCCATGGCTGCACACAGCACATGGAAGGACACACTGGCATTGTGCATGGGAAGAGGACTGACAGCTAAATGCTCCTTCCTCCCACTGACAGCAATCCTGTGGGATTACTTGGGGCTCCAGAAGAGAGAGGGCAAGGATTCCAGAAACCACCAACCCTGAGATGATCTTAAGGGAAATGGCACATATGTGAGCTCTTGGAACATTGACTACTTATTCTGTCAGGAATGGCGAATTAAGAGCTTGCCTCCAGCATCTTCCAGCAATTTCAAGCCATATTCCAGCTGGGCTTCCAAATAATCCATGTCGCGATCCCAATCTAGAATGGAGCCCAGATCAGAAGCAGTTCCTTGGTGTGCTGGGATCCCCTTCTGCCTTAGGGAACTGGGCACTGCAAGGGGGTTGGGTAAGGCTGTGGGAGCCAGATGTGACTGGACAGGGCCAAAGTTGTAGAGGGGCCTGGGGAGCTCTGGGCTGGCTCTGGTCACTCTCCACCCTCTATGCAGACCCTGTGCAACATCACTGGAGAGAAAAATGAGGCAGCCCAGGGCCTACTGGGTGTTGTCCCTCTTCAACAGAGGAAACACTCCCTAAAGCCCGGGGAAAAAACTGTGCCAGGCAGTGTCAAAACTACACCACTGTCCTTCCTGCCCTCCCTCCCTCCCTACTTTACTTCCCCTCTCCTTTCTTCTTTTGCCAGGGACAGATCCCCCAGACCAAGGGGACAGAGGCAGGCCCTCTCAGGACACACTGGAGCCCTGCTCTCCCCCTTTGCCCTTTCCCCACCATGGGCACCCCTTCCATTCCCCCCAGGTTTCAGGCAGTGACTCCAACCGAAGGACCCCAGCAGGACTGCTCAGTACCCGAGTGCCCTGAGCCTGCTCGGGATAATTCCTCTGGGCTGTGCTGGTCTTGTACGGGCTGTGCCTGCACTGCCAAGCAGCAGAGATGGCAGCTCAAGGCTGAGCAGGGCTCAGGCCCAGAGGCACAGCAATTACCTCCTGTGACTGTGCCTGGCATCGCCTCCCTTCCTGCAGCCGAGGTTGGCACAGAACCACTGCTTTCTCCGGGAAATGCACAGTCCTTCTGCACAGTCATTCCTTTCATTTCTGTTGCAAGGAAAAGGGACAGCTGGATAAGATGGAACTGTTCCCCACTGGGAGGTAGCATCTTCAGGAGATAATGCTGGTGAAATTCACAAATAGGATTCGGGAAATCAGATGAACTTTGGGGTCTCTCAGCCAGCACACTCCCTCCACCAAACTGCCACCCCTCCTGATGTGCTAGGAGAGAAGGAAATTGCAGGGATCTCAGGGTGTGCATGGCCCATGGTGCAGTTTGGGCTCCCTGTCAGCTGATGCCAAATGCCTTCCTGCAGAGGCTGGGGAGAAGCTGCAGCCAGCCCACGCTGGAAAACAACCCTGCAGGGTGTGACAGCAGTAGCAGTGGGGCTAGGAGGCTGCCATGGATCCCTTCCCACTGTGCTGGGCACGGCATGTCCAGATGTGCAGAGAAAGCCCAAGGCTGCTGAGTCTCAGGAGAAGGCTGAGGGAAATGCACCCACCTTGTCCTCCCTGCAGCATTTCCTTCAGCATTTGCCACATGCCTTCGGATGGATCCAGGGATTTCTTGACTGCGGTGTCTTGGATCTTTCCTGTTGGAGGTCCTTAAAACAAAATAGTTCAGTTTTCCAGGAATGGATCCCACAAAAGCAGTGCTCAGCCTGTGGGGTCAGCAGGGACACACTACTCACCCCTGCGATGGGAGCTGGGCATGGGTGCAGCAACCAGTCCAGAATTTGGAGAACTCCTCCCTGCAGACACACCTGTAACTCAACAGCCACAGAAGCCTCTGTCATTACTGCTGCTCTGCATGGGCAGGACTGAGCCACAGGAGCTGTGAGGGGATTGCACAGGGCGAGGGCACACACGTGCACGGCTCTGTCCTGGCACATGCAGCGATGCCCCCCTGGCCCAGCTTTGGGCTCTGAGCTGGCAGCTCCGCCAGGGGGAAAGGCCTTGACCTACCCTCACCATCTCCCAGAGGCTCAGTCTTGGATGCAGGTTGGGAAGCCAGAGCACCTTCCCCAACAGGTTCATCTGCAAAGAAAGGCAGGACAGAACAGCTCCCAGCACTGCAGGAGATGCTCAGGCTGCCTGGGGCTGGCAAAGGAGCCCCACGAGGCACATCCCTGGGCACAGCCCTGGGCCCTTCCCTTCCCTCTCTGGTCTTCTCCATGGCTGCACACAGCACATGGAAGGACACACTGGCATTGTGCATGGGAAGAGGACTGACAGCTAAATGCTCCTTCCTCCCACTGACAGCAATCCTGTGGGATTACTCGGGGCTCCAGAATTGAGTAGGGCAAGGATTCCAGAAACCATCAACCCTGAGATGATCTTAAGGGAAATGGGACACGAGTGAGCTCTTGCCACATTGACACTGCTTATTTTGTCAGGAAGAGGGAATTGAGAACTTGCCTCCAACATCCTCCAAGAACTTGAAACCATCCTTCACTACGACATCCAGAAAACCCATGTCCTGATCCCCATCTACAAGGGAACACAGATCAGAACCATTTCCATGGTGTGCAGGGATCCCCTTCTGCCTTAGGGATCTGGGCGGTGCAAGGGGCTTGGGTAAGGCTGTGGGACCAGATGTGAATGGACATGGCCAACACTGGTTGTTCTCTCCCTCCCACAGAGGAAAGCCTCCCTTGAGAGGTATGGAAAACCATCCCCAGAGCTTCCTGGGGAGAATGAAGCACTGTCCCCAGAAAGGGGAGCCAGGCCATGGGCTCACCTGCTCCCTTCACTTGCCACGGAGCTGCCTGGGCAGCCCTGGCAGGCAGGGTCACTGCCAGGAGGAGCAGGAGGAAGAGTTGCAGAGGAAGGCCCATGGTGCCTTGCCCTCTGCCAGTCCCACAGCTCTTGCTGCCACCGCTGTCCTGACACTGCTGTCCCAGTGTCAGCACCACTGCCGCCGCCGCTGCTGCTGCTGCAACAGTTGTGGTCTGGGACTGACTGGTCGGTGGCTGTGGTGCTGTGCAACCACAGGGCTCTGGCACATCTGTGACCTCAGATGCTGCTGTGACCTCAGCCTGACGTCACCCCAGAGCCTGCTGTGAGCTCATGGCCTTTGCTGTAGTCCCAATGTGTACCCTCATCAGTATAAAAGGGCTGCCCTGATTGTCAATGTTTTTCTTGATCAACGGGCCATTGCTTAGGAAGACTTTTGTTTTGCCTGCTGAAACTGTTGGTCAGGCTGTGTCCCTGAACATGCTCTTGATATCTTCCTGCATTAGTGGGGATCAAAGAGACACATATCCCCCTATGCATCTAAAGAGATTGCTTTCTTATAGAAATCTCCCCCCTTTTATACCTTTAATCTCAACCAGACACAACCAAACCTGTAGAGAAGATGGGCACCCATTGTCTGGCTCAGCTCTGCCCATGCATCTTTTGCCCCAGTCTGCTTCCCATTCATACGCTGTCCTCACGTTCCTCCTCATAACTGCCTCTCATTCTGAATGGCAAGGGAGGAGTCAGTGCTAACTTGGGAATCACCTTTGGGAATATCAGCCTGAAGTGGAGGATTAACAACGGCCAAGTAGGGATTTGGGGAAAGGTCCTTGAGAGCCTGAGCATCACTCTCAAGGCCAGGGTACTGACAAGTCTGTGGGAGGCCAGGGAGTCGGGGGCTCTCCTGCGCTGCATTGCAGTTTGCCTGGCACAGACTTTCCAGTGCAGGGGACAAGGGGTTTGGATCAGGGGATGGGGGGCTGGGGGGGTTCGTTTGAGCTTTTCCTCCACTTTCCATTCCTCATCTAACACCCACCGAGCTAGCAGAAATAATGGTAAGAATTTAGCAATCCAGGCATCCCCTTTATTTCTTAACTCTGTCAATCTGCTTCCAACAGTATCCCAAAAATGAATGGTTGGTATTGCCTCGGGGGATACCCTTGGAAAGCAGAGGAAAAGCCATTGAACAAACTGTGCTAACAACCGCTTGGAAAACTTTCCTTTCCCTCCCTCCCTCCAAGTTACCCACAATTAGGAAATAAGTCCCCCTCTGCTGTGCTGACAGTCTAGCACCCATATTCCCTGATCTTAAGCTGCATTGGCACAACAAAATTCTACTCTCCGCTGCAGCAAAAAGAAACAACAAACTGAAGATACGAGTCCTGGGCCAGCTTTAGTTCCAGGGACAGGGAGCCGTCTCTGCAGCTAACTACTGCAGCCTGTAGGTTCATGGGCTCCCCCTCCAGCCCCGGGGGCCAATGCACCCTTCCCTCTACCTGGAGCACCCTCAGTCTAACTTGGGGGATAGGATACTCACCCTCCTTTTGGTCCACTGGACAGGGGCTGCAGCAAAAATCCTCCTTCAGGGAAGTGTTCCCCAGCTGCTAGAGGTTAGCACTTCATCCCCCAAATCAGCTGCTGGAGAAACCTTTCCAGTCGGCTGCGCTCGGAGGCAGCTGAGAGCCAGACCTGCTTTGGGTTAAAATCCACAGTTCATCCCTGGGCTCCGCTCACCGGGGCCTGACGGTGGACACCAAGTGAGGCAACAGCCAGAGCTGAACTCACTTTGCCACTGCGGCCCCATGCCTAGAGTGAGTTCCACCCCAGGAACAGGAGGCCTTAGATGGAGCTAGAGCTATTGCTCCATGGCCTTTTTAGCTGCCAGACTGCATTCCAAGGAGGCAAGGAGGAGCGGGGAGGTCTTTTGCACGGGACAAAAAGGATTTATTACTCTGGGCAATTTGTGGGGCAAAAGGCAAAAATGGAGAAGGTGCAACAACTTAAACATAGGGGAGGTTTGAGGGGAAGGTACAAATTCTTAGCAAATTGGAGAAGTTCTGGGGAGGGGTAAAGGGTAGGGTTCACAAAGGCATTGTCCAATGAGGGAGGCAGGGGGGGGAAACTGGGTCACATGAACTAAAGAGACCTGGAGTTCTAGGGGATTTCCAAAGGGGAATTCCAAGCAGGGGGTTGGCACAAAGCAGGACTGACAGGTAGTTCAGGACAGATTAACCAAGTGGGTGGGAGGCTGTAATTTTGGACTAAACCATTAACTTGGGCAAGAACAGAACATACTATTGACAAGAAGCACACTGCAAAACGCCTCTGTGTGAGCTGAGGATCCACACGCCAAGGAGGGAGGGAAGAACCTTTTTGGGAGGGCTTTCTACCTCACTGTCTCCAAAATCTCGGTCTTTGCCCCAGTTCATCACCATTTGGCTGTGGAAGGTGCCCTTGGGCCATAGGAAATCAAAGTCCTGGAGTCACTGAAGTTGGATGGAGTTGTACTGGTTTATTAACTTACATTATTTGTGTTGTGAGATAGGATTAGGAGCAAGGCAAAAAACAGGTTTAACTTTAAATGGTTTAAAGAAAAGTTGATTACTAGAAACTATAAAAAAAAACTTAGAATAAAACTTTACACTACTTGCTCTCTTCCACATGCCTTTTTTTTAATACTGAAAATGTACAAGAAACAACTCAGTTCACCATCTTTAAAAGAGTTTCTTACTAATTTATTTGAAAGAGGAGACTTTATTTTTCAGTCTATGGAGGTTTCTTCACATGAAACAGTTTTCTTGTGGTTTTGATGTTACAGTGATTAGCTGCTCAGGAGAATGGAAATTTCATTACTATGTAAAAACCCTTTATTCAGACTAACAGTTTTTCTCTTAACTATTATTGAGGAATATACTGACTTAGTAGGCACACTTTAAGGATTATAGATCTAAAAAAAAAGCTTACTTTATTTTAGATAACAGAGGGGTTTTCTTCTCTTTTGTTTTTTGGGGAGGGGCAGAACAGAAGGGGGTTTTTTATTATTTAAACTTAGAGGACTACAGCAATTTTAACATTTGTTCACTTAAATACTAATGCTTTTGTTTATACAGTTGGAAAGGTCATATTCACTCCATAATATTTTTATGTATTATAGAGGAAACAAGAGTCTTTTCTCCATAGTTTAAAAAGAGAAATTTTAGTTCCTGACTTTTCTCCTAGCTTTATTTAGGATTTGACTTTTCTTTTTGTTTGACTTCAGTGTTTTGATATTGTTTGTGTATTACTATTTCTGGGGGGACTTTTTTTTTTTTTTTCTATTTTGTTTGTTTTTGGTACAGTTTTATTCAGGGCATTGAAGGAGTTAATGCCTTACCCAGGCAGCAGAGGGTTCTGTGATTTTCTCCAGGTGGGGCAGTTGCAGTTATTTATGATCAAGAGCCTTTCAAGGTGCCACGCTGGGGGCTGGGTGAGGACTGTAGGGTTTAGTCAGGGAAGTGGTGATGAGTTTCTGCTTTCATGGCTGTTCTCTGGCGCCAGCTGCACTCAATTCCAGCCGCGGGCCAGGGGCTCTTCCTCCATCCTGCCCTGCTAGCAGGGCTGTGGGGCCTTGCCAGAACGGGGCTCAGCTGTTTTTCCCCAGGCTCCCTGGGCAGCGGGGCGGTCCCGGCCGTTCGGAGCCGCTCTGGGCCAGCGGCAGGGCAGGCTTTTGCCAAGCCGCGGCCACGCCGCTGGAGGGGGAGGCGCTAGGATGTCAGCAACGGGCCTTTCCTTTCCCTGGCTCTCGGGGCTCCTGACTGAAGACAGGGCCCAGCAGCTTCCTGAGCCCTGCCTCAGAGCCCACCTAAACCTGCCCGGCCCGGGCCGCTGTGACTTTGTGAGAGGCTCCAAGGGAAAGAGAACTTACCCGGGGATTTCTCTCTTCACACCTGCGTCTCACAGAGAGGCATAAGCTTGCTTATTGGTCTTGTAACAACGTGTCAATATTAAAAATACGACTGATTGGTTCTTGTCCGATACAAGGGAGACTGCCCAGGCCCCGGCAGGTAGAAAACTGCAGGAAAACTTTACAAACCACCACACTGGAAAAGACTTCCAAGAACATTCAATATTCCTGGATGCCACCAGAAGATAGGATTGAACACAGAAGATCTTCTGCAGTTGAAAGTCAACAAATCCGCTCTCCCCAAGGAATTCCCGAGGTCGGTTTCAGTCCCGATGGATGTTCCTGCCCCTGCATTCATCCAGGTGCCCACAGGGACACAGGATGATGCACAGCCCCCCCCCGCCCCCCAGCCAGGTGTCTTCCCAACATGGATGGCCAGGACCAGGCATCCCAGGGCTCTGCCCAGCGGGGCTCACTGGGGATCATCCAACACCGATCCTCCCATGGGGGATGGAGCTGGAGCAGAGCACGAAGCTCTTCCCGCACTCAGGCCACTCCCAGGGCTTCCCTTGGTGGTGCCTCCGTTTATGTTGGATCAAGTGAGAGCTCCTGGAGAAGCTCTTCCCACACTCAGGACACTCGTAGGGCTTCTCCCTAGTGTGGATGCCCTGGTGGACAGTGACACCGTGTTTCTTCTTCCCTTCTCCTCTTGCCCCAGGCACCCACGGCCGGCTCCTTCTTCCCCTCAAACCCACAGTACCCCACTGGAGGGGCAGGGTTGGAGCTGGGGCAGGTCGGGCTGGGGCAGCGCTGGGCTCTCGGCCGCTCCCGCCCGCACTCGGTCCCCACTGCAGCCGCTCCTGCCAGGACAGTGCGGGGGGGCCCGGCCTTGGCGCTCCCCACCCATGACTGCTTTCCAGGGACAGAGCTCCAGAGCCAGGCTAGGAGAGATTCAGGACACACTCCCCGGCCTGAGGGACAAAATGTGTTTATGGATGGCTCTTCAAGGGCTGGAGAAGGGACAAGAGCTCCAAGACACGCTCTGATTAAGGAAAGGGAATTAGACCAAGCCCAGGTTACCGCCCACATGGTCAGCTCAACCGGCTGAGCTGTGTGCGCCTGCAAGAGCCTGGGACTGAAATGCCCCCTGCAGGAAGGCTCAAATATCTCCTGGTGACAGCATGTCAGCCAACGGGCCGGCAAAAGCAAATCGGAATTCTTCAGCAATCACTGCATCTCTCCTTAAGGCATTTCCACAACAAATACTTCCAAGATAAGGGATTGGGGAAGCAACAGACTCACATGGGGAATTCATTTTACAGCAAAGACCCTTCAGTGGCTATGGCTGCTTTAGGAATACCACAGGGACCTCCACAAGCCCTGGCACCGCCAGAGCTCTGATCAGGTAGAAAGAATGAAGAAGGAAATAAAGAAACTCCTTTACAAGCTGCTGATAGAAACCAAGATGCCATGGGTAAGGCTTTTACCATTGGCTTGGGCAAGAATAAGAGCCAGAGCAGACACTCAATTCTCTCCCTTGTAACTGGTGTTGGGAATTCCTTACCCTGCTAATTCCCCACCCACTAGGGGTGCAGATAAGGGATACATATTTCAAACAGTCTGTGACCACAATCCTGTCTCTTGCAAATCTCTCCCACAGGAAGCTGGGCTGGCACAGAGCCTGCCTTGGCACTTTGCTGCTCACGGCATCCAAGCGGGACATCGGCTCCTGCCTAAGGACTGCAAAGAAGCACCACTGGTGGCCAAGTGGCCCGGCCCATTCCAGGTGTCCCTGAGCACAGAAACAGCCGCCAGCACAGCTCAGCACGGGGGTGTTATAAGTGTTTGATACACACACTGACTCAGAGCCAATTGTATATCAAGCAGTGGAATTTATTAAGCAAGCGGTAACAAGCAAAAGCAGCGCTGGGCGGCCGGGAGTTAGCACTCCACCAACGGCGCGCACTTTCCTCTCTCAGTCCTTTGGGTTTTATACCCCTTGTTTCTGGTGTACGTGTCCCTTTTGCAATCGTGTCTGCGCTGGCACTGCCTGTTGATAGGGGTCATACTTTGCCCTCTGGTGGTCGTTGGAATGAAGAAGACTCCTCTTCCCGGCAGAACTTCTGCCTTATCAGTAGATCCTTTTTACACGTTGAACAATGGATACTTAAGTATGGTTAATTAACTCAGCTCAAACTAATCAAGACATTCTTGTGGACTACGGGTGCATGACTTGTGCCCTTTCAGATCCGGTTCTATTCTTTGTTATTTTATTGAACTCTTGGTAGTCCTTTTATTTTAATGAACAATTTTTATGTTGTTTTTATTACAATCCCTCCTTTTCTTCTTTCATAATTTGTTCCTTAAATCTTTTTAATTCCTGATAGCACAGTGCAAGCTCTTTTTCCACCTCCTCATCATTTAAGATGTGCTCGTATTTAGCTTTACTTAACATCAGGTGGGCAGCTTCTAATCGCCCTTTTACAATTTCTATGACCTTATTAAAGATGCAGGGTCCGAAAGTTAATCCGAACACCAGAAATAACAAAGGACCTGCAACTGTAGATAGCAGAGTAGTAAGCCAGGGAGAACTGTTGAACCAAGTTTCATACCAGGACTGTTGAGCTTCTCTTTCTCGCTTTCTTTGCTCTAGCCTTTCTCTCAGTTTAGCCATTGTATCTCTAACAAGCCCGGTATGATCTGCATAAATGCAACATTCTTCTTTAAGTGCCGCGCACAATCCTCCTGCTGACGCACAATCCTCCTTGCTGACGGAAGATTAAATCTAGCCCCCTTCGGTTTTGTAATACTACCTCAGATAAAGATCGAACAGATTTTTCTAAGGCTGTGATTGATTCTTCTATTCTAGCTAAATCTTCATCTACTGCTATCCTTAATGTATTAAAGTCTGTTGTTTGTCTCACTAGGGAAGCTATTCCCGTACCAGCTCCCGCAGTGCCCACCAACATAAGTGTGGCCACAGTAAGGGCTGTAAAGGGTTCTCTTTTTTGTAAATGATGTTCTGGGGTATTTTGGGCTTGATATACATATTCCTCTGGATGGTATATAATTTTCGGGCTATTTCTTTCTTTATTAGTATTAATCCTCCTCGGTCTGTGCCAGGTTCCCAAAACCAAATTCCCCAGATTTTCCCAATATTCCACCCTGGATCCTGTGGATTGGTTATGTTAAGGTAAATCATCCAACAGGTATTTTGATTTTCCCCTTGCACTGTGCCATCATATCCATGTTTGGGTATTTGACATCCAGGTGGTCCCCACCCGACTCTAAGGTATCTGTCTTGGCCTGCCCCCGGTTCCCAATCAGAGGCAATAGTTTCGCATCCCCAGTATGCACAATAGTAATGTCCAGGCCAATTGCAATAACCCTGTCCTGGATTTGAGCTTGGGCACATATAAAAGGCCTTAGATTGTACTTGTCTTTTGTATGTGTTATCAGTCCCTGCTCGAATAATTGAGCTCAAATGTGTTTGGAAGCTTGGGGCTGCAGTCGTAATTGTTGAGTTTTTAACTATCGAGTCTTCTATCTGTATCAAAGACCATTTGAAAGGTTGATGCTTGTTCTCATAAGCATCTACTTGGCTGATTTGTATATATATTACAGCTAGAATTCCCATAACCTGCCAAGAAGGGTGTGGTCCTGGTGGATTTTTATTTTCAATTCCTTTGTGTCCTAATGTGAAATTTTTTATTTTTGCACCCCCCCTCTGGGTCTATGAGTGATTTCTGGGATTTAAAATCCTTGAGGCAGTTCTTGGAACATTTCTGAATTGTTCCAGTCTGTGGGTTCTCTCCTCCACCTTTTCTTATCCCTCTGCCTCGCTCGCCGACTCGCTTGCTTCAAGCCGCGAGGGGAACCATCTTCTCGGCAGCAAGGATATTCTTCAGGAGGGCCATGTCGTTTTTTGTTGCCTCTTTTTGTAGGATTCCCAGTTCTTATCCTTCACTTGTGGTGAAGAACACCAGACCCCAGGTACTGCTTTTCTACAATTTCCCTTAATGATTTTAGCTATAAAAGGAACTGGTTCATTAGGATGGAAGCAATAATTTTCTGGCCTTGCCCCCCCTTGTGAATACCTTTCCCCTTCACGTAAAATCCTTTCAGTAAGCTCCCTTTCTAGTTGATAGCAATTCTTACAAACACCGCTAGGTGGACTTCCTTTCCAACAATGGACCCACCACCGTTCTTGGCAAATTTTACAAACAAAACATACAAATGGATAACAACCACAATCCTTATTCGAGCAATATATCTTGAAATATCCAGTTATCAAGTAGTTACACTTAATTTCGCTGTCCCATTTTACCCAAACTACCTTCACAGTGTTCATTTAAGTGCGTTTTAGGGTGACTCTAAGGTCTCCTGGAGCGCTGGTTACTTTCCACGGTTCCTCGGAGGAGGGGTGTATAGGTCCTTTTATCCTGCTTGCATGAGTCCAGCCTTTTTCCGCGGTTCTGATGGCAGTTTCTGTGGTGAGTAATACAACATAGGGACCTTCCCAAGTTGGAGTTAACGTATTTTCTTTCCATGTTTTAACCAAATCCTTATCACCCACTTTTATATTGTGAATCGCTAAGTCAAGAGGAGGTCTTTGTACCAATAATCCAGCTTTTCTGAGTTTATCACGAGCTTGTGTCAGCTGTATTATGTAATGATTAATTTGTTGATTACTTATCTCGGGATGATCCGCTGGGGCATCCATATTATACGGCATTCCGTAAAGCATTTCAAAGGGGGAAATCCCTACATCAGTCCGGGGTTGAGTGCGTATATTTAGCAAAGCTAAAGGTAAACATTTTACCCAAGATAATTGTGTTTCATACATCAACTTGGTTAGTTGTTTCTTTATTTCTCTATTTATTCTTTCTACTTGCCCCGAACTCTGTGGGTGCCAAGGAGTGTGATACTTCCATTTTGTCCCCAGGGCTGAAACAATCTCCTTAGCAATTTTAGATGTAAAATGTGGCCCCCTGTCCGAATCTATCACCTCTATTAACCCATATCGAGGGATGATATCTTCTAGCAAAATTTTCACCACTGCTTGTGTAGTTGCTCTAGAGGTAGGAAAAGCTTCTACAAAATGGGTTAAATGGTCAATTATCACTAACAAATGTTTGTATCTCCCTACCTTAGGCAAATCAGTAAAGTCAATTTGAATGTGTGAAAAAGGTCTGCACGCTAAATCCCTTCCCCCAGCTTCCCGTTGTCTCCACTGCTTCTTATTCACCTTTTGACAGGTTAAACATCGTTGTGTGACCTGTTTGGTTAAGTTACACATCCCAATACAGACATATTTAATAGCAAATTGATCTATTAAGGCTTGTGTACCCCATTGAGTTTTGGAGTGGATGGCTTCCAAAATTCTTCAGGCTACCGGTTTTGGAAGAACTTCGTGACCGTCTGGCAATTCTCATTTATTTCCTTTCTTCACTACCTCCATTTCATTCAATTTCTGTTGCTCTCCCTCAGTGAATGTGAGTATTTGAATTGGCCCGTGATAATAACAATGCGTCTTAATGGGGTTCAAACAGACACATTCCATCTTATCTATTTTGGAATCTTCCCAGCAAAACATACAAGGTAATTTGTTTAAATCTTTTTCACAAAAGGAGCAATTTCTCTTAACTCCTGCAGCCTTTTCTTTTAATACCCTGAGGGCTGCGGCCTTTGCTTCGTGATCTGCTAGGTTATTTCCCCTCACTCGATTGTTTACTCCAGTCTGGTGCCCTTTTACATGGACCACAGCTATTTCAGTGGGCCACCTTAGAGCCTGTAAAACCTTCTTTACTAAATCTTCATGAATTAATCCTTTTCCCTGGGAATTAATTAAACCTCTCTCTTCCCAAATTTTTCCAAAGGTATGCACCACCCCATAAGCATATTTTGAGTCCGTAAAGATTGTTCCTGCTTTTCCTCTCAATAATTTCAATGCTCGCCATACAGCATACAATTCACAAGCCTGCGCTGACCACACAAAATTTAGTGGTCCTGATTCTATTACCTCTAGGGTCTTTCCATTAATTACTGCATAACCAGATTTTCTCCTTCCTTCAACTACTCGGGAACACCCATCCACAAACAGTTTTTCCCCATATTCTAATTCTTCCTCTTCTAGGTCTGGTCTGATTTTTGTTTGTTCTTCTATTACCCTTAAACAATCATGCTTTAAGTTTTCACTCGGTTCCCCATATAAAAATTGGGCGGGATTTTGGAGAGAGGTAGTCTCTAAGCTCAATTTAGGAGAAGATATAAGAATCCCTTCATATTTTAAAAGCCGAGCATCAGTTATCCATTTGTCTGCTTTCTGTTGGAGGACCCCCCTTATGTTGTGAGGGGACAAAACATGCAACTCTCCCCCGAAAGTGATTTTTACAGCTTCTTTTACTAACAGAGCAGCAGCCACTATCGACTGCAAACATGTTGGCCAACCCCTTGATACCGGATCTAGTAATTTAGATAGGTAGGCCACAGGCTTTTTACTACCAGCCCAATCCTGGGCTAACACCCCATATGCCGTTCCTTCCGTTGTGTTTACAAAGAGATAAAAAGGCCTCTTTAAATCCGGGAGGCTTAATACAGGTGCATTTACCAACTCTGTCTTGAGAATTTGTAATTTGTCTTCATCTAACTGATTCCACTTCAGTAAACCAGTCTTGGTTAATTTTTCATATAAAAATTTTACTTTCCCACTAAACCCCTCAATCCATTGTCTACAATATCCAAATAATCCCAGTAATTGCCTCACCTCTCGTTTTGTTTGTGGCCTTGGCATAGATAAGATCCCTTTTATCCTATCCGGATCTATCTTTTTCATTCCTTGCTTCAGCCTGTATCCCAGGTATTTTACTTCTTCTTCTACAAACTGGAGTTTAGATTTTGATACCTTCAGTCCTTTTAAACTAAGGAAGTTCAACAGCTTTATGCTCTCTTGCCTTACCACCCATTCCTCCTTGCCAGCAATCAACAAGTCATCCACATATTGAATCAACACGGCCCCTTCTCCTAACTTATAATCACTTAGTAATTGTTCAAGTGCTTGGCCGAACAAATTGGGGGACTCGGTAAATCCTTGAGGAAGAACCGTCCAGCGAAGCTGCTGTTTTCTATGAGTATCTGGGTCTTCCCACTCAAATGCAAAATAATCCCTACAATTCTCTTTCAAGGGGCACGCCCAAAAAGCATCTTTTAAATCTATTACACTATACCATTGATTATCAGGTCCTAATTGGCTCAACAGGGTGTAAGGGTTTGCTACTACGGGAAATCGTTCCACGGTTCTTTTATTAATTTCCCGTAAATCATGTACTAACCGGTATTTCCCATCAGGTTTCTTAACAGGGAGAATGGGTGTATTAAAAGGGGACATGCAGGGTTCCAACAATCCTTGTTTTAGAAGTCTTTCAACCTCGGGTTTTATCCCCATTTTCCCTTCATCTGAAATTGGATATTGCTTAATCTTTACTGGAATGTCAGGGTCTTTCAATGTCACTTCAAACGGTTCTATCTCCAATCGACCCACAGTGTCGGGGGTATACCAAACTTCTGGGTTTATTTCCTGTTCATCCTCTACTCGCAATGGACATAATTTTACTGTTAATCGTTTATTTTCTATACTAATTTCAATTCCTAATTCTACCATAAGATCTCTTCCCAAAAGATTGTAATCAGCTCCAGGTACCAACAGGAGGGTTCCTAAACCCAATTTTGAGCTGCTTTCAAAAGCTACATCTTTAATCACAACTACACTAAAAGGTTCTCCCTTCGCTCCCACAACTTGGATTCTTTCTTTTGATATTTTACATCCTAAAGGGAGGCTTTGTACTGTGGACCTTTCTGCTCCAGTGTCAATTAAAAACTCTATTTCCTGTTGCTGGGGACCTACTTTCAGCTTTACCAGGGGCTCTGATCTTTCTCGGGTCCCCAGCAAATAGAGCCCCTGACCCCCCTAATCTTCCTTAAATTCTTTCTCATCTGCAATCCTTTTCCAACAATCTTTCCGAAAATGCCCTCTCTTTCCACAATAATAACAAGTCCCCTGGGTACCCTCCTTTTCTCTAGGCACATTTCTGGTTCTAGGAGGGCCCCCCTTCGAGGAGAATCGACTAGTTGTTACCCGTTGCTCCTCACGTACTACTGCCATCATTACTCTAGCCTGCTTTTTGTGTCCTTCTTCTTCTCTCCGGACATACACCTTCTGCGCTTCCCGCAACAATTCGTCTAAACCACGATCATGCCAATCCTCAATTTTCTCTAACTTTTTTCTGATGTCAGGCCAAGATTTTGCTACAAATTGAGTTTTTAATAACACTTGACCTTCTGGAGTATCGGGGTTCACCCCGGAATATAGTTGAAATGACCTTCGGAGCCTCTCTATCCATGCAGTAGGGTCCTCATCCTTCTTTGGGCTTTCACAGAAGGCTTTATTTACATTTTGTCCCCGAGGGACAGATTCCTGGATTCCTTGGATTAGGATAGTTCTTAAGTCTGCCATGTGGGCTCGGTGCTGTGGATTTTGCTTATCCCAATTAGGGCGGTGCAATGGCCACTTCACATCAGTTTGGGGACCTGCCTGGTGGTCCCTGTCCCACACCCTCATTCCCGCTGTTCTGATCATTCTCCTTTCCTCAGAAGAGAACAAAATTCCTATGATAGACTGCATTTCATCCCACGTATATATATTGGGACCCAAAAATTGATCAACCCTTTCCGCCACCCCAAGGGGATCTTCTAGCAAATGTCCCATCTCCTTCTTGAATTCTCTAACATCTCCAGAATTAAGGGACACTTCTACATAGCCTATGCCCAGTATTTGGGCAGGCTGCCCCTGTTGTCCAGCATTTGGATTAGGGATCATCCCCAGGCCCACTTCTCTTAATGGATACAGGGTTGGACCTTCTCTATCTCTCCTAGACTGGCTGCGAGTGATCCTTCGGTTATCTTCAGATCTTAACTCGTGGTTCCCCAATTCTCGTTCCCCGGATTCTTCCTCATGATCTGACTCTAGGACTTGTGCCTGGGGAGGTGGGGGAACTGGGAGAGGAGGAGGTATGTATGGCAGGGGGGAAGCAGTCGGGACCTCCTCGGATCGTTTAGATTTCTTTTTCCCTCCCCAGGTGTTTAGGGCAAACAATCTAGTCCTAGTTTCTCCCACTATCCAAAGGGCAGCATATTCACTTTCTTCCAGGCAAAAAGGTTCTTTAGAGTTTACATAAATATTTCATACCTGGCAAATCCAATCTTCGGAACTTCCGAATACTGGCCAAAACAGATTATCTCCACGGATCTTTTTCCCTCCCGACACCTCCATACAATAATGGATCATTTTGACCTTATCCTTCCCTTTCCTAGAAGGACAATCATTCCAATATTTAATCATCATCCCTAACGGACTGTCAGGGGGTATCTGGGGGAGCTTTACTGGGGTCCCTTACCCATGGGATCAGAGGGCCCCCCTGCCAATACTGGACAATGGCCACATGGACCCCCAAATATCCCCCCAAGAGGCTCATCTTTGGCGTCCTGCAAGATCCAAACACACACACACAGGAAAAAACCTCCCAGGGATACCAGATGGTATTTGGGGTTCAATTCTGCAATATGCGAGCTCCAAACACACCCCAATTATAAAAAAACCCTCTCAGGGACCCCCCGATAGGATTGGGATGAGCTTTCCCTCCCTGCTGACCTGCAGGATGCGGTGGGGCTGATGGTCCCGGGGGCTGCGGCCACAGGGAGCACTGGAACCTCCTGTTTCTCCTTCTCTGTCTCCTCCTGCTCCTCCCCTTACTGCCCCTCCTTTTCCTATCTCCCTTCTCCTGCTCCTCCTCCTTCCTAATCCCACCTCCTCCCCAGTTTCTGCATTCTGTATATTTAGAGTGGAGAACCTTGCTTGTTTTTAGAACTAGAACAAAGATCCCAGATGGAACAAGCCTTGCTGGTTTTAGTCAGAAGCATCAGTGACTAAAGGTCATGTTTCCTTTGGTTTTGTCCCGTCCTTGCTCCTCCTCAGCGTTCACACTGGATTATGGGTGTCCTTGTTTGCTGCATTTGCAGAGTTCCTCTTGGATCCTTTGGGCAGTAGGCTGTGCCCTGGGAGGATTCTTTGTGCTCCTTTGTGACATAGGAGAACCTTCCAAGTGGTTTTTGCGTGAGCTGCTGCTGTGATGTCACAGGAACGTTGCCACATCCCAGTGGTGTTCCCATTGCTGTGGGACAGAGGCCTCAGTGCCCGGAGCAGCGCTGGGTGCCTGCTGATTGCCGGAGGATCCTCCTGCCCGAGGCATTCTCAGCCCAGCCCCTGACGTGTGTCCTTCTGTGCTTGCAGGGCTACAGTCTGCAGACGTGTGCAGCACAGCCACAATGATCCAGCCAGTGGTTGCTGCAGTTTGCACTCTGTACTCTGTGGCTTATTCAGGATATTTTTTAACCCACTTGGCAAGTAAGTTGACTTTTTCCCTGGCTGCAGCATCTGTGGCGTTGGGCTTGCTGTGTGCTTTCTGTTCTTCCTCTGGACCCCAGTTGCCTTTGTAACCAAATTGCCATGAAGACACCATTAGATTGGCAGAGCTCCTGCCAGCAGCTGCAGCTGAAGAAGGGGGTGTCTACAGCCAGCGAGGCGTTTGCAATGAGGCCCGCACGGGTTCTGTTCCCTCAAGCAGGGCGTCTGTGGCAGTGGAGCCTAGAACTCCCTCCATTTGCTGGTCCAGCCAAGAACCGACACAGCCCAGTACTTTGTGCTGCTCTTTTGCTTGCTCTGTGAAGGGACTGTGGCTCCTGGAGGGATGCTGTGAAAGCAAAATGCTCTCTTGGGGTTGCCTTGCTCTGTGGCACTTCCCACCACAGGCAGTTTTTTTTCCTACCAGCATCTGGTTCATGTTCCCTCTCCCACTGCAGGGCACCTCATGCGTGGATCCCAAGCAGCTCCTCCTTCGGTGAGTGGGAAGAAACCTTTGGTGTTCAGAATTGTGCAGCAAGTTGTGAGCTCTGTGTGTGGCAGCTGAGTGCCATGCTGGGAGGCTGAAGGAAAGCTCCTGTCAGGGTCTTTGCAGCAGCAACAGCAAAGGGATCCCTGGCAGTTCTCTCCTTTTCTGCTGAAGAGTTTTAGAAGAGCTGCAGCCCTGGTTTTGCAGGTAGAAGACTGGCCTTAGCCACGGTGAAATATCAAATTCCCAACAATAAGCGGCAATGTCAACTTTAGCCCATTGTTAGTTTGGACAACTCTGAACTTTGTTTCTGCATAGCGCAGCTGGATGAGTAGCTGAGGATAAATAAGGTGATAACTGAGATAGAACTTCCTGTCCCTCACACTACTGCCTGTCCACAGGGCGGAAAAGCTGCATCAGCGCCTCCTCTGGCTCCCTCTGCTTCCAGAGAGGAAGAAGACAGCAGTGAGCTTCCTGCTGTTCTGGGGGATGAGGGCAAACACCCCGTGGTTTGGGAATACAACGGTGAGACTCCCGCAGTGTGGGACAAGGACAGCGGACATCTCCCGGCATGCGACGAGGATGGTGGATGTCCCCTGGAATGGGATGAGGATAGAAAAGCTCCCACAGCGTGGGATGATGGCCAACCTGCAGCATTTTGGGAAGAGGATGGAGAACCTGCAGCTCTTTGGGAAGAGGACGGAGAACCTGCCTCTGCTTGGGAAGAGGACACTGAACCTCCCTCTGCTGTGGGATCCTGGGCTGAACATTCTGACAGCAGCACAGCCTCGCAGCCAGAGGGGAGAGGGGAGTGGTGCCTGATGCAGCTGAGTACGTCTGTTCTGTTCCTGTGTGCCACAGCAGGGTGCTGTGCGTGTGTCTCTGCATGAGCTGCACCTCGTGCTGCTCTGCAGCTGAATGTCACGGAGTCATTTACTGTCCTTCCCCAGCTGAGACCAAGGGGCTCATGGCCCCAGGGAGTGGGGCTGCATTCTGGCTCTGCTGCAGGGCAGGGTCTCCATCTGGGAGGGAGCATCTTCCATGTGGTTTCTTTCAGGGAGCATGGTGAGCGTGGGGGAGCCTGCTGAGAAATACCTGGAACTGGGGCAGATTGGCCAAGGGTAAGTGCATGGCAGTTACTTATGCACAAGCAGGGCCAGGTATTTGGCTGGTGCAGGATCAAGTGAGAAGTCAGGAGAGACCTTCAGACACTGGGGTATGATCCTGCTGTCTCTCAGTCCTAATCCAAATTGGTAACTGTGGTCAGAAGGCACTGTCAAAGGCCTCTGAGGCTGGCAGTGTCCCGCCTGCAGCAAGGAGCAGGACCTGGAAGATCTTCAGTGCCTGGAATTTGATTGCCTTAAAGAGCAACTCACGTGGTGACCTGGTCACCAGTCAGACTCTTAGAAAGCAGTTCTCAAGAAAAACTAGGAAGTGCTTTTCCCAGCACAGGTAGTAAACCCCATACATTCAGTAACAGACACAGAGCTGCTGCACTCGAGAGGAAAATGCATCACCTGCCTGATGGCAGGGCCCCTGTGGATCCTGCAAGTCTTAGGCAGGAAATGCAAAAGAATGTAATGCATTATTTTCCAGGTTTTTAGACACCCACCCCCCACCTCAGGTTTTGAACTAAAGGAATTCAGTGTAGACATTTGGGATTTGCTCCATCCCTTTTCCTTCATGTTGGCCTCAGTTTTCTCTTGCACAGCTTGCATGGCAGCTGCTGCTCTGGTGTTTGAAGGGTCGATGCACCCAGGTGTTTTGTGAATGCTGCAGGCAGCAGAGATCTCCTGTGTGGGCTGGCTTTCACTCCCAGGGCCTAAAGCACTGCTTCTTTCTTCTCTGCTGTTTTGTCTCCAGGGCTTTCGGAACTGTTTATAAAGGACTCGACAGGGCCACTGGAGGAGAGGTCAGTGCCAACATGTCCAGCACGTCTGGCAGCTCTCAAGGGCTCTCCCCTCTGCTCGGAGCTATGGCTGGAGCTTTGGGGGCCCAGCAGAGCTTTCCTGCTCAGGCTGCTCCTCTGAAGGCAGAGCAGTGTCAGCCTTCAGAACACAGCTGGGACAGACTTGGTCCTTCTGAAGTGCCCAAAGGAATGCAAGGAGGGCAGTGGTGTCTGTCAGAGCAGGACACGCTGGCTTGGTCTTCAAGTCTAAAACCGTGAATGCGTCAACTGGTGGAGACTGAGGCCCAATTTCTCTGCATCCCAGCCTTGGACAGGAACGCTATTTAGCAGTTTTTCCATCCTGCTTTTCATCTTCAAAGGATACCTCATGGCCTAATTAGGGAGAGATCCTGCTTGGGCTCAGTTTGGGGTTCTAGTCCTACTGCAGCTGCTCACAGAGAGAGAGGGAGAGGGAGAGGAAATGAGAAGATGAATGCCCAGAGCAAAGCTCTCTCCTAAACCCTGCAGTTGTGTTTGAGTCTGGTGTCAATGACAGCCTGTGACAGGATTCATGTGAGCAATGGATGTGTGTGTTTGCTTTCTTGTGCAACCCCAAACAGAGCAGTGGCATTTGAAATCATGACCAAATCCCATAGAATTGCTAAAGGGTTCTGGGCTGTTTTGCTCTGTTTCACAGGACCAGAATGACCTCCTGCTTGCAAAATGTGTTTAATAATAACAATGATGATGATGATGATCATCATCATCATCAGAGTGGTGGTAAACTAAGGCCATTTGAGAAGACTGTAGGTGCAGAAAATGTTGTTAGAGCTTTGAGGCTGACAGCTGAGGGACCATTTCTGCAGAGCTTACAAGGCCAAATGTCTCTGGCCACGTGTCCTGTAAGCAGCCCACAGTGAGCAGAGAAATGGGCTGTGGGAACGGCACTTGCTGAGCTCTGGTGTCCCATCCCAAGGCAGTTTGGCACAGCCTGGCTCCGCTGCTCCAGAAATATTTGCTCTGTGTTTGCTGTGGTCTCCTGCCACAGACCCCTCCAGTTAAAGGTCTGCAATGTTGCTTCAGGTGGCCATAAAGAAAATGAGTCTCGGAGAGCAGAACAGGGAACGAGCTGTGAATGAGATCCTGGTCCTGCAAGGCAAGAAGAACCCCAACATTGTCAACTCTTTGGACAGGTGAGTGCTTCAGGTCTTAAGCCATGCAAGGACCCTGCATTCATCTTTCATCTGTAGTCTGTAGCCTGTTCTGAAAAAGCCTGACCCAGCCATATCTTCCCAAAACAATAGCCTGGCAGTTCACTCCCTCCATGCTTTTGTTTGTTTTTTTCTTCAAGGTGACCCTCTTTGCTGTGTCTTATGACAAGTGCTGATAAACCATGGCAGAAATTATTTCCCTTGGCTTCTTCTTTCCAACTCGTTTCCATTGCTGCAGATGCCAGGAAGCCCAGGTTTCCAGAAGTGCCTCATTTGCCCATTTTTCAATGGCCTTGCCAGTTTGTGAAGGCACTTTGTGCAAGGTTTTCCAAACAGTCGATAACTTTTGTCCCAAGTGCTGGACAGCCTCCTTGCCTGGATAACTCTGGAAGTTGTGTTGCCTTGTTCTGGAGGGAATGGTGGAACTGATGAGTTCAGACGCTGAACCAGCTGGGGGCAAGTCTTGTGGTTCCACATTGATCTGGGCTGTTGCTAAACTGCATTTTTCACTTGCTTGCCATCTAAGGCATCTCCTTTCTCACAGGTGTCTCCTTCTCCTTCAGACTGTGTAGATTCCAAGGCCTGTGCAGGCTGGCAGGAATGTCTCTCTGTCTGATTCTACTCTCATTGACAAGTGACCTGGAAACACAACTCCACTTGAGGCTTTTCCATGGGGGAGTTGAGCAGTGCACATTCACCTCCATGCCGCTGTTTTCCTCTCCCAGCTTCCTTGTTGATGAAGATCTCTGGCTGGTGATGGAATATATGGATGGAGGAACTTTGCAGGACATTGTCACACAGACACGCATGGCTGAAGGAGAGATGGCAGCTGTCAGTCGGGAGGTGAGGGATCCTGCTTGTGCTTCCCGTGGCTTGGACACCATGGTCCTTCCAAACAGGGTGTGAGAACAGGGGTGGCTCCATGCTCAGGGCTTTGTTTCCGTGTTGCTTTTATGAACTGGAGAAGAAAGAGCCTCTGAAGTGAACGACCTGCAGTCTCACTACACTTCTACTCTGTTCTTGTGCCCCTTTCCTGCTGTTGTGATACTCTGTCTGTCTTTTTTTTTAGTTGATTTGCTGTTCTCAGCTTTGCCTTGAACCATTTGCCTGGAGCTTGTCTGCACTGTCTCCTGGCCTGTCGCAGCAAAGTTGCTGCCGGGACAATTCCAAACTGCCCTTTCTTGTGTGATGTATTCTGGCCATTGATTTTTACCCTTGTGTTTCTTGTTCTCTCTCAGTGTCTGCAGGGCCTGGATTTCCTCCATTCCAACCGGGTGATCCACAGAGATCTGAAGAGCTCCAACATCCTTCTGGGAATGGACGGCTCTGTCAAACTGGGTGGGTGCTCCTGGCCAGGCACGGTGCTCCCAGGGTGTGAGTCTGAGGCTGTTTCCCAGTGACAACCAGAGCCCCACAAGTGCTGCTGGTGGCACTGCCCGGCTGCTGCAGCCAGCTGAGAGCAACTGCCCCGCACAGAGAGCTCAGGAGAGGAGCAGGGTGTCAGGAGTGGCTTTGCTCTAGGTGTGGCCCTTCCAGAGGGACGGGAGTTGGAATCTAAACTTCAAGGGAAGCAGTAAAAGCCACTGCATGAAAGCTGAGGGTTTCTTTAAGGGTCCAGTTCCATCATTCCTTGGCCACAGCCCTGAGGACTTTTCCAGCTGGCTTCAGTACTGCATTCTCAGACTGAGAGTGGGGAATCTTTGTGCTTGGTTTCCTCATTCCAGCTGTCTTTGACAGTGTTTGTTTCTGTCCTCAGCTGATTTTGGCCTCTGCGCTCAGCTCGGCCCTGAGCAGGACCAGTGCAGCTCCATGGTGGGCACTGCTCACTGGATGGCCCCAGAAGTTGTGACCAGTTCTCCTTATGGCCCCAAGGTGGACATCTGGTCTTTTGGTATTGTGACCATCGAGATGGTGGAAGGAGAACCTCCTTACTTCAAGCAAACAGGGGCTATGGTAAGAGGCAAATTCTCCAGTGTTTGCAGAGGCCTGTGAGCACAGGCTGGCCCTGCACTGGGAGGAGCAGCTGGAGGTTTCTGCACATTGGGAAGGGAACTCCCAGAGGACTCGAGCCTGAGCACAGATGAACATTCGGCAGTCTCCAGCAACAATTTGCTTTGGGTTTTAAGTTGTTGCAGCTCTTCCGTCTGTGAGGATGACCTGAAAACGCAAAGCCAGTGTATCAGCTCTAATGTTATCTTGCAGAAAAACCCCAAACCAACCCCAAAATCCACCCCCAAACCCTACAAGTTTTCTGAAGGACTTTCTAAAAGAGCCAGATCAACTCCCCCTGATTTTTCTCACTGGGAAACTTGTCTAAAACATGAAGAGCATTGCTTACCACACCCCTAGTCCAACATATTTCCTTCCTGGTCCGAGCTGCTTTCTCTGTCATCAAGCCGGAGCTTTCAGCAACCCAAACCTCCTGTTCCTTGCCTGGCAGTTTCCGGGATGGGGCATCAGGAATGCATTTACTTCAGGGTCAGTGGCACTGCAGACATGTGTTTGATGTAAGAATCCTTTGATATAACACATGCCGGCCACACTGGCTCTTGGAAATGGCCCGTAAAGCTGGTATTTGGAGAAGCAAAAATGTGCTATTTCTGATGCAGGTTCCTACTAATAACGTCAGCCAACGAAACTGGCTCTCAGGGCAAGATCATTTGGATGTTGCAATGGCTGCGGCTGCACCAGGGTTTGGGGGTTTTGGCTGGCATAGAAAAATGAGCCGTGAGCAGTGCCTCTGCCAGGGAGGAAACTGCCCCCGGAGCTGGGGCTGAGGAGCCAGGGTCGATGTGAGCACTCGTGGGTGTGAAGGAAGCCGGCAGAGCCCTGGGTTTGCTTTTCCTGCAGGCTCGCGCTCTGATCCGGCAGAACGGGACCCCGCAGCTGCAGGAGCCCAGGCGCCTGTCGGCTCTGCTGCGGGACTTCCTCGAGTGCAGCCTGGAGCCGGACGAGGAGCGGCGCTTCTCTGCCCAGGAGCTGCTGCAGGTGAATGCGAAGCGGCTGCAGGGGAAACAGCAGCACAAGGGAGGGAGGCAGGGAGGGAGGGAGGCAGGGAGGGAGGGAGGGAGGGGTTTTCTTGGGGGGCCCCCCCTCCGCCAATCTCCAGTCTCGCTGCTTTTCACGAGCAAAGCAAGCAGAGCCCTCGCCTGCTTTGGGCTGGCAGGGTCCTTTCGAGGTCATCTGCACCTGCTAAACCCACAGAGCAGGGACATCTTCAAGTGGCTCAGGTGGCTCAGAGCCCTGTCTGACCTGAGTTTGGATGCTTCCAGGGAGGAGGCACCTCCCACATCTCCGGGCACCCTCTGTCAGTGTTTCCCCAGTCTCCTGATAAAAGAATTCTTCCTTCGACCCAATCTGAGCCTGCTTCCCTCTCTTGAGTTTCAAACCATTCCCCTTTGTCCAGGAACTTGACTCTAGAAAGTAATGGTTCATTTCTTTCTTTTTTATCCTTTGGACAGCACCCATTTTTATCATCAGCCAAGCCTCTCTCCAGCCTGACCCCTCTGATCACTGCAGCAAAGCAACGGCGGGTGCAGCAGAGGAGATGAAACATCTGAGAACAGCTTTTTGTGACAGTAGTTAGGTCTAGTTAGGTAGGGTAGTTAGGACTGCTAGTTAGTTAGGGTCGTTAGGAGAGCCTGTTTGTTATGGCAGGTTTTGGAATAAAAAGTCTCTTAAAACCTCAACACCCTTGTGTTCCTTCCTTCTCCCCCTGTGACTCAGCTGCCCCGAGCAATGCGAGGAAACAGGGTCAGGGACTTGTAGATAAGAGATGATCACTTCCAGAAAATGGCACTAATTGACGTGGACTGTTGTTCAGCGGCGGCCGGAGCTCGGTGTGGCGGCCCCAGCGCAGGGTCCCGGGGACAGGGCAGCCACCTGTGTCCTGCCCACAGGAACCGGGACGAGCCGGCGCTGCTCCGGCACCGGCTCCGGCCGAGCTCCCAGCGGGAAGGAGACCGCGGGCAGCCGCTCCCGCAGCGCCCCCAGCCCAGGGGCAACACGGGCCGGGCACGGGACAACGAACCCGACAGAGCCCCCCGCCCCCCCCTCCGCCCGCAGCGAGCCCCGAGCCCCCGCAGAACCGAGCGCGGCTCCCACCTGCGCTGGGGCCGCCTCCGAGCTCCGCCGCCGCCGCTCCCGGGCCCGCACACATGCTCCGGCAATGGCGCCTTAGCTCCGCCAGGGGCGCTCTGGGGGCGGCACCGGGGCCGGGCTTCTCCCCGCTCTGCCCAATCAGCGCGGCATAACGAGGAGTGACGGCACAATCGGCCAATCGTAGCGAGGGGCGGGGCAGAAACTACCCCTGCTCCCCCGGGTATTGCACAAGCCCAACAAAAATATTTACAAAAGGTTCTACATGTTCAAACATTTTAGCACAGTTTCTCCCCCTCCCACCTTTTTCAGGCATGTGTAGTTGTCCCAGTCCTGATGATTTGTTACTTGTCAATACATTCAACAAGTTCCTACTCCTTCATTGGGTAACGTTAACAAAACAACACCTTCACAAACATCACAACACAACATTCTCATTAAAAGATCTCCAAACTTCAGCAAAACTTCTTTTATAAAAGCCAGTGTTAAAAACCTTAGTGTTCACTCTAACAATTGCAAAGCCAACACTGTAATATATTTATCACAGTGGCTTTGAGCTTAGAGCTGGGCTTGGGCTAAGGAGCGCAACTGGAGTTGCCTTTGGGCTTAGGTCCAAGAACAGTGCTGGCCTTAGGGCAGGAACTGGGGCTGACTTTGGGAGTTCAATTTAAAGCTGCCATTGGAGTGTGGGCTGGCACTCCAAACTGCATTTAGGGCTTGAAATTGCCATTGGTCTTGGGCTTAGAGTTGCAATTGGGGCTGGCTTTGTGCTTAGGGCTAAATGCAGAATTTGTTTTAGGGCAGAGAATTAGGCAAGGAGCTGGAATTGGGGCTGGACTTGGCTGTTAGGGCTGGGTTTTAGATTAGAGTTGGAACTGGGACTAAGGCTAAATGTGCCATTTGCCTTAGGCCTGGCCTTGACATTGGCTCTGGGGCTGCACCAGTCTGGCACTGGGATGAGATTAAATCTAGGAGTGTGAGTGTGTCTCAACATGGAGTGAGCTTGAGATCAGGATTAGGGTGAGCTTTGGGACTGAGCGCACGCCCAGATGGAGAGGGGGATGTTGCTGCAGGATGTCCCTGTCATCGTTGCAGCCCTGCTCAGGCACCACCAAAAGCCGGCAGGAGCTGGCTGGGCCGACATACAGGTGCTCCCAGCACCTAGAATATCCTTCTTTCCAGTCCGTTCTGCTCTCCTGGACATGCTCCCTCCAGGCTCTTTGTCACCTCCTTCATGGCAGAGCATGGGGATATTGAGTGGCTTCTAGGACCCTGCAGAGTCCTTGAGAAGGACAAGCCTTGCTTAGCAACAACCAAATTCTCTACCTGTCATACACAGCATTCCCATCCTGCATCCAATCCCACCACTGTGCCACTTTCTGGGAAGAAAGGAAGCCCAGTCAAATCCAAAACAGTGGGAACATTCAGACAGTTCTCTGAGAAAATCCTAATTTATTTAACGTTAAGGCTCCTAAAATGATCAGATCTTGATCTATAAACACATTCCTGGTAGTCAGAGGCTATCTGACTGGTAGAGTGGGGGGAGCTTCCTGCAGATGGGAAAGCATCCTTGGTTTCCTGTGAATCTTTCCTGCTGCAAAGCATGGGGGTTTCCCCACTGGAACAGGGACAGCGTTCTGGGAACTGACTGTAGGCTGAACACGAGTGGCTCCAGAACACTTCCTACTGGGACACTTGCCTCTGGGAACAGCTTCTTGGACACGGCTGGGCTGCCCATTTTACTTCCAGGCATTTCCTGCCCATCTGCATCCTCAGGGATGAGGCTGTTTGTCTCACAGCCATGGCTCTGAGGGAGCAGGGCCGCCTGTCCAAAGGGCTGCCTCCCTCTGCACTCTGCCAGCTCTCACCGAGGCTCTGGCAGGGGTGAAGGCTCTTGCAGAAATATCCCAAGACTGGACATCGTCCTCATCCTGCTCCTCCACTGCTGATGCCACAGAGTTCCCTGCACCTAGGAACACCACCTTTTCTTCTGGAGGAACTTCTTCCAGCACAACACCAAGGGTCTTCTCCTGTGGCACCGCCACAGCATCCTCCAAGCTGTGGACTAGGAAGGGACAGCTCCTGGATATTGCTGCTGTGTTTCTGGCTGCCAGAGCGGCCGAAAGCGCTGAGTGGCGGCCATCAAACCCAGCGCAGTAACTCCCGGCATTTGCCAAGCCGGAGGCGGCGTGGACAGCGTCGCCGAGGGTGGAGAACCAGCCTGGGTGTGCGGGAGGGGTCTCAGGAACCGCGGAGCTTGCCAACCCCGTTAAAGTTGCTGACGGCGCTGTCCGAGGTCTCGAGTCAGGGCCTTCTCTGGGACCCCCGGCATAAAGCCGCCGCCGCGCCGAGCGGGGATCGGAGCGGGCGGAGCCGCGGAGCACCGGGCTGGGGGCCGGCGGCGCCGGGCGTGGTCCGAGCGTGGCGCCGCTGAAGAGCGGGGCTGACCCGGGGACATCCGTGTTAGCCTTGAAACACACAGTCACAGGGTGAATATATGCAGGTGCTTTTATTGAAGAGCTCTGGCAATCAGGGGTACAAACCCAAGTCTCATTCCGGCACGGATTCGAGATGGACATGTTTTCATACCCTTTTCGTTATTAAACGACATATTAATTATGAAATGATAAATAAATTCTTATTATGTCTATTGTATACATTGATCTTATCCAAGCATGAATTCTTGTCATTTTCATCAGGTCCCCCAAACATCCTTTCTCATGATTCTTGTACGATTACATCGTTTCACACGATTCTTTCTACAATTAAACAATAATTATATTCAATTACCAAACAATCATTACATTTAGCAATCATATCATTTATCATATGATGATTACGCAGATGCAGTTTCACGTGGTCTAATTCGTTCCCAGGGCCTAGTTCCCTTTCTCAGGCCTACCAGACCCAACCTTTCTTTCTACCCCCGAATCATTGTATAAAATTCCCACGATTTTAGAAACATTTTAACCCTACGCTACCATCCGGACTGTGCCGGGTTCCCTGCGGTATCCGCCGCCATAAAAAAACAACGCGGGGCCACAAGAGCCCACGTCGGGGAGGTGCTTTTCGGCAGCTGCCCCAGGCTAAGAAGCCAAAAGGCACCGGGAAGGGGGAGGGTGCCGGGCTGTACCGGTTCCCCTGTAATACCCGCCGGCGTAAAGCCGTGGGACCGGGGCGCCCAGCCGAGGAGGAGAGGAACGGCGGAACCCCCCCGGTGGAACGGGGGTCCCTGGATCGTCGGCAAATTGCTTTTACTTCTCGAGAGGAACATAAAGCCTTTTTATTTTTTTCTTCTCCTTTCATTCGTTTCCCTTCCTTGCTTTCCCCTTCTTTTTCCTTCTAGCTGATTGGGAAGGCAAGCTTTTCTTGCGAGGACCTGTAATGGGCTGTCAGGAAGGCAGGCTTTTGTTGTGAGAACCAGTGATTGGCAGGAAGAATGGGACTAAGAGTGTTATAAATGAGAAACAAAGTCTCGATATTTAGCAAAATTTAAGTTGCTTTATTTGATATAGACGGAGCACGCAGCGCTGGGGAACGTGAGGAGTCACCGCCCACTCCACGCTCCGTCGAACCTTGGTTTGCAGCTCCTTTTTATAGGATGGTTTTCCTTGTAGTCTCCGGACAGTTTGTCAAGCAGCCATGTGGTCTTGGTAGATAAGGGACAGTAGACATGGGGGGGTCTGGTCTTAACAGATAGGTTGGGATTGATTACACCAAGGCAGGAAATCTGGTATCGCAAAATCTTTCAGGTTGCAACTGATTATACAAAGGCAGGAAATCTGATTTGGCAATATCTTTCAGGCCGTGGGAAACCCCCAGTTTACAAACTGGTATCAAATACAATTTACTGAAAAAAACCCAATATTCATAACAGGGGATTTAAACACAATGATTTCATCATATATATTTTTCTCTATCTAATGTCCATGCTTCATTTCAGACCTAAGTATTCTGATTTCTAGAAACCCCGATGCTTTTATGATTAACACAAATCTTTTATCAATTATCCCAAGAGCAAGGAAGGAATCCCGAAGGGGACAAAGAAAAGAAGAGATATCAACAGATATACGTCTAAATAGCCTCCTGGGAAGAAAACTAGCCCGGTGGAAACATGACTCCAACACCAAAGAATTTAAGATGGTACAGTATTGTATAATAGGATAAATTAAGAGAGAAATTAAGTCCGACTATGTATACTGGCCGTGGGATGGGTCACATGAGGAATAGATGCGTCAGGTTTTAAACACCCGTGTAAAAGCTAAAGGAAGAACGCCGGTGCAGATCTGGGAGAGGGGATTTCACACTGAACAAACTTTCTAGCTCTGGCCTCTCAGTCCTGAATCTCAAGGGAAAGCTACTTTGTGCCCCATTCCATACAAACAGAAAATCCTGGATCTGAGAGAAAAAACACTGGCTTGGGGTGTGCTTTGTCTTCCTGCTCCCTTTTGCCACCTCCTGCCTTTTTCTCTCTCTCTGTGAACACTAAGTTTTGCTGTACACTTTCCCTCGGATAATTTAACTGCTTACCATATCAAGTGTAACTGTTGTTCTCCACCCAAATTTAACAGGAGCAGGTGCTACTTCTCTTTCAAGATAAGATTCAGGTTAACAGCAGCACTTGAGTGCAGTGATTTCAAAATGAATACATTACCTTTCTCTCTTTCCCTCGGAAATGAGCTACTGCCACCTGAACTTGCCCTTCCCTTCCTCTCCCGAGCCATGGAACAGCCCCACTGGCATGGCAGGAGCTGGGCCGGGGAACTGCTGCCTTTGGAGTTGCACCTTCTCCTCCCGTGGCCAGTGCTCAAAGCCCAGAAGAAGTGCTCTGTGAACTTTGAGTTCTGGCAGCTGGGTTAGAGCCCACATGGGAGGAGGAGAAGGTTCACCAGAGCCCCGCTACTGCCGTGCTAGCTCCAGGGCAAAGACTGGAATGGAAGCCAGCCCATGTACAAACCCCATCTGCTCTGCCCGTTCCTGTGGGAATGAGCTGCTGCAGAGGGGAAGATTTGGGTGAAATGTGGTTCTCTAAGAAGGCCATAACTAAATGCTTGCATGGGGATTTTGGCTTCTGGAGCAGTGGGGTAGGGTTGCTGTTGTTTCCTACCCCTACATGCCATGATGATGTACAGGCTGAGGGATGCCATGTGTGCTGTGCACTGGCAGTGATCCTCAAGAAATC
The DNA here is from genome assembly GCF_963662255.1 of Cinclus cinclus. Taxonomy (NCBI): domain Eukaryota; kingdom Metazoa; phylum Chordata; class Aves; order Passeriformes; family Cinclidae; genus Cinclus; species Cinclus cinclus. Next base: position 120,887 of record NW_026912045.1, read on the forward strand.
TTTCTAATCCTCCCCTTCCAGCTAGTCAAGCCCCCACCAGTAGGAAGTGGCTCTGCTAAGCCCACTAAGAGAGCTCGAAGATTAGTTTGTGAGCCAAACAGTTGAATATTGCCTAGAGGGGGGTAGCAGGCAGTAGATGTGCCACCATTCTCTTTCCAGGACACCACTGGGAGTACTAGAACACAGGTCTGTGAGGCTGAGTGGTTGAATATTGCCTGGGAGGGTGGCAAGCACTGGATGTGACTCATCTGATGTTGGCACTGGCCTGGCCTTTCCTGTTTGTGCAGAGTGAGCTCACTGTCCACCACTGGCTTTCTCTTTCCAGCACAGATTCTCTGTGTGTTGTTTTGCCCTGGAAGGGAGATTTCTAGGTTGCCTTTGTTTCTTCATTAAAGGCAAATGATGGTGGGCAGAGCACTGCAGAGAGTGAAATGAAGAAAGGAAGTGGGTTGGCTGCCCCTAAGACCATCAGGGGAGAGGAACCATCCCATTGTCCCCACCCCCCCGCGACCCTCCCACCCCCCCGCCCAAGTGACCCTTGCCAGAGGGAAATAACCAAGAAATTGTCCCCAAAGACAGGGTTCAGGAATGCAGGACCTATCTGCCTGTATGTGTGGGGGGGAGGTTTGGGGGATCGAAGAACTTGTAGTGACATATTTTAACTAATTGTAGGCATGAAGCCTGCCACAATATCCCACCCATACTCCCCTCTCCTGTCCCCATCCCCACTGTGTCATGATCCCACAGAGAGACCCACATGGGGGTCGGAGCCAGGAGGGCTCTAGAACAGTGTTGTGCACACGTGTGTCAGTGTGCAAAACTGGACACACTTATATTCTCTAGTGTGTCCAGATGTAAGTGCACCCATCCTACTTTGTACAGTGTACGTGTGTGCAGTGTGCACAGCACTGTGCACATCTGTGCACTTCTGTGTACACGTGTGTTGAGTCTGTGCACAGCTCTGTGCTTGTAGGTGTGCACAGCTCTGCAGGGGTGAGCATGGCTCTGTGTGGGACATCTGTATGTTAATGACACTGCACGTATGAGTGTGCACGAGCTCTCAAGTACAACAGGTCTTGTGCTTGTAGGCATGTGTGCGTTAGTGGAGGCTGTGTGTAGGTGGGTGTCTGAGTACCACGTATGTGCTGGTGTGCATGGGTTTGGTGTGCATGGGTGTGTGCTCCTGGGGTGTGTGTGTGTGTGTGTGTGTGTGTGTGTGTGTCTGTGTGTGTCTGTGTGTCTGTGTGTCTGTCTGTGTGTGTGTGTGTGTGTGTGTCTGTGTGTGTCTATGTGTGTGTGTCTGTGTGGGTGTGTGGGTGTGTGTCTGTGTGTGTTTCTGTGTGTGGGTGTGTGTGTGTCTGTGTGTCTGTGTGTGTCTGTGTGTCTGCGTGTGTCTGTGTGTCTGTGTGTGCCTGTATCTGTGTCCGCATGTCTGTGTGTGTTTGTGTCTGTCTGTCTGTGTGCCACTGCTGGGCTCTGCTGGCTGGAGTGGCTCCTGGCTCTCTGTCTCACTCTCTTCTTGTAGGGAGAGGAATTAGGCCCTACATATAAGTGTGCCAAAAATTTATATAAGGTTGTGTACAGTGATTTCCATCAAATTTAGTAGTGTTTAAGGTTCCACTGAATCCCTGTAAGATGTGCATGCTTTGCACGGGTGTCTTTGGAGGGGAGTTTGTTCTCTAAATAGATTTCACAGTCATGTCCAAAGCTTTGATTTATGCCGAGCTTTTAAATCTGACATGTCAAACAAGAGTTTTTGAAATACACCAAGGAACAAGTGGCATTATTATGTGCATCCACTGCTGCTCTCACCCACGGCCCCTAGAAACTGCTGCCATCAAGACAAGAGGCTCTGCCAGGTGCATAAGCCCTCTATAAGTGTAATGCTCCTTAAGCCAGTTTCCTTGTGGCAGCAGTGCTGAGCAACTTCCATAGGTGAAGCCTGTGGGGCAGTACTAGGGTGGAAATAGCCATGAAGAATAGATTGCCTGCTACTATGTATTCGTTCAACAGTGCTTCCTAAGTCTGTGCTCTCTGGCCTCTGCCTGAGTTTCAGACACATCAAGCACTTCAGTTCCTTGTTCCGACACTCAACAGGAAGCTGCTATGTAGAAAAATGCCTCCTGATGTACATTGCCTTCAGCGTCTGTCTTTTAGAGAAAGGCCAGCTTTTAACCCCTCAGTGGGGAGGTCCCTTTCAGGTACTGCTCACCACTGAACCGGCTGTGCGAACCGCAGAGTGGGAGTGGACTCATGTCGAGAGAATTAAAGGTCCAGTAAAAGAACCCAAAGAATAAACTGTAACATCCAGACTGGGTGAGATAGAACTGAGCCTCACGCACAGACGGAGAGATAATCACAGAAGCAGGAAGACATTCAAAAAGTAGGGTCAAGCTTCCAGCAGATGGCTCGAAAATTGTTTTAACACTTTAAGGGGGAGTTGGAACCATTCCAGTTATTAATGTAATTGTCCTGTTTTAATGGATGGAAATAACAAGCACCTGTTGAGGGGAAGTACACAGGGAACCGTAGGAGGTGCTGGGGCGGTTTCCTTAGGAACCAACAAGTGGAGTAAGACAAGAAATAGAGGGCAAGACCGGCTTGGCCCCTATGCTCACCACCAAGAAGAGTGTATAGCCCTGCTGTGGGCAGCAACCCTGTAGGCATGGTAAGGTGGGGGCTAAAAGGCCATAGCAGACCTCTATCATTCCTCAGTTGGCATTCAACAGGTAAGATACACCTGCTAAGGGTAGTAACCCCATAAGCATGGCAGATGGCCATACCAGGCCCTGGGACTCCCTTTTGTCCATTGCGAATAAGTGAGCCTAAGGAAAACCGCAGAGTTTTCTATTCCCACTGTCCTCACCACCTCAACAGATGCTAGTATGATAAAACTCAATTTTGAGAAGTAAGAGTGAATCACTGGAATCTAAAAAAAGACAGTTGTTTGACCCAAAAGACTTATGAAACGGAAAAGGGAGGTTTGTTATAGATGAGTGATGCGACGGTTGGCTCTCACAATTAAAGGATGAACAATGAGTGCATGTTAAGATACATTCTGTGGATGTATAATGATGTTAAATGGATAATATACCCTCCCCTAGTCCCCTTTCCCCTCCCCCTTGTGCTGTTGTTACCACGTGGCTTAGGTAGTCGGGGCATTTGGGGAGGGCTGGCTTGTTCCTGCACCTGACCTCCAGTCAAGATGTAAGAAAGTAGTCTGCAGCAAGGGACGGCAGAGAAGGAGTTCAGCGACAAGACTTTGGGAGGGCCCAGGGGCATAAAAGGCAGAACATCCATTCCGTAGCTGAGCACGTGGGGGTTTAGTCCTGTGCTCCCAGCGCTGATTTTCCTCAATCTTCAGTAATTTCTTGTCTTTTTATGTAAAGGTTTAATAAACCTTTGACATTTTAAAACAGTGAGCGTCGTTTTTCACAAGTCGATTATTACATTTTGTTAATGTTTAATAGAAGTTTAAAATTTGAAAAATCGAGCGTCATTTCTCACACCCTGCACTGTCAGGGTAGGAGGTGCAGCTGGTGTAACTTTTTCTTGTCCCCCCTGCCCTGTTGCTGTTGGGCAGGGGAAAGTGACAAGGTTTGTGAGCGCTGGCCTTTCGGGCGCTTAGCTTCATGCTTTCTCACAGAAACCTGTAGTTTCCAGCCGGCATAAAAAGAATGGGAAAGCAGCTCAGACTTTTCCCACAGGCTGTATTATCGTCTGGGAAGGGGTCAGGCTACAAATCCAAAGATGGGGGTTCACACATGTGATTTTATAAGGTATGGGGGGAACAAAAGTAAACCAAGGGAAAACAGAGTTAACACATTTTGGCCAACTACATTATCTTACTTGCTTTGGGACAACCAATTCTAAAGAATCAAACCGAACCAGTAATATTCTAAAAAGATAAGACGAAGAGCTTGCATGTTTTCTAACATGAGTCATTCTAAGCAAGTAGTTTTTCTTCTCTCAAAGGAAGTTCCACGGGGCCCTCACAGGAATGTGTGCAGAAGGATTCGTCTCCTCTACAGCTGGAAGGAGGGAGGGGTGGGGGGAGGCTGCTTTCAGGGGTCTTCATTTACTTCTCAGTATCCTGCTCTGAGTTTTTGGAGTTTTCTGCAAGAAATCTCTCCTGTGCCGGGTGCTCCGGAGAACTTTGTTGGTGTTTTCAGACAAATCCCGACTCGGGCCCAGGCCCGGGCCCATTCCAGGGCTGTTCCTCATCTCCGGCTTTTCCCCTCACTCAGCCCAGGGGGCCCTGAGAGCGCGGGCCGGGGCTGGGCCGTGCGCAGAGCCCACCCCTCGCTGCGATTGGCCGATTGTGCCGTCACTCCGCGTTCTGCCGCGCTGATTGGGCAGAGCGGGGAGAAGCCCGGCCCCAGAGCGCCCCTGGCGGAGCTAAGGCGCCATTGCCGGAGCGTGTGTGCGGGCCCGGGAGCGGCGGCGGCGGAGCTCGGAGGCGGCCCCAGCGCAGGTGGGAGCCGCGCTCGGTTCTGCGGGGGCTCGGGGCTCGCTGCGGGCGGAGGGGGCGGCGGGGGGCTCTGTCGGGTTCGTTGTCCCGTGCCCGGCCCGTGTTGCCCCTGGGCTGGGGGCGCTGCGGGAGCGGCTGCCCGCGGTCTCCTTCCCGCTGGGAGCTCGGCCGGAGCCGGTGCCGGAGCAGCGCCGGCTCGTCCCGGTTCCTGTGGGCAGGACACAGGTGGCTGCCCTGTCCCCGGGGCTGTGCGGGAAAATTGCCGTCGCCAGAGGTTTGTGTGCACAAAGGAGACAGAGGAGTCCTGGAGAAGTGACTTTATTGATGAGCAGAGGGAGAGGCCCTGCGGCATTTGCCATGCGGTCTCTGAAACGCAGCCTCCTTTTTATTTTCATTTTCCCGGCCGCGTCTCCCTCTCCCTTTCCCCGCTGGCAGAGGTACTTGGAAGGTCCAGACTTCCCGATCCGGCTGCTGCATGTCCTCGTTAATATGCACCTCTACTACGATATTAATCTTACTGCTTTTAATCCCTCCTCATTTTCTCAAGAGGTCTCTTTACTAACTTTTAATTTCCATTGACTCGCTCTCTTTTCCTGGGTCCTCTTTGCTTTTGGGATTGTTCTCTGTGACCTCCTAGCCTGTCCTTTTGTAGCTGTTTCTGGATCGGGAGGCCTGGCTGCCACCTGCATGGCCTTGCTCACCTGCAGAATGAACTGCACTGAGCAAGGTGTCAAAAGGGGCATGGTAAAAAGATGAGAGTTGCTGCAGCACATCAGAGGAGGAGCAGCATTCGTTTAAGCCATGGTCTGCCATGGAACCATGAAAACCTGTCCCGTTCCCATCCTTTCCCTATATGGACTGGTACTTGAGCTACTTTCTTATTTCCTTTGTTATCTGTTTTGCCGATTTTCAGTTATCATCTATTTACAAACAGTGGTTTGAGTCATTTAATTTTCTGAAACTCCTCCTCCTTCTGTTAATAGCTAATCTGGTCCCAAGACATGGTGCAATGTCTTATTCTTCGTTTCAGTGGATTGATTGGTGGGAAGGTCAGGAGCTGGAGCTGTCTGGGTTATTGCTATTTTGAGGAATGATAATATAGTCTTTCAATAATAATAATAATCAAATTTAAACCTAATTATGCTACTGAAATTACGTATGGAGTTTCTTTCACCTGATATGAATTCCTTTGGGAATCCCTCAGGGGCTGGTCCATGGATTTGTAGGATTTGTTCTGGTCTCTGCTAATCTGGTCCCCATTTTTGGCAATGCCTTGCAGCCAGGGATGCATCAATTGATCACTTTTCTCTAATTAAATCATCACATACTTGGATTCCCAACTGATTTCTCTAGGCTCGCAAAAACACCCCAGTGCTCTGGTACACCCTCTATAACCTGGGCAGTGACAGCACGTGTTGGAGTGGGGAGAGGGATGGTTCCCTCTGACATTTGATAGTAAAGTTTTCACAACCTTCTCCGTTTGCTGTTTCCCTTTGCAGCTTAACCAGTTTCTGTTGCAGTCAGATATCCACACTATGGACTCTGCCTTGAGCTGTGCAAATTCCACCTGTGCAAGCAGGCAGAGCTTGGGGTGGGGGACAGAGGGAGTCAGCCCAATTCCTCCCCCAGGCAAGAACACCTGGGTACATTTTCCACACTTTGCCCCAGCAGTGTTAATTTGCATTTCTAAAGCTCCACTCCTGGCTGCCTGGAGCCATTGCTTCTCTTCCAGAGCAGCCATTGGATAACTCACAGGTGGACCTACAGAATTTGCTGTATTTTTTTATCCTTTTTTTTTTTCTTTTAAACAGTATTCTATCAACTGTTTATGCTTTAAAGCTTCATCCTTAAAGCTCTTCTCGTTTTGCAAAATGCAACCTAAAGGCGAGCACCATAAAACCCAGATGGAAATTTTGCCATCACTAATAGCCATTGACAAAGATACCCAACAATTTCCATTGCAATCAAGTTTTTTCTACTTCTCCTAGCTGTAAAAATTGATTGTCACTTCCCTGGCCCAAGTGACAGTAGAAAAGTTGGATTATTAACGAAAAATTATTCTAATGGTGTAATTTTTGTCACTGAAACTGCGGGAAAAACAAAAACTCTCCAAGACTATCTTTAGTGTTAGAGAGTCAAGGCGTTACTTGATTCTGGTCAGGATGGGTGACAGAAATAATTTCATCCACACATAGCCCAGGTGTGCAGAGAAAATCATGCCATGACACATGCATTTTACTAGATTATTCCTAAACTGTATACAGTCTGAACCCATTGCAATGCGTTGCTTTAATGTTCATTGCTTCCAAGTTGTGTAGTTCTCACTATTTGGTTTCCTACTGGACCCGGATTTCTCCCCCTCTGAGGTTAATTAGGTCCAGACTCCTGGATTTCCTTGTCGGCCTTTTCCAGACCAGGTGTCTCCAGCTGTGCAGGGGGCAGGGTCTGGGGTGGGTGTTCCTTGGTGGTTGCTGATGGTCCTTGATGTTCTGTTAATGGTCCTTATGTTTGTGGATATCTTTTGGGTTATTCCAGTCTGTTGAGATGTTAATCTCATCCCTGTTCAGTGGGGTAGCATTCCATAAAAAAGCCTTTAATATTCCTTTCCCGAAGGGGCAGGCAAACCAAGTCTGAGTAGGGAAATAGGATGTTTAAAAATGTCAAGTGTGTATATTTTCCAAGCATCGACTCGCAGGCTGCCCAGTGTGTGAGTGGAATTGAGAGGCAGAGTGGAATTCTGCCGCTGTCTTCCCCAGCAGCTGTGGGAGTGCAGGCACAGAAAGCAGCGAAGCTCCAGCAGTGGCAGCAAGGATTGTCCCCAGTGGCTGGAGATGCCGAAGGAGGGTGCCCAGGCAGAGGATTTCAGCAGAGGATCTGTGGGCAGGCCCAGGGGCTTGCCCCGCTGTGGAGCCCTGGCTGCTGCTGCTGCTGCTGCGTTGCCTTCAGGGCAGGGTCAGTGGCAGCCTCCCATGCTGGTGCTGCAGCCGGGAAGTCCAAATGTCCGGGGCTTCAGAGACCCTGAGCCGAGGGTGAGGGGTCCCCCTGTGTTGAGCTGTGCTGGCGGCTGTTTCTGTGCTCAGGGACACCTGGAATGGGCCGGGCCACTTGGCCACCAGTGGTGCTTCTTTGCAGTCCTTAGGCAGGAGCCGATGTCCCGCTTGGATGCCGTGAGCAGCAAAGTGCCAAGGCAGGCTCTGTGCCAGCCCAGCTTCCTGTGGGAGAGATTTGCAAGAGACAGGATTGTGGTCACAGACTGTTTGAAATATGTATCCCTTATCTGCACGGCTAGTGGGTGGGGAATTAGCAGGGTAAGGAATTCCCAACACCAGTTACAAGGGAGAGAATTGAGTGTCTGCTCTGGCTCTTATTCTTGCCCAAGCCAATGGTAAAAGCCTATACCCATGGCATCTTGGTTTCTATCAGCAGCTTGTAAAGGAGTTTCTTTATTTCTCCCTTCATTCTTTCTACCTGATCAGAGCTCTGGGGGTGCCAGGGCTTGTGGAGGTCCCTGTGGTATTCCTAAAGCAGCCATAGCCACTGAAGGGTCTTTGCTGTAAAATGAGTTCCCCATGTGAGTCTGTTGCTTCCCCAATCCCTTATCTTGGAAGTATTTGTTGTGGAAATGCCTTAAGGAGAGATGCAGTGATTGCTGAAGAATTCCGAATTGCTTTTGCCGGCCCGTTGGCTGACATGCTGTCACCAGGAGATATTTGAGCCTTCCTGCAGGGGGCATTTCAGTCCCAGGCTCTTGCAGGCACACACAGCTCTGCCGGTTGAGCTGACCATGTGGGCGGTAACCTGGGCTTGGTCTAATTCCCTTTCCTTAATCAGAGCGTGTCTTGGAGCTCTTGTCCTTTCTCCTGCCCTTGAAGAGCCATCCATAAACACATTTTGTCCCTCAGGCCAGGGAGTTTGTCCTCAATCTCTCCTAGCCTGGCTCTGGAGCTCTGTCCCTGGAATGCAGTCATGGGTGGGGAGCGCCAAGGCCGGGCCCCCCCGCACTGTCCTGGCAGGAGCGGCTGCAGTGGGGACCGAGTGCGGGCGGGAGCGGCCGAGAGCCCAGCGCTGCCCCAGCCCGACCTGGCCCAGCTCCATCCCTGTCCCTCCAGTGGGATGCTGTGGGTTTGTGGGGAAGAAGGAGCCGGCCGTGGGTGCCTGGGGCAAGAGAAGGGAAGAAGAAACACGGTGTCACTGTCCACCAGGGCATCCACACTGGGGAGAAGCCCTACGAGTGTCCCGAGTGTGGGAAGAGCTTCTCCAGGAGCTCTCACTTGATCCAACATAAACGGAGGCACCACCAAGGGAAGCCCTGGGAGTGGCCTGAGTGCGGGAAGAGCTTCGTGCTCTGCTCCAGCTCCATCCCCCATGGGAGGATCGGTGTTGGATGATCCCCAGTGAGCCCCGCTGGGCAGAGCCCTGGGATGCCTGGTCCTGGCCATCCATGTTGGGAAGACACCTGGCTGGGGGGCGGGGGGGGGCTGTGCATCATCCTGTGTCCCTGTGGGCACTTGGATGAATGCAGGGGCAGGAACATCCATCGGGACTGAAACCGACCTCGGGAATTCCTTGGGGAGAGCGGATTTGTTGACTTTCAACTGCAGAAGATCTTCTGTGTTCAATCCTATCTTCTGGTGGCATCCAGGAATATTGAATGTTCTTGGAAGTCTTTTCCAGTGTGGTGGTTTGTAAAGTTTTCCTGCAGTTTTCTACCTGCCGGGGCCTGGGCAGTCTCCCTTGTATCTGACAAGAACCAATCAGTCGTATTTTTAATATTGACACGTTGTTACAAGACCAATAAGCAAGCTTATGCCTCTCTGTGAGACGCAGGTGTGAAGAGAGAAATCCCCGGGTAAGTTCTCTTTCCCTTGGAGCCTCTCACAAAGTCACAGCGGCCCGGGCCGGGCAGGTTTAGGTGGGCTCTGAGGCAGGGCTCAGGAAGCTGCTGGGCCCTGTCTTCAGTCAGGAGCCCCGAGAGCCAGGGAAAGGAAAGGCCCGTTGCTGACATCCTAGCGCCTCCCCCTCCAGCGGCGTGGCCGCGGCTTGGCAAAAGCCTGCCCTGCCGCTGGCCCAGAGCGGCTCCGAACGGCCGGGACCGCCCCGCTGCCCAGGGAGCCTGGGGAAAAACAGCTGAGCCCCGTTCTGGCAAGGCCCCACAGCCCTGCTAGCAGGGCAGGATGGAGGAAGAGCCCCCGGCCCGCGGCTGGAATTGAGTGCAGCTGGCGCCAGAGAACAGCCATGAAAGCAGAAACTCATCACCACTTCCCTGACTAAACCCTACAGTCCTCACCCAGCCCCCAGCGTGGCCTTGAAAGGCTCTTGATCATAAATAACTGCAACTGCCCCACCTGGAGAAAATCACAGAACCCTCTGCTGCCTGGGTAAGGCATTAACTCCTTCAATGCCCTGAATAAAACTGTACCAAAAACAAACAAATAGAAAAAAAAAAAAGAAAAAAATCCCCCCAGAAATAGTAATACACAAACAATATCAAAACACTGAAGTCAAACAAAAAGAAAAGTCAAATCCTAAATAAAGCTAGGAGAAAAGTCAGGAACTAAAATTTCTCTTTTTAAACTATGGAGAAAAGACTCTTGTTTCCTCTATAAGACATAAAAATATTATGGAGTGAATATGACCTTTCCAACTGTATAAACTAAAGCATTAGTATTTAAGTGAACAAATGTTAAAATTGCTGTAGTCCTCTAAATTTAAATAATAAAAAACCCCCTTCTGTTCTGCCCCTCCCCAAAAAACAAAAGAGAAGAAAACCCCTCTGTTATCTAAAATAAAGTAAGCTTTTTTTTTAGATTTATAATCCTTAAAGTGTGCCTCCTAAGTCAGTATAGTCCTCAATAATAGGAGAAAAACTGTTAGTCTGAATAAAGGGTTTTTACATAGTAATGAAATTTCCATTCTCCTGAGCAGCTAATCACTGTAACATCAAAACCACAAGAAAACTGTTTCATGTGAAGAAACCTCCATAGACTGAAAAACAAAGTCTCCTCTTTCAAATAAATTAGTAAAAAACTCTTTTAAAGATGGTGAACTGAGTTGTTTCTTGTACATTTTCAGTATTAAAAAAAAGGAATGTGGAAGAGAGCAAGTAGTGTAAAGTTTTATTCTAAGTTTTTTTCTTATAGTTTCTAGTAATCAACTTTTCTTTAAACCATTTAAAGTTAAACCTGTTTTTTGCCTTGCTCCTAATCCTATCTCACAACAAAAAAAATGTAAGTTAATAAACCAGTACAACTCCATCCAACTTCAGTGACTCCAGGACTTTGATTTCCTATGGCCCAAGGGCACCTTCCACAGCCAAATGGTGATGAACTGGGGCAAAGACCGAGATTTTGGAGACAGTGAGGTAGAAAGCCCTCCCAAAAAGGTTCTTCCCTCCCTCCTTGGCGTGTGGATCCTCAGCTCACACAGAGGCGTGTTGCAGTGTGCTTCTTGTCAATAGTATGTTCTGTTCTTGCCCAAGTTAATGGTTTAGTCCAAAATTACAGCCTCCCACCCACTTGGTTAATCTGTCCTGAACTACCTGTCAGTCCTGCTTTGTGCCAACCCCCTGCTTGGAATTCCCCTTTGGAAATCCCCTAGAACTCCAGGTCTCTTTAGTTCATGTGACCCAGTTTTCCCCCCCTGCCTCCCTCATTGGACAATGCCTTTGTGAACCCTACCCTTTACCCCTCCCCAGAACTTCTCCAATTTGCTAAGAATTTGTACCTTCCCCTCAAACCTCCCCTATGTTTAAGTTGTTGCACCTTCTCCATTTTTGCCTTTTGCCCCACAAATTGCCCAGAGTAATAAATCCTTTTTGTCCCGTGCAAAAGACCTCCCCGCTCCTCCTTGCCTCCTTGGAATGCAGGCTGGCAGCTAAAAAGGCCATGGAGCAATAGCTCTAGCTCCATCTAAGGCCTCCTGTTCCTGGGGTGGAACTCACTCTAGGCATGGGGCCGCAGTGGCAAAGTGAGTTCAGCTCTGGCTGTTGCCTCACTTGGTGTCCACCGTCAGGCCCCGGTGAGCGGAGCCCAGGGATGAACTGTGGATTTTAACCCAAAGCAGGTCTGGCTCTCAGCTGCCTCCGAGCGCAGCCGACTGGAAAGGTTTCTCCAGCAGCTGATTTGGGGGATGAAGTGCTAACCTCTAGCAGCTGGGGAACACTTCCCTGAAGGAGGATTTTTGCTGCAGCCCCTGTCCAGTGGACCAAAAGGAGGGTGAGTATCCTATCCCCCAAGTTAGACTGAGGGTGCTCCAGGTAGAGGGAAGGGTGCATTGGCCCCCGGGGCTGGAGGGGGAGCCCATGAACCTACAGGCTGCAGTAGTTAGCTGCAGAGACGGCTCCCTGTCCCTGGAACTAAAGCTGGCCCTGGACTCGTATCTTCAGTTTGTTGTCTCTTTTTGCTGCAGCGGAGAGTGGAATTTTGTTGTGCCAATGCAGCTTAAGATCAGGGAATATGGGTGCTAGACTGTCAGCACAGCAGAGGGGGACTTATTTCCTAATTGTGGGTAACTTGGAGGGAGGGAGGGAAAGGAAAGTTTTCCAAGCGGTTGTTAGCACAGTTTGTTCAATGGCTTTTCCTCTGCATTCCAAGGGTATCCCCCGAGGCAAAACCAACCATTCCTTTTTGGGATACTGTTGGAAGCAGATTGACAGAGTTAACAAATAAAGGGGATGCCTGGATTGCTAAAATCTTACCATTATTTCTGCTAGCTCGGTGGGTGTTAGATGAGGAATGGAAAGTGGAGGAAAAGCTCAAACGAACCCCCCCAGCCCCCCATCCCCTGATCCAAACCCCTTGTCCCCTGCACTGGAAAGTCTGTGCCAGGCAAACTGCAATGCAGCGCAGGAGAGCCCCCGACTCCCTGGCCTCCCACAGACTTGTCAGTACCCTGGCCTTGAGAGTGATGCTCAGGCTCTCAAGGACCTTTCCCCAAATCCCTACTTGGCCGTTGTTAATCCTCCACTTCAGGCTGATATTCCCAAAGGTGATTCCCAAGTTAGCACTGACTCCTCCCTTGCCATTCAGAATGAGAGGCAGTTATGAGGAGGAACGTGAGGACAGCGTATGAATGGGAAGCAGACTGGGGCAAAAGATGCATGGGCAGAGCTGAGCCAGACAATGGGTGCCCATCTTCTCTACAGGTTTGGTTGTGTCTGGTTGAGATTAAAGGTATAAAGGGGGGATGATTTCTATAAGAAAGCAATCTCTTTAGATGCATAGGGGGATATGTGTCTCTTTGATCCCCATTAATACAGGAAGATATCAAGAGCATGTTCAGGGACACAGCCTGACCAACAGTTTCAGCAAGCAAAACAAAAGTCTTCCTAAGCAATGGCCCATTGATCAAGAAAAACATTGACAATCAGGGCAGCCCATTTATAGTGATGAGGGTACACATTGGGACTACAGCAAAGGCCATGAGCTCACAGCAGGCTCTGGGGTGACATCAGGCTGAGGTCACAGCAGCATCTGAGGTCACAGATGTGCCAGAGCCCTGTGGTTGCACAGCACCACAGCCACCGACCAGTCAGTCCCGGCCCACAACTGTTGCAGCAGCAGCAGCGGCGGCGGCAGTGGTGCTGACACTGGGACAGCAGTGTCAGGACAGCGGTGGCAGCAAGAGCTTTGGGACTGGCAGAGGGCAAGGCACCATGGGCCTTCCTCTGCAACTCTTCCTCCTGCTCCTCCTGGCAGTGACCCTGCCTGCCAGGGCTGCCCAGGCAGCTCCATGGCAAGTGAAGGGAGCAGGTGAGCCCATGGCCTGGCTCCCCTTTCTGGGGACAGCGCTGCATTCTCCCCAGGAAGCTCTGGGGATGGTTTTCCATACCTCTTAAGGGAGGCTTTCCTCTGTGGGAGGGAGAGAACAACCAGTGTTTGCCATGTCCATTCACATCTGGCTCCCACAACCTAACCCAAGCCCCTTGCACCGCCCAGATCCCTAAGGCGGAAGGGGATCCCTGCACACCATGGAAATGGTTCTGATCTGTGTTCCCTTCTAGATGGGGATCAGGACATGGGTTTTCTGGATGTCCTAATGAAGGATGGTTTCAAGTTCTTGGAGGATGTTGGAAGCAAGTTCCCAACTCCCCCTTCCTGACAAAATAAGCAGTGTCAATGTTCCAAGAGCTCACATATGTGCCATTTCCCTTAAGATCATCTCAGGGTTGGTGGTTTCTGGAACCCTTGCCCTCTCTCTTCTGGAGCCCCAAGTAATTCCACAGGATTGCTGTCAGTGGGAGGAAGGAGCATTTAGCTGTCAGTCCTCTTCCCATGCACAATGCCAGTGTGTCCTTCCATGTGCTGTGTGCAGCCATGGAGAAGAGCAGAGAGGGAAGGGAAGGGCCCAGGGCTGTGCCCAGGGCTGTGTCTCATGGGGCACCTTTGCCAGCCCCAGGCAGCCTGAGCATCTCCTGCAGTGCTGGGAGCTGTTCTGTCCTGCCTTTCTTTGCAGATGAACCTGTTGGGGAAGGTGCTCTGGCATCCCAACCTGCATTGAGGACTGAGCCTCTGGGAGATGGTGAGGGTAGGTCAAGGCCTTTCCCCCTGGGGGAGCTGCCAGCTCAGAGCCCAAAGCTGGGCCAGGGGGGCATCGCTGCATGTGCCAGGACAGAGCCGTGCACGTGTGTGCCCTCGCCCTGTGCAATCCCCTCACAGCTCCTGTGGCTCAGTCCTGCCCATGCAGAGCAGCAGAAATGACAGAGGCTTCTGTGGCTGTTGAGTTACAGGTGTGTCTGCAGGGAGGAGTTCTCCAAATTCTGGCCTGGATGCTGCACCCATGCCCAGCTCCCATCGCAGGGGTGAGTAGTGTGTCCCTGCTGACCCCACAGGCTGAGCACTGCTTTTGTGGGATCCATTCCTGGGAAATTGAACTACTTTGTTTTAAGGACCTCCAACAGGAAATATCCGAGACACAGCGCTCAAGATGTCCCTGGATCCATCCGAAGGCATGTGGCAAATGCTGAAGGAAATGCTGCAGGGAGGACAAGGTGGGTGCATTTCCCTCAGCCTTCTCCTGAGACTCAGCAGCCTTGGGCTTTCTCTGCACATCTGGACATGGTGTGCTCCACACAGAGGGAAGGGATCCATGGGAGCCTCTCTGCCCTGCTACTACTGCTGTCACACCCTGCAGGGCTGTTTCCCAGCCTGGGCTGGCTGCAGCTTCTCCCCAGCCTCTGCAGGAAGGCATTTGGCATCAGCTGACAGGGAGCCCAAACTGCACCATGGCCCATGCAGACTCTGAGATCCCTGCAATTTCCTTCTCTCCCAGCACATCAGGAGGGGTGGCAGTTTAGAAGAGGGACTGTGTTGGCCCTACAGAGACACCCCAAAGTTCATCTGATTTCCCGAAGCCTATTCATGACTTTCACCAGCATTATCTCCTGAAGATGCTACCTCCCCAGTAGGCCACAGTTCCATCTTGTCCAGCTGTCCCTTTTCCTTTCTCCAGAAATGAAAGGAAAGACTGTGCAGAAGGAAGCATTTCCTGGAGGAAGCAGTGGTTCTGTGCCAGCCTCGGCTGCAGGAAGGGAGGCGATGCCAGGCACAGTCACAGGAGGTAATTGCTGTGCCTCTGGGCCTGAGCCCTGCTCAGCCTTGAGCTGCCATCTCTGCTGCTTGGCAGTGCGGGCACAGCCCGCACAAGACCTGCACAGCCCAGAGGAATTATCCCGAGCAGGCTCAGGGCACTCGGGTACTGAGCAGTCCCGCTAGGGTTCCTCTGGGGGAGACACTGCTCAAAACCTGGGAGGGGCTGGCACTTGGAAGACCAGTTCTGTGCTGGGCTATGTCACAGGAAGGGAGGGAGAGTGTCCCAACAAGCCCTGGGCTTGACCAGCTGCCCCTGCAGAGATGTTGCAGAGTGCATGGAAAGAGTGGGCAGAATGACCAGAGCCAGCCCAGAGCTCCCCAGGCCCCTCTGCAGCTTCGGCCATGTCCATTCACATCTGGCTCCCAAATCCTTACCCGAGCCCCTTGCAGAGCCCAGTTTCCTAAGGCAGAAGGGGATCCCAGCACACCATGGAAATGGTTCTCATCAGTGCTCTCTTCCAGGTGAGCTTCCTGGGAATGCTTCTCCATTAGCTTGGCTACATAAAGTTTTGAAGCCCTTGGAGCCTCCTGCAGGTATGTTCTCACTGTGCTACCAAGACATAATCATTGACAACCTGGCAGGCAGCAGGTGACAGAAGCTTCTGTGGCTGTTGAGTTACAGGTGTGTCTGTAGGGAGGATTTCTCCAGCTCCTGGTCTGGTTGCTGCACCCAAGCCCAGCTCCCAGGGCATGGGTGAGTTGTGTGTCCCTGCTGAAACCACAGGCTGAGCACTGCTTTTGTGGGATCCATTCATCTGAAATGGAACGACATTCTGTTAAGGTCCTCCAAGAGGGATGAACAAACTTAGAGGAGAGAAGGAATCGCTTGATTCAAATGACATCCTGGAACCAATTGTGAAGGAACTGCAGAAAGGGCGTGGTGGGTGCATTTCCCTCAGCTTTCTCCTGAGACTCAGCAGCTGGGGGCTTTTTCTGCACATCTGGACACGCATTGCCCAGCACAGTGGGAAGGGATCCATGGCAGCCTCTCAGCCCTGCTGCTGCTGCTGTCACACCCTGCAGGGCTGTTTCCCAGCCTGGGCTGGCTGCAGCTTCTCCCCAGCCTCTGCAGGAAGGCATTTGCCATCAGCTGACAGGGAGCCCAAACTGCACCATGGCCCACCCTGAGATCCTTGCAATGTCCTTGTCTTGGGGTAGATCTGGACAGGTGCAGGTTTGGGCAAGAGAGAGCCCTGTGATATCCCCAAGCACCTGGGCCTTTTACTGATCCTTCTGCATGTCTTTGACAAGTATTGCCTCCTGAAGATGCCACCTCCCAAATGGGGAACAGGTCCATCTGATCCAGCTGTCTCCCTTCCTTTCTCCATAAGAGATGGACATAGAGATTCTGTGGAAGGCAGCTTTTCCCAGTGGAAGCAGTCGCTCATCAGCAGCCCCTGCTTCAAGACGAAAGGCGATTGCAGGCACGGGCACAGGCACAGGAGGTAATTGCTGTGCCAGGCTCAGCCCTCGGCAGGGCTGTGTGGCAGCAGCTCTTCCCCCAGGGCCTGTCCTTGCACAGCCTGGGAGCAGCCAAAGCTGGAGGCGCCTCGGCTTCGAGGCCTCTGGAGCTCGTTCCCAGCCCCTGGGAAACGGGACTCGTGCACCAAGGTCCCTCCCTCTGCAGCTGCTCCTGGAGCTGCCCTGAGTGCCCAGAGGCCCAGGGCACAGGAGCAGCCCCGAGTGGGAGCCCTGCCACGAGCCCAGGGCCACAGCCAGCCCTGATGCACAATGGAATATTTTCTCTTCTTCGTTGGCTTCTAGATGGGCTTGCTGGGAAGGCTTTTCCATTAGCCTGGCAGGATGAAGTTTTGAAGCCCTCTGGACCTCCTGCAGGTATGTTCTCACTGTCCCACCAACGAATAATCATTGACAACCTGGCAGGGAGCAGGTGACAGAAGCTTCAGTGGTTGATGAGTTATGGTGTGTCTGCAGGGAGGATTTCTCCAAATTCTGGTCTGAATGCTGCACCGAAACCCAGCTCCCATCTCAGGGGTGAGTAGTGTGTCCCTGCTGACCCCACAGGCTGAGCACTGCTTTTGTGGGATCCATTCATGGGAAAATTGCAATACTTTCTTTTAAGGTTCTGCGAGAGGGAGGAACAAAGTTACAGGAAACACTAAGTCCCTGGAGGCGTCCAAACTTCTGGACAAGATGCTGAGTGACCTGGAGAGACGCCGTGGTGGGTGCATTTCCCTCAGCCTTCTCCTGAGACTCAGCAGCTGGGGCCTTTCTCTCCACATCTGGACACGCAATGCCCAGCACAGTGGGAAGGGATCCATGGCAGCCTCTCAGCCCTGCTGCTGCTGCTGTGACACCCTGCAGGGCTGTTTCCCAGCCTGGGCTGGCTGCAGCTTCTCCCCAGCCTCTGCAGGAAGGCATTTGCCATCAGCTGACAGGGAGCCCAAACTGCGCCATGGGCCATGGACACCCTGAGATCCCTGCAATTTCCTGGTCTTGGGGTAGAACAGGAGGGGTGGCTGTTTGGAGAAAGGAGGGCCTTTTGGCAACTCCAACACCTGGCCATTTTCCTGATCCTTCTCCATGTCTTTAACAAGTATTGCTTCCTGAAGATACCCCCTCCCCAATGGGGAACGGTTCCATCTGATCCAGCTGTGCCTCTTCCTTTCTCCAGAGATGGACCAAAAGACCTTGCTGAAGGCATCATTTCCTGCAGGAAGCAGTGGCTTCAAACCAGCCCTCAGTACACAAAGGGAAGAGATGCCAGGCAGCCCCACAGAAGGTGCTTGCTGTGCCAGGCTCAGCCAGGCTGAGCAGTCCTGCTGGTGTCCCTCCATGGGAGACAGTGCCCGAAACCTGGGAGGGGCTGCTAGGGGTGCCCGTGGTGGGGAAAGGGCAGAGAGGAGAGCAGGGCTCCAGTGTGTCCTGACAGGGCCTGACTCTGTCCCCTTGGGCTGGGGGAGCTGTCACGGGGTAGGGAGGGTCGGGGCTGGCAGTGGCTGCTCAGGGATGGCTTTGGCCCGGGTCCCTGGAAGGAGTGACTGCCCAAGCAGCTGCACTGGCCCCGGGCTCTCCTCCTCCCGGCCTTCTGGGCTGTGTTGGGTGGTACAGCCTGTGCCAAGGGATGGCAAGGTGCCTGCAGGCCCCATCTCTGGGGGAAACAGAGAATGTCCTGGCCGTATCCAGCGGGCTGCCAGCTCAGCAGTGGAGCACAGCACGGGCTCACGCTCCCCATTGCTCCCACAGAAGCACTTGGCAAGTCAGATGCAGATGCTGAGAATCCACCGAGCACCCCAAGAGTTTACTGCCCCCAGGATGTGCGCAGGACCTGCATGATAGGCACAGTAGTGACACTGTTCACTGTGCCACTTGCCATGGTCCTGTGCTATGTCGGGTTCCGATGGTGGAAGGGAAGAAAACAGTAAGTTGTTGCTGTTGGCCTCTATGCTCCAGCTTCTTCAAAGGCTTTTGGTAGTCAGGAAACACTCGCAGGGAGGCTGCTGTGGAGTTGTGGATGGTCAGTGGTTGTGCACATAACTGTGCTGAGGGTTGTGCTGCTGCCCAGTGCTTTAATTGGCCTCTTAATTGCTGGGCCTTGTCCTTTGGAGCCCGCTGGGGCTGCAGGCAGTGCTGGCTGCCACTGAGGCTGCGTGGGCAAGAGCAGCCCCAGGAGCAGCGGGCAGAGGCAGAGCAAGGTGGGGAGGAGAAAGAGCAGGGAGCAGATTGCCCTTGAAAGGCAGACGCGCTCTGGGGCCCGCTCCTGGCCAGGGACCCTGCCCAGAGCCATCCCCTGCTCGGCAGGGCCTTGAGGGGCAGCTGTCCAGCTGGGCCAAGGTGTGCCAGCAGCTCCAGCCGTGCTGGGGAGCCTTGCCAGCTCTGGGCCCTGCTGTGCACGAGGGTCCCTGTGTGCCACCGGCAGCTGGGGCCTCAGACACTCCTCTCTCCTCAGTTGCCCTGCTGCAGCTCCAGCACCCTGGCCAAGAAGGCGCCACTCTCCGTCGCCCCCAGGGAGCCCAAGGACCGTCCGGTTTGACAGCTCTCAGACATGGCCTCAGCGGCAGCAGTCACCCAGGAAGGCAGAACACCAGCCCTCCGTGCCTCCCCCACGGCCCCCCAGCCCAGCTATGAAGCAGAAGCCCCCCGAGATCCCCCCACCTCCACCCCTGCCGAGCCGGCCGCCCTGGTCCAGCTAGGAATGAAACTGGGCCAGCCACTCAGGACTTGGGCTACCAACAGCTCTTCTCCGCCAATAACACGTGTTACCTCTGGGTAACATCCAGAGGCAGTTTTCATACTGTTGTACCTTCAACAGGAAGGGCTGAAGATTCTTCCCATGCCCTGTCTCATCCTTTGCTGTTTTGATTTTCATACAGCTGGGTGCCGGCTGAATCTCTTCAAAGAACATTTTTAGCACTGCATATTTTACCCCACCTATTGGGGAAAAAAAATAAAAAAATTCATCGGTTTGGACTTCGTTTTTAGTGTGGTTGACCACTCACATTTTGAGCAATTAATATTCCTTGTTACCTCTTCCCTTTTCCTTACTATCTATAAAAAGTACATCCGAACATGAAAATCACCACTATTACTGAGATTCACCTCAAAGCCCAGAGAAGAATCTAGCACAAAATATTGTCCCATGCACTGCTCAACAAGAAATATTCAGAGGAAAATACAGTGGCAGCTGAGGCTTGTGGAACTCCCAGAATACTGAGCCTGCAGAGGAGGCAAACAGCCCTGGCCGTGGCTGAGGGGACATCCCCTCACTGACTCCTCTGAAAGTGTGTCACTTCAGGAGGGGAAGGCTTTTAAACCTTGGCCTTTCCTTCCTCCTCTGCTAAAATGTAAGGCTCCTCCTGAGAAAATTCTGAGCTACAAACAATTCTCCATTCCTCAACAAAGCTACTCAGGGGCTCAACTTATCTTAAAGGGCAAAAGCAAAGGGGGTCAGAAATTTCCCATCAAGGCCTATTTGCAGAGAAACCCCACATTGTGTGACCAAATATTTATTAGCATCAGTTCACTCAAAAGAAACCCAAGTCTGTATTAAGCAGCATTTTAAATAAACATGAAGTATTCTTCCTCACATATCAGCTGGACTGGTTTGCTCCTTTTTTGTCCTAGAGAGAACAGTAGAACGATTTGCTCTTGTAAGGATTCCTTGGCTGGTCCCCAGACCTGGCTCCTCCCCACACCTTGCCTGGGCTGTTAATGCAGCCAGTTAGCACCACCTGACTTTGCCACCCTGTTCAGACCTTGGGCACGGCTGGTGCCACGGTCCCTTCTGGTGCCACAGACCCCTCTGGTGCCATGTTCCCCTCTGGTGCCACGGTCCCTTCTGGTGCCACAGACCCCTCTGGTGCCATGTTCCCCTCAGCTGCCACGGTCCCCTCTGGCTCCTGGCGTGTCCCTGCTGCTGGAGGAGCCCAGCTTGTGCTGCTGCCTTTGTTCAACAAGGCTGGTCCTACTCCCCAGCCAAAGAGAGGCCAAATCACTGCTTTGGACAGCGCGTTTGAATGAGTTTAGCACCTCCTCATCTCTAACACAGACCTCTTAATGCCCACATACCAGCAGCAGAAAGGTACCTCATCTACAGAGGTGAGGAAGCCTGAGCAAACAGAAGGTCGGCATTCAAGCACGTTGGTTTTTTAATTTACTGGAAGCAATCACTCGTTCACTCACTCAAGACTTAATTGCCAAACTGGATTGTGCTATGCTATTGTCTTTGTCATAAATGTTGTTCTACCTGTCCAATTTACCAGACAAGAGTAAATTTAGCAGCAGTTTTTAAATACTAGCAATTGTATATAAATGAATACAATCAAATTTATTAAATGCAGGTATTTAAGAATATAAAAAATTTGGCAGTGAATAATTCGGTATAATTAAGGTTAGTATAAAGCATAAGCAAAACCAACCGGGGATATGGGGAGAGTCCTGCCCTTCTTCACATATCAAACAATAAGGACAAAAATCCCACTTATATACTCTATGCTAATACATATTAATACAGAACTTTCTGGCAAACTCCTCCTAGCTTCTATTCCTAAAATCTACGTCACTATATTGTGTAGCACATGCTCTGCTAATAGTTAGAGATCTCTCATCCTTTTGGAGCTCTTATTCCCGATGAAGGCTCTTTGTCTTCATCAGTGTCTGCTCTGTAACCTTGCTCTCGGCTGCTCCCGCCCGCACTCGGTCCCCACTGCAGCCGCTCCTGCCAGGACAGTGCGGGGGGGGCCCGGCCTTGGTGCTCCCCACCCATGACTGCATTCCAGGGACAGAGCTCCAGAGCCAGGCTAGGAGAGATTCAGGACAAACTCCCTGGCCTGAGGGACAAAATGTGTTTATGGATGGCTCTTCAAGGGCTGGAGAAGGGACAAGAGCTCCAAGACACGCTCTGATTAAGGAAAGGGAATTAGACCAAGCCCAGGTTACCGCCCACATGGTCAGCTCAACCGGCAGAGCTGTGTGTGCCTGCAAGAGCCTGGGACTGAAATGCCCCCTGCAGGAAGGCTCAAATATCTCCTGGTGACAGCATGTCAGCCAACGGGCCGGCAAAAGCAATTCGGAATTCTTCAGCAATCACTGCATCTCTCCTTAAGGCATTTCCACAACAAATACTTCCAAGATAAGGGATTGGGGAAGCAACAGACTCACATGGGGAACTCATTTTACAGCAAAGACCCTTCAGTGGCTATGGCTGCTTTAGGAATACCACAGGGACCTCCACAAGCCCTGGCACCCCCAGAGCTCTGATCAGGTAGAAAGAATGAAGAGGGAAATAAAGAAACTCCTTCACAAGCTGCTGATAGAAACCAAGATGCCATGGGTATAGGCTTTTACCATTGGCTTGGGCAAGAATAAGAGCCAGAGCAGACACTCAATTCTCTCCCTTGTAACTGATGTTGGGAATTCCTTACCCTGCTAATTCCCCACCCACTAGCCGTGCAGATAAGGGATACATATTTCAAACAGTCTGTGACCACAATCCTGTCTCTTGCAAATCTCTCCCACAGGAAGCTGGGCTGGCACAGAGCCTGCCCTGGCACTTTGCTGCTCACGGCATCCAAGCGGGACATCGGCTCCTGCCTAAGGACTGCAAAGAAGCACCACTGGTGGCCAAGTGGCCCGGCCCATTCCAGGTGTCCCTGAGCACAGAAACAGCCGCCAGCACAGCTCAACACGGGGGGACCCCTCACCCTCGGCTCAGGGTCTCTGAAGCCCCGGACATTTGGACTTCCCGGCTGCAGCACCAGCATGGGAGGCTGCCACTGACCCTGCCCTGAAGGCAACGCAGCAGCAGCAGCAGCCAGGGCTCCACAGCGGGGCAAGCCCCTGGGCCTGCCCACAGATCCTCTGCTGAAATCCTCTGCCTGGGCACCCTCCTTCGGCATCTCCAGCCACTGGGGACAATCCTTGCTGCCACTGCTGGAGCTTCGCTGCTTTCTGTGCCTGCACTCCCACAGCTGCTGGGGAAGACAGCGGCAGAATTCCACTCTGCCTCTCAATTCCACTCACACACTGGGCTGCCTGCGAGTCGATGCTTGGAAAATACACAAAGATCTAATTTTTTGGAAGTCTCATTTCACTACTCAGGCTCGGTTTCCCTTGCCCTTGGGGAAGGTTACTCCACTCAACAGAGGTGAGTTTAACATCTCAACAGACTGGAATAGCCCAAAAGATATCCACAAAGATAATGACCATCAACAAAACATAAATGAACACCAAGGAACACCCACCCCAGACCCTGCCCCCTGCACAGCTGGAGACACCTGGTCTGGAAAAGGCCGACAAGGAAATCCAGGAGTCTGGACCTAATTAACCTCAGAGGGGGAGAAATCCGGGTCCAGTAGGAAACCAAATAGTGAGAACTACACAACTTGGAAGCAATGAACATTAAAGCAACGCATTGCAATGGGTTCAGACTGTATACAGTTTAGGAATAATCTAGTAAAATGCATGTGTCATGGCATGATTTTCTCTGCACACCTGGGCTATGCGTGGATGAAATTATTTCTGTCACCCATCCTGACCAGAATCAAGTAACGCCTTGACTCTCTCACACTAAAGATAGTCTTGGAGAGTTTTTGTTTTTCCCGCAGTTTCAGTGACAAAATTACACCATTAGAATAATTTTTCATTAATAATCCAACTTTTCTACTGTCACTTGGGCCAGGGAAGTGACAATCAATTTTTACAGCTAGGAGAAGTAGAAAAAACTTGACTGCATTGGAAATTTTTGTGTATCTTCGGCAATGGCGCTTAGTGATGGTAAAATTTCCATCTGGGTTTTATGGTGCTCGCCTTTAGGTTGCATTTTGCAAAACTAGAAGAGCTTTAAGGATGAAGCTTTAAAGCATAAATAGTTAATAGAATATTGTTTAAAAGACAAAATAAAGGATAAAAAAAGCAATTTCTGTAGGTCCACCTGTGAGTTATCCAATGGCTGCTCTGGAAGAGAAGCAATGGCTCCAGGCAGCCAGGAGAGGAGCTTTAGAAATGCAAATTAACACTGCTGGGGCAAAGTGTGGAAAATGTACCCAGGTGTTCTTGCCTGGGGGAGGAATTGGGCTGACTCCCTCTGTCCCCCACCCCAAGCTCTGCCTGCTTGCACAGGTGGAATTTGCACAGCTCAAGGCAGAGTCCATAGTGTGGACATCTGACTGCAACAGAAACTGGTTAAGCTGCAAAGGGAAACAGCAAACGGAGAAGGTTGTGAAAACTTTACTATCAAATGTCAGAGGGAACCATCCCTCTCCCCACTCCAACACGTGCTGTCACTGCCCAGGTTATAGAGGGTGTACCAGAGCACTGGGGTGTTTTTGCGAGCCTAGAAAAATCAGTTGGGAATCCAAGTATGTGATGATTTAATTAGAGAAAAGTGATCAATTGATGCATCCCTGGCTGCAAGGCATTGCCAAAAATGGGGACCAGATTAGCAGACACCAGAACAAATCCTACAAATCCATGGACCAGCCCCTGAGGGATTCCCAAAGGAATTCATATCAGGTGAAAGAAACTCCATACATAATTTCAGTAGCATAATTAGGTTTACATTTGATTATTATAATTATTGAAAGACTATATTATCATTCCTCAAAATAGCAATAACCCAGACAGCTCCAGCTCCTGACCTTCCTACCAATCAATCCACTGAAATGAAGAATAAGACATTGCACCATGTCTTGGGATCAGATTAGCTGTTAACAGAAGGAGGAGGAGTTTCACGAAAATCAAATGACTCAAACCACTGTTTGTAAATAGATGATAACTGAAAATCGGCAAAACTGATAACAAAGGAAATAAGGAGGTAGCTCAAGTATCAGTCCAAACAGGGAAAGGATGGGAATGGGACAGGTTTTCGTGGTTCCATGGCAGACCATGGCTTAAACGAATGCTGCTCCTCCTCTGATGTGCTGCAGCAACTCTCATCTTTTTACCATGCCCCTTTTGACACCTTGCTCAGTGCAGTTCATTCTGCAGGTGAGCAAGGCCATGCAGGTGGCAGCCAGGCCTCCCGATCCAGAAACAGCTACAAAAGGACAGGCTAGGAGGTCACAGAGAACAATCCCAAAAGCAAAGAGGACCCAGGAAAAGAGAGCGAGTCAATGGAAATTAAAAGTTAGTAAAGAGACCTCTTGAGGAAAATGAGGAGGGATTGAAAGCAGTAAGATTAATATCGTAGTAGAGGTGCATATTAACGAGGACATGCAGCAGCCGGATCAGGAAATCTGGACCTGCCAAGTACCTCTGCCAGCGGGCAAAGGGAGAGGGAGACGCGGCCGGGAAAATGAAAATAAAAAGGAGGCTGCGTTTCAGAGACCGCATGGCAAATGCCGCAGGGCCTCTCCCTCTGCTCATCAATAAAGTCACTTCTCCAGGACTCCTCTGTCTCCTTTGTGCACACAAACCTCTGGCGACGGCAATTTTCCCGCACAGCCCCGGGGACAGGGCAGCCACCTGTGTCCTGCCCACAGGAACCGGGACGAGCCGGCGCTGCTCCGGCACCGGCTCCGGCCGAGCTCCCAGCGGGAAGGAGACCGCGGGCAGCCGCTCCCGCAGCGCCCCCAGCCCAGGGGCAACACGGGCCGGGCACGGGACAACGAACCCGACAGAGCCCCCCGCCGCCCCCTCCGCCCGCAGCGAGCCCCGAGCCCCCACAGAACCAAGCGCGGCTCCCACCTGCGCTGGGGCCGCCTCCGAGCTCCGCCGCCGCCTCACCGAGCTCCGGCCTCTGCCGCCGCTCCCACCCCACCCCACACTCCAACGACGGCGCCTGTGCTGCGCGATCCTTAGCCCCGCTCTGCCCAATCAACGTGCAAGTTGCAAGAGTGACGGCAGAGCTAGCCAATCGCAGCGAGGGGCGGGCTCTGCACACGGCCCAGCCTCGGCCCGCGCTCTCAGGGCCCCGCGGGCTGTGTGAGGGGAAAGCTGCTGACAAAAAACCTCTTGCAGTCCTCGACAGCCGCTACGGGAGAGCTCCCCAGAGACTGAGGAACTTCAGCTCCCTTTCTCTCTGGGGGATGTGCTCAGGCTCAGACTGGTGGGTGTTTCCAGCTGGATATCGCCTTGCAGGAGCAAGTGGAGCATCTGTCCTCTCTCAGGGTCCACACCTGCCCAAGGCCATGGGGAGGGGCTGTGGCCGCTGCCGGCTCAGGAGCTCTGAGGGCAGAGAAAAGGGAGTGATGACACCGAGCAAAGGGTCCCCGGGGGGAGCACACACACTCTGGGGCAGGGGGCACATGACCTCCAGGACCCCCTCCCCTCCCGCTCTGGTTTTGACTGCCATACGCTTTCTTTCTTCCCCAGAGCTGGCGCGTGTTGCTCTTGCATGGGAATGCTGTGGATCAAACACAGGGGGTGGTTTGCTTTGTGCTGAGCAGGGCTTGCCCTCTTCAAGGACTTGGCAGTGTCCCTTGGTACAATGCAATGTTTTCCACTGGGAAGGCGATGCCTGGGAGAGGCTGCCTGGAACAGGGGTGGACAGTGTTAAGGGAACCAAGTAGGTGTTCATTAAAAGGCCTTCAAAGGATACGCCTTGGACAGTACAAGAGCCAGGCTGTGGCTCTACCCAAGAGGGACGCAAGATGGATGACCAGTTATAGGTTTTCACACTTTTATAAAACGTTTAGGTGCCTTTCCATTCCTGGGGTTAATTGTCCAATTAGAGCTTCAGGTGATCAAGTTCCTTCTTCCTGAAGATTGCTTTCTTCACTTTGCCGTTGTTCACACTCTTGGGCCTGAAGCTGCAAGGGTATCCTTGGCTCTCAGGCTGGAAAAGGATTGTTTTGTCTAAGTAAACAGTGAAGAGAACTTTATATGAAGTTCAGAGTTACACACGAAGGCCGTGCAGAATCTGAAAAATATGAAAGTTAAAACTTAAGGCATCAAAGAGAGGGATGAGTGTTGGAGACAGTAACAGAGAGTACATGAAGCTAAGGCAAAGGATGCATGAAACACCTGTACCGTGTCTCTGTCCCTGTTTGTGAAGTGACCATCCACATGCTGGAAGGGGATGATGTTCTTTCTACAAGGTTTTTTCCCAATACAGTGTTTTAAAACACTCTTTTTATTGTGCCCCCCTCTTTTTATTTCAGGCTGCCTGCATCTCCTGTTGAGCTTTCACCGCACCACATTTCTCCCTCCAGTGGCAAGAAGCATCCATGTATCGATGATGAGAGAGAGACGGGGACAATGAATGGTGATCGGAATCCAGTTTTTACTGAGCACTACGTGTGCTTTTGTGCCATCTCCAGGAAGGCTGGTAATATTTTACTACAATCATCTAGTTAACCATCACACCGAAAAACATTACATTTCAACTTAGTAAAATCTTATTTCCCATAAGCCAGACGTGACTCAATCTTCTTGCAGTCAGAGCTCTGTTTGCTCTTGCCATGGCATCCTCCTTATCAAGCTGCATATGCTCATGAAGTCTGCAGTACTATCAGTCTCCTTTGCATTACCCAAATCCACATCTCCCTCGTCTCTTTCAACTAAAAATGCACTCCTAAGAGATTTGTTTATTAAAGTTCTAACACACTGTAAAATACAAGGAGTAACTACTACAATGTATAATATGATGCGTCATACATACAAACCTCCTTGAACTAAATTCCTAAGCCAGCCAGTGAGCCCCCAGTCCTGTAAGTACTGGTTCAGGCAGTCCTACCCTGAAGTTTATTTACACCTTCGTTCAGGGCTTGAATTCCTGCATAGATGGACTGGGAGTGGTCAGGAAGGTTAAGGCAACACATCCCATGGAAATAGTCACAGCCGTGTTCCTGTGCTAAAAGCAAAAAGTCTATTGCTGCTCTGTTTTGCAGAGTAGCATGTCTAACAGAATCAACATCAGTTAAAAGTCCTGTTAGTGCTAAGGATGTAGCATTAGTTTGTTTAGCTAGCCAACAGCCCAGTTGGTTAAGTAAACCTAAGGCTTTTGCTGCTGCTGCAGCCGGGGTGAAAAAATGATGCTGCCCATCGCTGTCCCTTAGACCAAAAATCAAGCTGGTCATCACAATCTTTGTCAAAAGCATGTAAGGTTCTCTTAATTCCAGAGGGATATTTATGTTAAATAGTCATGGATATGTTTGGAGTTAAAAAGGATAATCGTCCAAGACTACACGGTCCTCCTTTAATAGGCGATGGGATTGCAGGCCAGGCCCTGTCCCCGCAGACTAAAAACACTCCAGGACGTAAAAGTAAAGGAGCATTGGTGGAGTGAGAAATTATACTAGATGTATAATTACACCAGGCACTCGCATTTTTTTGCACAGGGTGGTGAGGGGAAACATCCCATGCCTTAGACTGGCTTTTCCCAGCGTAATTAAACGTTGCACAAAAATCTATTCTCACTGAGCCCAGCAGTTCTAACTCCTGAGTCTAGAGGGATGCCAGGGAAAGATAAGGAGTCCACTGGTCCCAGGTGTCAGCATGATTGCTGTTTTGCAACTGTCAGGAAAATTAATCCACAAACACCAGAGGTTTATGTCCAGAAAGGAGACTGAGGAGTCCTTTTTGCTCTGCTTGAATAAACAGAGAGGCCACGGGACATTCCCCTGGTATTTCTCCAATTTTTGGAGGATGCAGTCTCCTTTTTATCCTCTTTTCCAGGCTGCATTTCCCTCTCTTTTTCCCCATTGCCTGAGGTACTTGAGAGGCTCAGACTTCCCAGAACGCCTGATACCTGAGATTCCCCTCTAATGTATAACCCTCCCTTTTAATTTTTAATTCATCTAGAATTTGTCGTTTTGCCCCATTGCTTCTTTCGTCCTTCAATATCCAATGTCATTTATCAGCAAACCTGCAGTTTGTTTGTAAAGGCAAATATCTTTTCCCGTCCATCAATCAGTGGAATCCATCCCATTGTTTCTTTTATCTCTCAGTGCTAGTCTTATCTATCAGCAGATCCACAGCTCGTTTGTAAAGACAAATCTGACATTCCTCTAACAACACTGTGTTTGCCTGAGGCAGGCGAGGCCAATTGTCTAGGGGCAAAGCAAGAAGGCAGGTTGAAAAGAGATGATCTGGGGAGGTGGTGGCCAAAGACAAAGTATCTTGTCCTGTGGCGTTTGCTACGGTTACCCTGACATTTGTTTTTGGTTGATTAAAAGGCCAGGTTTGACCACTAGAAACAATTCCCAGTAAATACCATCATATTTGGGAAGTCATTGTTTTTCCTTATTCTCAGTGGCAGTAAGCCACCGCTCTGCAGTAACTTCCATTTGTTCAAAGAAACTAAACTTATACCCACACACTAGCTGTTGAATTTGTGCCTGATGTAGCCAACCCACCCCTGGAAACCCTGATACCCTTAGGTAATCGAACCATTTTTCCCAAGGGCATAAGTCAGTTAGAAGTTCAACAGCTGCTGATGTGGTGACGTGGTCCTGTTCCCCGGTGTCCTCCTCCGATGCTGGTATTACAGGTGGGTCCTCAGGTGCTGTCAAGGGTGAATCCTCTGGTGCTGCATTCAGGGGTTTGAAAAAACGGCTTCACATTCCTTGTGGGGGTCCACTTGGAACTGTTCTCTGTAAGGACTTATGAAAAACCTCGACCCCAGGTGATCAAAGGATAAGGCCCCAATATTCTACCAGATTCTGGATCCTTTGTTCAAACAGGGGGCCTTTCCTCATGTTGCAATTGTGAATTACAATTAAATTGTCGAACAATTGTTGGATTGGGGTCCATAAAAGAACAATTCAAAAAGTTAAAAACATAAAGAGCTTTCTGCAGTCTCTCGGCAGGGGTGCCATCTCCAGCTCCTCGTTTCTGTAGTATTAAATAGCTCTGTAGTATTAAAAGACGCTTGAGAGACTCATGAGCTCCTTCAATGATAGACTGGCCTTCTGGGGAATGACAAATACCTGTTTTGTGAGTGATTCCCCATAAAGCTAAAAAGGCAGCAGCTCAATGCGAAGTATAAGAAGGGCCATTATGGGTCTTCACCTCAGAAGGTACAGCAAGAGTTGCAAAAGCAGCAGTACAGTGTCTGCAGACATCCTTAGCTGTTTCCCCTGAATGGGCTGATGCAAAAAGAGTACCGGAAAAAGGTATCAGTAGAGGAATGAATGTATTTTAAATGGCCAAACTCAGCAAAATGGGCAATGTCTGTTTGCCACATTTGAAGGCTTTGTAGCCCTCGGGGATTAACACCTCCTGCAACAGAGGGAAAAGAACACCTTTGACAGTCAGGACAAACAGCGATAATTGCCGAAGCTTGGGCTTTTGTAATGCCAAAGTTCCAAATCAAAGCAGCAGCATTCTGGTGAAAAAATGGATGACTCAGTTTAGCTTGTTCCGTCTTATTAGGTAGGACAGAGTTTAGTCCAGGCATTGCTAGAAGATCAGGCTGCCTGTTCCCCTCAGCCCAAAATCCGGGCAGGTCTGTATGTGATGGAATATGCATAACAAAGTAAGGAGATGTTCTGTTTACTAAGGAAAAAACAAGAAGCTGTAACCAAGAAAAGAGTTGTGAATTTTCAACCTCTTTCCAAACTGGTGCTTCAGCGCTCATCACAATTTCTGCAACATAAGCTGAATCTTTTACCAAATTAAAGGGATCAGAAAATTTTTGAAAAGCTCTGACAACAGCAGCTAGTTCAACAATTTGGGGAAACCCCTCAACTGTGGACACATCTGATTTGCACATCTGATCCCAGATGAGGGATCTCTTCATACCACCACTGATTTATGAGAGTGACCAGAACCATCTGTAAATACTGTTAAGGCTTTCAGTGGAACGTCACTTCTCTTTGGTTTTTCTATCAATTGAAATAAAGGGGTTAAAAGCTTATGTTCTGGAAGGGTGTATTGAAATTTGCCCGCTGAATTCAGCAAAGGCCATCTGAATAGCCTCAGATTCCTGGAATATCCCATGCAAATAAAAGGTGGCAATAGGCATGGAAATAGTGGAGAAATCCACTCCTGCCGGGGAAGTTAGTCTCCGTCGGGCTTCAACAATCAGCTGTGCCATCATTTCATGTTGGGTACTGATGGTTTTGGTTGCTTGGTGTGGCAAAGAATTCCATTCAGTGTTAAGCAAAGGGTTTGGTGCATTGGAGTGCCATTGAAATATCAAAGCATGAGGCTGTTTAGCTGGGGGCAAAATTATGAAGAGGAAAGGCAGTTCGAGTGTGCATTGTGCAGCTTGCCGTTTTGCTAAGGCATTACAAATGCCCTGCAGGGCTTGATGAGCTTGTAAATTGAGTCGTCTAGCTGACAAAAGGTCTGAGTCCCCTTTTAGCAGTTCAAACAAAGGACTCAGCTCTGCATCTGAGATTCCTGATAAGGAGTGCACCCAGGTAATTGTTCCTAAAAGTCTCTGTGCATCATGTAAGGTTTTCATGTTAGTCTGAATTTGTAAATTTTGGGGAGAAATTGTGTGAACTCCAACGCGCCATCCCAAATATTTCCAAGGAGGATATTTCTGTACCCTTTCAGAAGCAATGCAAAGCCCTGCCCGACTCACAGCTTTAGTGACAAGGGCTAAGGCTTCCTCCATGACCTCCTGTTGTTCAGCTGCTCTAAGAATATCATCCATGTAATGATACAAAAGAACATCAGGCATTTGTTGCCTAACAGGACTAAGGACCTTAGCCACATACCACTGGCAAATAGGAGGAGAATTTTGCATTCCCTGCGGTCATACTGCCCAGTGATATTGCTGCAAGGGTGCCTGCATATTTATGCTAGGAACTGAAAAACCTAATTTCGGGGCATCGTCAGGCTGCAAAGGAATACTGAAAAAACAATCCTTTAAATCAATGACTGTCAAATGCCAATTGTCCTGGTTTGAAAGCTGGGTATTTACTAAGAAAGGCAGCAGCCTCCCTCTGAAATGAAGGGTGTGATCCCTCCTCCCTCCAAATTCTTTTAATTTTGGAATTAAGGGAGCTCTCAGGCAAAGATACGGGGATAGGAATAACAGTTCTTTACTAATATATCTAACAGGACAACAAAAAAGGAAAACAAACAAACAAGAGCTATGAAATTAGCCACAAACAGACCAGTAACTCAGTCCCAGTCCTTCCCAGCTGCAGGCACCCTCTCCCTGCACTGTAGTTAGCGGTGCTGAACAGGGGCAGGTCCCGCAGAGCTGCAGGAGGGCTGGGGGTGATGGCAGCGCTGTCCCAGGGGGAGAGAGAGATGGAGAGAGCCCTCTGCTCACGGTGTCGGTCTCGGAGCTCAGCAGAGTGCTGGATGGTGGCAGGTTAAAGCAAGAAGGCAGCAGTGCAGGGTCCGACAGCAGTGACGATGGTTCCCGACGCTGGGATGGCAGGAATGGAACTGAGGCGGCGATCGTCCTTCTCGTCCGAACTCCGTGGGTGAAATGGGGCCGAGCCAGTGCCTTCTGTCTCCTCTTCTGGCTGTTTGAATCTCACCGGGTGTCCCTCTCCCCTCCCCCCTTCCCCCTGTCACTAGGGCCTAATCAACAGGTATCTCAGCATGACAATGGGGAAAATTCCACAGAGGGAAAAGGGAAGAAACCAATCCCAGCCACCAATTCCGAG
This sequence comes from Cinclus cinclus, assembly GCF_963662255.1. NCBI lineage: Eukaryota > Metazoa > Chordata > Aves > Passeriformes > Cinclidae > Cinclus > Cinclus cinclus. The sequence goes on from NW_026912045.1 coordinate 152,923, forward strand.
GGATCATGGTAGGAAAGGGGAGCCCAGGCTGCAAAGCTCCCATTTCCTCTATTACAGAATTCATTTTTTGGAGGTCCTGGAGCACACACCACTTGCCTGTTTGTTTTTAAATAAAAAACACAGGGGAATTCCAAGGGCTGCTAGAAGGCACTACCTGCCCTTTTTGGAGTTGTTGCTGAACCAGTTCTGTTAATGTGCACAGTTTCTGCAATGATAGGGGCCACTGGCTCACCCCTACTGGCTCAGAAGTTTTCCAAGTCAGTTTGAGAGTGCTGCGCATTCCGGCGACCCCAAGGCAAAACTTGACATTATAAAAATTCCCCATTGAGCTAATACATCCCTCCCCCAGGAAACCAGGGGGACAGGCAACACAGAAGGTTTAATTGTAGCAACACGGCCCTCAGGTCCTGTAATTTGTACCAAGTGTTGGCTTTGTAAGCTTTGACTATACCCCCCACGCCTGAGAGCATCTGAGGCACACTGGTTAATGGCCAATCACTGGGCCATTGGCTTCTAGAGATAACAGTTACATCTGCACCAGCGTCAATGAGACCTGTTAAGACTATGTCCTTGCCTTTCAGAGTTACTTTGCATTGGCATGTGGCATGCTGAGATGTAATGTACTGTGTCCAAAGAATTTGTGGAACCCCTGTTGAAGCAAACCCACCTCCCCTCGTTTGAGCTATGGGGGAGCAGAAAGGGATGCTGCCACGAAAGGTACGAGTTGGGCTGTTTTGGTGCCAGCTGGGACCACACAGGGCAGCTGCAAAGCTCCAAGCCATGATCGTTATCTCCCCAACCAAGTCAGAGTCTGTGACTCCTGGCAGCGCAAACAATCCTGCTATGGAGGTAGATGATCTAACTGTGATCAATGTGTGGTAGCCGGGTGCCAAGGGTCCATAGATGCCTGTAGGGGGGAGAAAACACAGTGCTGTTAGACAGTGTTACTGTGTCATTTGTTGATATGTCCAGTCCTGTGCTGCCCGGAGTGGCTGCACGTAGTTCTGTGATGGTTGAAAGATGAAGGTTGCTCCTGGTTGCTGGATCGGCTGTGGGATTTCTGTCTGTCCTGGTTTGAAAGAGAGGTGTTTGCTAAAGAAAAGCTTGCTTAATAAATTCCACTGCTTGATGTACAATTGGCTCTGAGTCAGTGTGCGTGACAAACATTTATAACAAATTTGGTGCCGTGACTCGGATAAGGGCAACCCGGTGGGAGACCTCCACCAGGGAGGCGCCCCGCTTTTAGCAGCCTTGGTGCTGCGTCCACCCTCCTGGACCCTTACCGACAAACCCTAAATTGGCAACAAGCAAAGGACAACCGATAACCCCATAATCTTTGTGCACGAAGCCCCGGGCGAAGACGCAGGAAGCGTAAGTATATGTGTGAATCCGTTCGGTTGGGGTTGGGTATCCCAGGACACAGCAAATGAGACGCCCGGTGTGGGTGAAGCGAGTGCAGACCTCTGAGTAGTGCGGTTCCCAAATCCCGCGAGGGACTGGGCCACAAAAAGAGGGAAATGTGTGTGTGAGTGTTTGTGGGTGTTCTGGAAGATGGGACAGGGGAAAAGCAAGCCCTCTGATCCCATGGGTAAGGGGACCCCAGTAAAGCTTCCCCAGATACCCCCTGACAGTCCGTTAGGGATGATGATTAAATATTGGAATGATTATCCTTCTAGGAAAGGGAAGGATAAGGTCAAAATGATACATTATTGTATGGAGGTGTGGGGAGGGAAACAGATCCGTGGAGATAATCTGTTTTGGCCAGTATTCGGAAGTTCCGAAGACTGGATTTGCCAGGCATTAAATATTTATGTAAACTCTAAAGAACCTTTTTGCCTGGAAGAAAGCAAATATGCTGCCCTTTGGATAGTGGGAGAAACTAGGACTAGATTGTTTGCCCTAAACACCTGGGGAGGGAAAAAGAAATCTAAACGATCCGAGGAGGTCCCGACTGCTTCCCCCCCGCCATACATACCTCCTCCTCTCCCAGTTCCCCCACCTCCCCAGGCACAAGTCCTAGAGTCAGATCATGAGGAAGAATCCAGGGAAGGAGAACTGGGGAGCCGCGAGTTAGGATCCGAAAATAACCAATGGATCACTCGCAGCTAGTCTAGAAGGGATAGAGAAGGTGCAACCCTGTATCCATTAAGAGAAGTGGGCCTGGGGATGATCACTAATCCAAATGCTGGACAACAGGGGCAGCCTGCCCAAATACTGGGCATGGGCTATGTAGAAGTGTCCCTTAATTCTGGAGATGTTAGAGAATTCAAGAAGGAGATGGGACATTTGCTAGAAGACCCCTTGGAGTGGCGGAAAGGGTTGATCAATTTTTGGGTCCCAATATATATACATGGGATAAAATGCAGTCTATCATAGGAATTTTGTTCTCTTCTGAAGAAAGGAGAATGATCAGAACAGCGGGAATGAGGGTGTGGGACAGGGACCACCAGGCAGGTCCCCAAGCTGATGTGAAGTGGCCATTGCACCGCCCTAATTGGGATAAGCAAAATCCACAGCACCGAGCCCACATGGCAGACTTAAGAACTATCCTAATCCAAGGAATCCGGGAATCTGTCCCTCAGGGACAAAATGTAAATAAAGCCTTCTGTGAAAGCCCAAAGAAGGATGAGGACCCTACTGAATGGATAGAGAGGCTCCGGAGGTAATTTCTACTATATTCAGGGATGAACCCCGATACTCCAGAAGGTCAAGTGTTATTAAAAGCCCAATTTGTAGAAAAATCTTGGCCTGACATCAGGAAAAAGTTAAAAAAAAAAAAATTGAAGATTGGCATGATCGTGGTTTAGACGAATTGTTGCGGGAAGCGCAGAAGGTGTATGTCCGGAGAGAAGAAGAAGGACACAAAAAGCAGGCTAGAGTAATGATGGCAGTAGTACGTGAGGAGCAACGGGTAACAACTAGTCGATTCTCCTCGAAGGGGGGCCCTCCTAGAACCAGAAATGTGCCTAGAGAAAAGGAGGGTACCCAGGGGACTTGTTATTATTGTGGAAAGAGAGGGCATTTTTGGAGAGATTGTCGGAAAAGGATTGCGAATGAGAAAGAATTTAAGGAAGATTGGGGGGTCAGGGGCTCTATTTGCTGGGGACCCAAGAAAGATCAGAGCCCTTGGTAGAAATGAAAGTAAGTCCCCAACAACAGGAAATTGAGTTTTTAATTGACATTGGAGCGGCAAGGTCCACAGTACAAAATCTCCCTTTAGGATGTAGAAAAAAAATTAAAAAAATATCCAAGTTGTGGGGGTGAAGGGAGAACCTTTTAGTGTGCCTGTGATTAAAGATGTAGTTTTTGAAAGCAGTTCAAAATCAGGTTTAGGAAACTTCCTGTTGGTACCTGAAGCAGATTACGATCATTTGGGAAGAGAAAAGTTGAATTAATTCCCAGGGAAAAGGATTAATTCATGAAAATTTAGTAAGGAAAATTTTACAAGCTCTAAAGCGGCCCACTGAAATAGCTGTGGTCCATGTAAAAGGGCACCAGACCGGAGTAAACAATCAAGTAAGGGGAAATAACCTAGTGAATCACGAGGCAAAGACCACAGCCCTCAGAGTATTAAAAGAAAAGGCTACAGGAGCTAAGAAAAATTGCCCCTTTGTGAAAAAAAAAAAAAAATTAAACTAATTACCTTACATGCTTTGCTGGGAAAAATTCCAAAATAAATGGAATAAAAATGTGTCTGTTTAAATCCCACTAAGATGCATTGTTATTATCACGGGCCCATTGAAATATTCATATTCACCAAGAGGGAACAACAAAAATTAAATTAAATTCGGGTAGTGAAGAAGGGAAATAAATGAGAATTGCCAGACGGTCGCGAGGTTCTTCCAAAACCGGTAGCCTGAAGAATTTTAAAAGCCATTCACTCCAAAACTCACTGGGGTACACAAGCCTTGATAGATCAATTTGCTATTAAATATGTCTGTATTGGGATGTGTAACTTAACCAAACAGGTCACACAACGATGTTTAACCTGTCAAAAGGTGAATAAGAAGCAGTGGAGACAACGGGAAGCTGGGGGAAGGGATTTAGTGTACAGACCTTTTTCACACATTCAAATTGACTTTACTGATTTGCCTAAGGTAGGGAGATACAAACATTTGTTAGTAATAAATGATCATTTAACCCATTTTGTAAAAGCTTTTCCTACCTCTAGAGCAACTACACAAGCAGTGGTGAAAATTTTGCTAGAAGATATCATCCCTCGATATGGGTTAATAGAGGTGATAGATTCGGACAGGGGGCCACATTTTACATCTAAAATTGCTAAGGAGATTGTTTCAGCCCTGGGGACAAAATGGAAGTATCACACTCCTTGGCACCCACAGAGTTCGGGGCAAGTAGAAAGAATAAATAGAGAAATAAAGAAACAACTAACCAAGTTGATGTATGACACACAATTATCTTGGGTAAAATGTTTACCTTTAGCTTTGCTAAATATACGCACTCAACCCCGGACTGATGTAGGGATTTCCCCCTTTGAAATGCTTTACGGAATGCCGTATAATATGGATGCCCCAGCGGATCATCCCGAGATAAGTAATCAACAAATTAATCATTACATAATACAGCTGACACAAGCTCGTGATAAACTCAGAAAAGCTGGATTATTGGTACAAAGACCTCCTCTTGACTTAGCGATTCACAATATAAAAGTGGGTGATAAGGATTTGGTTAAAACATGGAAAGAAAATACGTTAACTCCAACTTGGGAAGGTCCCTATGTTGTATTACTCACCACAGAAACTGCCATCAGAACCGCGGAAAAAGGCTGGACTCATGCAAGCAGGATAAAAGGACCTATACACCCCTCCTCCGAGGAACCGTGGAAAGTAACCCGCGCTCCAGGAGACCTTAGAGTCACCCTAAAACGCACTTAAATGAACACTGTGAAGGTAGTTTGGGTAAAATGGGACAGCGAAATTAAGTGTAACTACTTGATAACTGGATATTTCAAGATATATTGCTCGAATAAGGATTGTGGTTGTTATCCATTTGTATGTTTTGTTTGTAAAATTTGCCAAGAACGGTGGTGGGTCCATTGTTGGAAAGGAAGTCCACCTAGAGGTGTTTGTAAGAATTGCTATCAACTAGAAAGGGAGCTTACTGAAAGGATTTTACGTGAAGGGGAAAGGTATTCACAAGGGGGGGCAAGGCCAGAAAATTATTGCTTCCATCCTAATGAACCAGTTCCTTTCATAGCTAAAATCATTAGGGGAAATTGTAGAAAAGCAGTACCTGGGGTCTGGTGTTCTTCACCACAAGTGAAGGATAAGAACTGGGAATCCTACAAAAAGAGGCAACAAAAAACGACATGGCCCTCCTGAAGAATATCCTTGCTGCCGAGAAGATGGTTCCCCTCGCGGCTCGAAGCAAGCGAGTCGGCGAGCGAGGCAGAGGGATAAGAAAAGGTGGAGGAGAGAACCCACAGACTGGAACAATTCAGAAATGTTCCAAGAACTGCCTCAAGGATTTTAAATCCCAGAAATCACTCATAGACCCAGAGGGGGGGTGCAAAAATAAAAATTTCACATTAGGACACAAAGGAATTGAAAATAAAAATCCACCAGGACCACACCCTTCTTGGCAGGTTATGGGAATTTTAGCTGTAATATATATACAAATCAGCCAAGTAGATGCTTATGAGAACAAGCATCAACCTTTCAAATGGTCTTTGATACAGATAGAAGACTTGATAGTTATAAACTCAACGATTACGACTGCAGCCCCAAGCTTCCAAACACATTTGAGCTCAATTATTCGAGCAGGGACTGATAACACATACAAAAGACAAGTACAATATAAGGCCTTTTATATGTGCCCAAGCTCAAATCCAGGACAGGGTTATTGCAATTGGCCTGGACATTACTATTGTGCATACTGGGGATGCGAAACTATTGCCTCTGATTGGGAACCGGGGGCAGGCCAAGACAGATACCTTAGAGTCGGGTGGGGACCGCCTGGATGTCAAATACCCAAACATGGATATGATGGCACAGTGCAAGGGGAAAATCGAAATACCTGTTGGATGATTTACCTTAACATAACCAATCCACAGGATCCAGGGTGGAATATTGGGAAAATCTGGGGAATTTGGTTTTGGGAACCTGGCACAGACCGAGGAGGATTAATACTAATAAAGAAAGAAATAGCCCGAAAATTATATACCATCCAGAGGAATATGTATATCAGGCCCAAAATACCCCAGAACATCATTTACAAAAAAGAGAACCCTTTACAGCCCTTACTGTGGCCACACTTATGTTGGTGGGCACTGCGGGAGCTGGTACGGGAATAGCTTCCCTAGTGAGACAAACAACAGAGTTTAATACATTAAGGATAGCAGTAGATGAAGATTTAGCTAGAATAGAAGAATCAATCACAGCCTTAGAAAAATCTGTTCAATCTTTATCTGAGGTAGTATTACAAAACCGAAGGGGGCTAGATTTAATCTTCTGTCAGCAAGGAGGATTGTGCGTCAGCAAGGAGGATTTTGCGCGGCACTTAAAGAAGAATGTTGCATTTATGCAGATCACACCGGGATTGTTAAGATAGAATGGCTAAACTGGGAGAAAGGCTAGAGCAAAGAAAGCGAGAAAGAGAAGCTCAACAGTCCTGGTATGAAACTTGGTTCAACAGTTCTCCCTGGCTTACTACTCTGCTATCTACAGTTGCAGGTCCTTTGTTATTTCTGGTGTTCGGATTAACTTTCGGACCCTGCATCTTTAATAAGGTCATAGAAATTGTAAAAGGGCGATTAGAAGCTGCTCACCTGATGTTAAGTAAAGCTAAATACGAGCACATCTTAAATGATGAGGAGGTGGAAAAAGAGCTTGCACTGTGCTATCAGGAATTAAAAAGATTTAAGGAACAAATTATGAAAGAAGAAAAGGAGGGATTGTAATAAAAACAACATAAAAATTGTTCATTAAAATAAAAGGACTACCAAGAGTTCAATAAAATAACAAAGAATAGAACCGGATCTGAGAGGGCACAAGTCATGCACCCTTAGTCCACAAGAATGTCTTGATTAGTTTGAGCTGAGTTAATTAACCATACTTAAGTATCCATTGTTCAACGTGTAAAAAGGATCTACTGATAAGGCAGAAGTTCTGCCGGGAAGAGGAGTCTTCTTCATTCCAACGACCACCAGAGGGCAAAGTATGACCCCTATCAACAGGCAGTGCCAGCGCAGACACGATTGCAAAAGGGACACGTACACCAGAAACAAGGGGTATAAAACCCAAAGGACTGAGAGAGGAAAGTGCGCGCCGTTGGTGGAGTGCTAACTCCCGGCCGCCCAGCGCTGCTTTTGCTTGTTACCGCTTGCTTAATAAATTCCACTGCTTGATATACAATTGGCTCTGAGTCAGTGTGTGTATCAAACACTTATAACACCCCCGTGCTGAGCTGTGCTGGCGGCTGTTTCTGTGCTCAGGGACACCTGGAATGGGCCGGGCCACTTGGCCACCAGTGGTGCTTCTTTGCAGTCCTTAGGCAGGAGCCGATGTCCCGCTTGGATGCCGTGAGCAGCAAAGTGCCAAGGCAGGCTCTGTGCCAGCCCAGCTTCCTGTGGGAGAGATTTGCAAGAGACAGGATTGTGGTCACAGACTGTTTGAAATATGTATCCCTTATCTACACGGCTAGTGGGTGGGGAATTAGCAGGGTAAGGAATTCCCAACATCAGTTACAAGGGAGAGAATTGAGTGTCTGCTCTGGCTCTTATTCTTGCCCAAGCCAATGGTAAAAGCCTTACCCATGGCATCTTGGTTTCTATCAGCAGCTTGTAAAGGAGTTTCTTTATTTCTCCCTTCATTCTTTCTACCTGATCAGAGCTCTGGGGGTGCCAGGGCTTGTGGAGGTCCCTGTGGTATTCCTAAAGCAGCCATAGCCACTGAAGGGTCTTTGCTGTAAAATGAGTTCCCCATGTGAGTCTGTTGCTTCCCCAATCCCTTATCTTGGAAGTATTTGTTTTAGAAATGCCTTAAGGAGAGATGCAGTGATTGCTGAAGAATTCTGATTTGCTTTTGCCGGCCCGTTGGCTGACATGCTGTCACCAGGAGATATTTGAGCCTTCCTGCAGGGGGCATTTCAGTCCCAGGCTCTTGCAGGCACACACAGCTCTGCCGGTTGAGCTGACCATGTGGGCGGTAACCTGGGCTTGGTCTAATTCCCTTTCCTTAATCAGAGCGTGTCTTGGAGCTCTTGTCCCTTTTCCAGCCCTTGAAGAGCCGTCCATAAACACATTTTGTCCCTCAGGCCGGGGAGTGTGTCCTGAATCTCTCCTAGCCTGGCTCTGGAGCTCTGTCCCTGGAATGCAGTCATGGGTGGGGAGCGCCAAGGCCGGGCCCCCCCGCACTGTCCTGGCAGGAGCGGCTGCAGTGGGGACCAAGTGCGGGCGGGAGCGGCCGAGAGCCCAGTGCTGCCCCAGCCCGACCTGCCCTAGCCCGACCTGCCCCAGCTCCATCCCTGCCCCTCCAGTGGGGTACTGTGGGTTTGAGGGGAAGAAGGAGTCGGCCGTGGGTGCCTGGGGCAAGAGGAGAAGGGAAGAAGAAACACGGTGTCACTGTCCACCAGGGCATCCACACTGGGGAGAAGCCCTACGAGTGTCCTGAGTGTGGGAAGAGCTTCTCCAGGAGCTCTCACTTGATCCAACATAAACGGAGGCACCACCAAGGGAAGCCCTGGGAGTGGCCTGAATGCGGGAAGAGCTTCGTGCTCTGCTGCAGCTCCATCCCCCATGGGAGGATCGGTGTTGGATGATCCCCAGTGAGCCCCGCTGGGCAGAGCCCTGGGATGCCTGGTCCTGGCCATCCATGTTGGGAAGACACCTGGCTGGGGGGGGCTGTGCATCATCCTGTGTCCCTGTGGGCACCTGGATGAATGCAGGGGCAGGAACATCCATCGGGACTGAAACCGACCTCGGGAATTCCTTGGGGAGAGCGGATTTGTTGACTTTCAACTGCAGAAGATCTTCTGTGTTCAATCCTATCTTCTGGTGGCATCCAGGAATATTGAATGTTCTTGGAAGTCTTTTCCAGTGTGGTGGTTTGTAAAGTTTTCCTGCAGTTTTCTACCTGCCGGGGCCTGGGCAGTCTCCCTTGTATCTGACAAGAACCAATCAGTCGTATTTTTAATATTGACACGTTGTTACAAGACCAATAAGCAAGCTTATGCCTCTCTGTGAGACGCAGGTGTGAAGAGAGAAATCCCCGGGTAAGTTCTCTTTCCCTTGGAGCCTCTCAGAAAGTCACAGCGGCCCGGGCCGGGCAGGTTTAGGTGGGCTCTGAGGCAGGGCTCAGGAAGCTGCTGGGCCCTGTCTTCAGTCAGGAGCCCCGAGAGCCAGGGAAAGGAAAGGCCCGTTGCTGACATCCTAGCGCCTCCCCCTCCAGCGGCGTGGCCGCGGCTTGGCAAAAGCCTGCCCTGCCGCTGGCCCAGAGCGGCTCCGAACGGCCGGGACCGCCCCACTGCCCAGGGAGCCTGGGGAAAAACAGCTGAGCCCCGTTCTGGCAAGGCCCCACAGCCCTGCTAGCAGGGCAGGATGGAGGAAGAGCCCCCGGCCCGCGGCTGGAATTGAGTGCAGCTGGCGCCAGAGAACAGCCATGAAAGCAGAAACTCATCACCACTTCCCTGACTAAACCCTACAGTCCTCACCCAGCCCCCAGCGTGGCCTTGAAAGGCTCTTGATCATAAATAACTGCAACTGCCCCACCTGGAGAAAATCACAGAACCCTCTGCTGCCTGGGTAAGGCATTAACTCCTTCAATGCCCTGAATAAAACTGTACCAAAAACAAACAAACAAAATAGAAAAAAAAAAAAAAGAAAAAAATCCCCCCAGAAATAGTAATACACAAACAATATCAAAACACTGAAGTCAAACAAAAAGAAAAGTCAAATCCTAAATAAAGCTAGGAGAAAAGTCAGGAACTAAAATTTCTCTTTTTAAACTATGGAGAAAAGACTCTTGTTTCCTCTATAATACATAAAAATATTATGGAGTGAATATGACCTTTCCAACTGTATAAACAAAAGCATTAGTATTTAAGTGAACAAATGTTAAAATTGCTGTAGTCCTCTAAGTTTAAATAATAAAAAAACCCCTACTGTTCTGCCCCCCCCCCCAAAAAAAAACAGAAGAAAACCCCTCTGTTATCTAAAATAAAGTAAGCTTTTTTTTAGATTTATAATGCTTAAAGTGTGCCGCCTAAGTCAGTATAGTCCTCAATAATAGTTAGGAGAAAAACTGTTAGTCTGAAAAAAGGGTTTTTACATAGTAATGAAATTTCCATTCTCCTGAGCAGCTAATCACTGTAACATCAAAACCACAAGAAAACTGTTTCATGTGAAGAAACCTCCATAGACTGAAAAACAAAGTCTCCTCTTTCAAATAAATTAGTAAAAAACTCTTTTAAAGATGGTGAACTGAGTTGTTTCTTGTACATTTTCAGTATTAAAAAAAAGGCATGTGGAAGAGAGCAAGTAGTGTAAAGTTTTATTCTAAGTTTTTTTCTTATAGTTTCTAGTAATCAACTTTTCTTTAAACCATTTAAAGTTAAACCTGTTTTTTGCCTTGCTCCTAATCCTATCTCACAACAAAAAAAATGTAAGTTAATAAACCAGTACAACTCCATCCAACTTCAGTGACTCCAGGACTTTGATTTCCTATGGCCCAAGGGCACCTTCCACAGCCAAATGGTGATGAACTGGGGCAAAGACCGAGATTTTGGAGACAGTGAGGTAGAAAGCCCTCCCAAAAAGGTTCTTCCCTCCCTCCTAAGCGTGTGGATCCTCAGCTCACACAGAGGCGTGTTGCAGTGTGCTTCTTGTCAATAGTATGTTCTGTTCTTGCCCAAGTTAATGGTTTAGTCCAAAATTACAGCCTCCCACCCACTTGGTTAATCTGTCCTGAACTACCTGTCAGTCCTGCTTTGTGCCAACCCCCTGCTTGGAATTCCCCTTTGGAAATCCCCTAGAACTCCAGGTCTCTTTAGTTCATGTGACCCAGTTTTCCCCCCCTGCCTCCCTCATTGGACAATGCCTTTGTGAACCCTACCCTTTACCCCTCCCCAGAACTTCTCCAATTTGCTAAGAATTTGTACCTTCCCCTCAAACCTCCCCTATGTTTAAGTTGTTGCACCTTCTCCATTTTTGCCTTTTGCCCCACAAATTGCCCAGAGTAATAAATCCTTTTTGTCCCGTGCAAAAGACCTCCCCGCTCCTCCTTGCCTCCTTGGAATGCAGGCTGGCAGCTAAAAAGGCCATGGAGCAATAGCTCTAGCTCCATCTAAGGCCTCCTGTTCCTGGGGTGGAACTCACTCTAGGCATGGGGCCGCAGTGGCAAAGTGAGTTCAGCTCTGGCTGTTGCCTCACTTGGTGTCCACCGTCAGGCCCCGGTGAGCGGAGCCCAGGGATGAACTGTGGATTTTAAAACCCAAAGCAGGTCTGGCTCTCAGCTGCCTCCGAGCGCAGCCGACTGGAAAGGTTTCTCCAGCAGCTGATTTGGGGGATGAAGTGCTAACCTCTAGCAGCTGGGGAACACTTCCCTGAAGGAGGATTTTTGCTGCAGCCCCTGTCCAGTGGACCAAAAGGAGGGTGAGTATCCTATCCCCCAAGTTAGACTGAGGGTGCTCCAGGTAGAGGGAAGGGTGCATTGGCCCCCGGGGCTGGAGGGGGAGCCCATGAACCTACAGGCTGCAGTAGTTAGCTGCAGAGACGGCTCCCTGTCCCTGGAACTAAAGCTGGCCCAGGACTCGTATCTTCAGTTTGTTGTTTCTTTTTGCTGCAGCGGAGAGTAGAATTTTGTTGTGCCAATGCAGCTTAAGATCAGGGAATATGGGTGCTAGACTGTCAGCACAGCAGAGGGGGACTTATTTCCTAATTGTGGGTAACTTGGAGGGAGGGAGGGAAAGGAAAGTTTTCCAAGTGGTTGTTAGCACAGTTTGTTCAATGGCTTTTCCTCTGCATTCCAAGGGTATCCCCCGAGGCAATACCAACCATTCCTTTTTGGGATACTGTTGGAAGCAGATTGACAGAGTTAACAAATAAAGGGGATGCCTGGATTGCTAAATTCTTACCATTATTTCTGCTAACTCGGTGGGTGTTAGATGAGGAATGGAAAGTGGAGGAAAAGCTCAAACGAACCCCCCCAGCCCCCCATCCCCTGATCCAAACCCCTTGTCCCCTGCACTGGAAAGTCTGTGCCAGGCAAACTGCAATGCAGCGCAGGAGAGCCCCCGACTCCCTGGCCTCCCACAGACTTGTCAGTACCCTGGCCTTGAGAGTGATGCTCAGGCTCTCAAGGACCTTTCCCCAAATCCCTACTTGGCCGTTGTTAATCCTCCACTTCAGGCTGATGTTCCCAAAGGTGATTCCCAAGTTAGCACTGACTCCTCCCTTGCCATTCAGAATGAGAGGCAGTTATGAGGAGGAACGTGAGGACAGCGTATGAATGGGAAGCAGACTGGGGCAAAAGATGCATGGGCAGAGCTGAGCCAGACAATGGGTGCCCATCTTCTCTACAGGTTTGGTTGTGTCTGGTTGAGATTAAAGGTATAAAGGGGGGATGATTTCTATAAGAAAGCAATCTCTTTAGATGCATAGGGGGATATGTGTCTCTTTGATCCCCATTAATACAGGAAGATATCAAGAGCATGTTCAGGGACACAGCCTGACCAACAGTTTCAGCAACCAAAACAAAAGTCTTCCTAAGCAATGGCCCATTGATCAAGAAAAACATTGACAATCAGGGCAGCCCATTTATACTGATGAGGGTACACTCTGGGGGGATAGCAAAGGCCATGAGCTCACAGCAGGCTCTGGGGTGACATCAGGCTGAGGTCACAGCAGCATCTGAGGTCACAGATGTGCCAGAGCCCTGTGGTTGCACAGCACCACAGCCACCGACCAGTCAGTCCCAGACCACAACTGTTGCAGCAGCAGCAGCGGCGGCGGCAGTGGTGCTGACACTGGGACAGCAGTGTCAGGACAGTGGTGGCAGCAAGAGCTGTGGGACTGTCAGAGGGCAAGGCACCATGGGCCTTCCTCTGCAACTCTTCCTTCTGCTCCTCCTGGCAGTGACCCTGCCTGCCAGGGCTGCCCAGGCAGCTCCGTGGCAAGTGAAGGGAGCAGGTGAGCCCATGGCCTGGCTCCCCTTTCTGGGGACAGCGCTTCATTCTCCCCAGGAAGCTCTGGGGATGGTTTTCCATACCTCTCAAGGGAGGCTTTCCTCTGTGGGAGGGAGAGAACAACCAGTGTTGGCCATGTCCATTCACATCTGGCCCCACAGACTTACCCAAGCCCCTTGCACCACCCAGATCCCTAAGGCAGAAGGGGATCCCTGCACACCATGGAAATGGTTCTGATCTGTGTTCCCTTGTAGATGGGGATCAGGACATGGGTTTTCTGGATGTCGTAGTGAAGGATGGTTTCAAGTTCTTGGAGGATGTTGGAGGCAAGTTCTCAATTTCCTCTTCCTGACAAAATAAGCACTGTCAATGTGGCAAGAGCTCACTCGTGTCCCATTTCCCTTAAGATCATCTCCGGGTTGATGGTTTCTGGAATCCTTGCCCTACTCAATTCTGGAGCCCCGAGTAATCCCACAGGATTGCTGTCAGTGGGAGGAAGAAGCATTTAGCTGTCAGTCCTCTTCCCATGCACAATGCCAGTGTGTCCTTCCATGTGCTGTGTGCAGCCATGGAGAAGAGCAGAGAGGGAAGGGAAGGGCCCAGGGCTGTGCCCAGGGCTGTGCCTCATGGGGCTCCTTTGCCAGCCCCAGGCAGCCTGAGCATCTCCTGCAGTGCTGGGAGCTGTTCTGTCCTGCCTTTCTTTGCAGATGAACCTGTTGGGGAAGGTGCTCTGGCTTCCCAACCTGCATCCAGGACTGAGCCTCTGGGAGATGGTGAGGGTAGGTCAAGGCCTTTCCCCCTGGGGGAGCTGCCAGCTCAGAGCCCAAAGCTGGGCCAGGGGGGCATCGCTGCATGTGCCAGGACAGAGCCGTGCACGTGTGTGCCCTCGCCCTGTGCAATCCCCTCACAGCTCCTGTGGCTCAGTCCTGCCCATGCAGAGCAGCAGTAATGACAGAGGCTTCTGTGGCTGTTGAGTTACAGGTGTGTCTGCAGGGAGGAGTTCTCCAAATTCTGGCCTGGATGCTGCACCCAAGCCCAGCTCCCATCACAGGGGTGAGTAGTGTGTCCCTGCTGACCCCACAGGCTGAGCACTGCTTTTGTGGGATCCATTCCTGGGAAACTGAACTATTTTTTATAAGGACCTCCAACAGGAAATATCCGAGACACAGCGTTCAAGATGTCCCTGGATCCATCCGAAGGCATGTGGCAAATGCTGAAGGAAATGCTGCAGGGAGGACAAGGTGGGTGCATTTCCCTCAGCCTTCTCCTGAGACTCAGCAGCCTTGGGATTTCTCTGCACATCTGGACATGGTGTGCTCGACACAGAGGGAAGGGATACATGGGAGCCTCTCTGCCCTGCTACTACTGCTGTCACACCCTGCAGGGCTGTTTCCCAGCCTGGGCTGGCTGCAGCTTCTCCCCAGCCTCTGCAGGAAGGCATTTGGCATCAGCTGACAGGGAGCCCAAACTGCACCATGGCCCATGCACACTCTAAGATCCCTGCAATTTCCTTCTCTCCCAGCACATCAGGAGGGGTGGCAGTTTAGAAGAGGGACTGTGTTGGCCCTACAGAGAGACCCCAAAGTTCATCTGATTTCCCGAAGCCTATTCATGACTTTCACCAGCATTATCTCCTGAAGATGCTACCTCCCCAGTAGGCCACAGTTCCATCTTGTCCAGCTGTCCCTTTTCCTTTCTCCAGAAATGAAAGGAAAGACTGTGCAGAAGGAAGCATTTCCTGGAGGAAGCAGTGGTTCTGTGCCAACCTCGGCTGCAGGAAGGGAGGCGATGCCAGGCACAGTCACAGGAGGTAATTGCTGTGCCTCTGGGCCTGAGCCCTGCTCAGCCTTGAGCTGCCATCTCTGCTGCTTGGCATTGCGGGCACAGCCCGCACAAGACCAGCACAGCCCAGAGGAATTATCCCGAGCAGGCTCAGGGCACTCGGGTACTGAGCAGTCCCGCTAGGGTTCCTCTGGGGGAGACACTGCTCAAAACCTGGGAGGGGCTGGCACTCAGAAGACCAGTTCTGTGCTGGGCTATGTCACAGGAAGGGAGGGAGAGTGTCCCAACAAGCCCTGGGCTTGACCAGCTGCCCCTGCAGAGATGTTGCAGAGTGCATGGAAAGAGTGGGCAGAATGACCAGAGCCAGCCCAGAGCTCCCCAGGCCCCTCTGCAGCTTCGGCCATGTCCATTCACATCTGGTTCCCAAATCCTTACCCGAGCCCCTTGCAGAGCCCAGTTTCCTAAGGCAGAAGGGGATCCCAGCACACCATGGAAATGGTTCTCATCAGTGCTCTCTTCCAGGTGAGCTTCCTGGGAATGCTTCTCCATTACCTTGGCTGCATAAAGTTTTGAAGCCCTTGGAGCCTCCTGCAGGTATGTTCTCACTGTGCCACCAAGGAATATTCATTGACAACCTGGCAGGCAGCAGGTGACAGAAGCTTCTGTGGCTGTTGAGTTACAGGTGTGTCTGCAGGGAGGATTTCTCCAGCTCCTGGTCTGGTTGCTGCACCCAAGCCCATCTCCCATGGCAGGGGTGAGTCGTGTGTCCCTGCTGACACCACAGCCTGAGCACTGCTTTTGTGGGATCCATTCATCTGAAATGGAACGACATTCTGTTAAGGTCCTCCAAGAGGGATGAACAAACTTAGAGGACTGAAGGAATCGCTTGATTCAAATGACATCCTGGAACCAATTGTGAAGGAACTGCAGAAAGGGCGTGGTGGGTGCATTTCCCTCAGCTTTCTCCTGAGACTCAGCAGCTGGGGGCTTTTTCTGCACATCTGGACACGCATTGCCCAGCACAGTGGGAAGGGATCCATGGCAGCCTCTCAGCCCCGCTGCTGCTGCTGTCACACCCTGCAGGGCTGTTTCCCAGCCTGGGCTGGCTGCAGCTTCTCCCCAGCCTCTGCAGGAAGGCATTTGGCATCAGCTGACAGGGAGCCCAAACTGCGCCATGGCCCACCCTGAGATCCTTGCAATGTCCTGGTCTTGGGGTAGATCTGGACAGGTGCAGGTTTGGGCAAGAGAGAGCCCTGTGATATCCCCAAGCACCTGGGCCTTTTACTGATCCTTCTGCATGTCTTTGACAAGTATTGCCTCCTGAAGATGCCACCTCCCAAATGGGGAACAGTTCCATCTGATCCAGCTGTCTCCCTTCCTTTCTCCATAAGAGATGGACATAGAGATTCTGTGGAAGGCAGCTTTTCCCAGTGGAAGCAGTCGCTCATCAGCAGCCCCTGCTTCAAGACGAAAGGCGATTGCAGGCACGGGCACAGGCACAGGAGGTAATTGCTGTGCCAGGCTCAGCCCTCGGCAGGGCTGTGTGGCAGCAGCTCTTCCCCCAGGGCCTGTCCTTGCACAGCCTGGGAGCAGCCAAAGCTGGAGGCGCCTCGGCTTCGAGGCCTCTGGAGCTCGTTCCCAGCCCCTGGGAAACGGGACTCGTGCACCAAGGTCCCTCCCTCTGCAGCTGCTCCTGGAGCTGCCCTGAGTGCCCAGAGGCCCAGGGCACAGGAGCAGCCCCGAGTGGGAGCCCTGCCACGAGCCCAGGGCCACAGCCAGCCCTGATGCACAATGGAATATTTTCTCTTCTTCGTTGGCTTCTAGATGGGCTTGCTGGGAAGGCTTTTCCATTAGCCTGGCAGGATGAAGTTTTGAAGCCCTCTGGACCTCCTGCAGGTATGTTCTCACTGTCCCACCAACGAATAATCATTGACAACCTGGCAGGAAGCAGGTGACAGAAGCTTCAGTGGTTGATGAGTTATGGTGTGTCTGCAGGGAGGATTTCTCCAAATTCTGGTCTGAATGCTGCACCGAAACCCAGCTCCCATCTCAGGGGTGAGTAGTGTGTCCCTGCTGACCCCACAGGCTGAGCACTGCTTTTGTGGGATCCATTCAGGGGAAAATTGAAACACTTTCTCCTAAGGTCCTCCGAGAGTGAGGAACAAACTTACAGGAAACACTAAGTCCCTGGAGGCGTCCAAACTTCTGGACAAGATGCTGAGTGACCTGGAGAGACGCCGTGGTGGGTGCATTTCCCTCAGCCTTCTCCTGAGACTCAGCAGCTGGGGCCTTTCTCTCCACATCTGGACATGCTGTGCCCAGCACAGTGGGAAGGGATCCATGGCAGCCTCTCAGCCCTGCTGCTGCTGCTGTCACACCCTGCAGGGCTGTTTCCCAGCCTGGGCTGGCTGCAGCTTCTCCCCAGCCTCTGCAGGAAGGCATTTGCCATCAGCTGACAGGAAGCCCAGTCTGTAACATGTCCCGTGCACAACTTAGAACCCCTCATATTTCCTGGTCTCCCAGCTTATCAGGAGGGACAGCAGATTGGAGAAGGAGGCCCTGACCAGCCCTAATAACCTGGCCTTTCTCCTAATCCTTGTCATTGCCTTTAACAAGTATTGCCTTTTTAAGGTGCCACCTCCCCAATGGGGAATTTTTCCATCTGATCCAGTTGTCTCTTCCTCCAGTGATGAAAGGAAAGCCTGTGCTGAAGGCTGAGTTTTCCCGAGGGAGCAGTGGCTCATTTGCAGCCTCTGCTGCAGGAAGGGAGGCCATGCCAGGCACAGTCACAGGAGGTAATTGCTGTGCCTCTGGGCCTGATCCCTGCTCAGCCTTGTGCTGCCCTCTCTGCTACCTCCCTGCCAGGGATGTTGCAGAGGGTGTGCAAAGAGTGTGCACTGACCAGAGCGTGCCCAGAGCTCCCCACTCCCCTCTGCAGCTTTGGCTGTATCCATTCACATCTGGCTCCCTCAGCCTTACTGAATGCCCTTGCAGTGCCCAGTTCCCTAAGGCAGAAGGGGATATCAGCACACCATGGAAATGGTTCTCATCTGTGCTCCCTTCTAGATGAGCATGCTAGGAAGCCTTCTCCAGCAGCTGGGATGGAAGGTGGTTTGGAGCCCTTGGGATCTACTGCAGGTAATTTCTCAGCATCCCTTCAGAGAATAATCATTGACAACCTGTCAAGACCCAATTTACGGAATCTTCTGTGGCTGTTGAGTTACAGGTATGTCTGCAAGGAGGATTTCCCCAGGTTCTTTGCTGATTGCTGCACCGAAACCCAGCTCCCATCTCAGGGGTGAGTAGTGTGTCCCCACTGACCCCACAGGCTGAGCACTGCTTCTGTGGGATCCATTCATGGAAAAATTGCAATACTTTCTCCTAAGGTCCTCCGAGAGGAAGGAACAAACTTACAGGAAACACTAAGTCCCTGGAGGCGTCCAAACTTCTGGACAAGATGCTGAGTGACCTGGAGAGACGCCGTGGTGGGTGCATTTCCCTCAGCCTTCTCCTGAGACTCAGCAGCTGGGGCCTTTCTCTCCACATCTGGACACGCAATGCCCAGCACAGTGGGAAGGGATCCATGGCAGCCTCTCTGCCCCGCTGCTGCTGCTGTCACACCCTGCAGGGCTGTTTCCCAGCCTGGGCTGGCTGCAGCTTCTCCCCAGCCTCTGCAGGAAGGCATTTGCCATCAGCTGACAGGGAGCCCAATCTGCACCATGGGCCATGCATACCATGAGTTCCCTGCAATTTCCTGGTCTTGGGGTGTATCAGGAGGGGTGGCTGTTTGGAGAAAGGAGGGCCTTGTGGCAACCCCAACACCTGGCCATTTTCCTGATCCTTCTCCATGTCTTTAACAAATATTGCTTCCTGAAGATGCCCCCTCCCCAATGGGGAATGGTTGCATCTGATCCAGTCGTTTCTCTTCCTTTCTCCAGAGATGGACCAAAAGACCTTGCTGGAGGCATCATTTCCTGCAGGAAGCAGTGGCTTCAAGCCAGCCCTCAGTACACAAAGGGAGGAGATGCCAGGCAGCCCCACAGAAGGTGCTTGCTGTGCCAGGCTCAGCCAGGCTGAGCAGTCCTGCTGGTGTCCCTCCATGGGAGACAGTGCCCGAAACCTGGGAGGGGCTGCTAGGGGTGCCCGTGGTGGGGAAAGGGCAGAGAGGAGAGCAGGGCTCCAGTGTGTCCTGACAGGGCCTGACTCTGTCCCCTTGGGCTGGGGGAGCTGTCACGGGGCAGGGAGGGTCGGGGCTGGCAGTGGCTGCTCAGGGATGGCTTTGGCCCGGGTCCCTGGAAGGAGTGACTGCCCAAGCAGCTGCACTGGCCCCGGGCTCTCCTCCTCCCGGCCTTCTGGGCTGTGTTGGGTGGCACAGCCTGTGCCAAGGGATGGCAAGGTGCCTGCAGGCCCCATCTCTGGGGGAAACAGAGAATGTCCTGGCCGTATCCAGCGGGCTGCCAGCTCAGCAGTGGAGCACAGCACGGGCTCACGCTCCCCATCGCTCCCACAGATGCAGCCGACACCTCAAGACGTGTTCCCAGCTCCCAGAAGGGCACTGGAAGCGCTGTCTGCCAGGGAACACGCTGTTTGCTTGAGTTAATTGCCATTGTGGCTGGCGGGGAACTTGTCTTCATGTTGTGCTGTGTTGGAATCTGGTGTTGCTGCAAGAGAAAACGGTGAGTGTTTTGTTTCTCTGCCCTACGCACATCTTCATTTGATGGCTGCTTGTAGACAGGAAACACTCGCAGGGAGGCTGCTGTGGAGTTGTGGATGGTCAGTGGTTGTGCACATAACTGTGCTGAGGGTTGTGCTGCTGCCCAGTGCTTTAATTGGCCTCTTAATTGCTGGGCCTTGTCCTTTGGAGCCCGCTGGGGCTGCAGGCAGTGCTGGCTGCCACTGAGGCTGCGTGGGCAAGAGCAGCCCCAGGAGCAGCGGGCAGAGGCAGAGCAAGGTGGGGAGGAGAAAGAGCAGGGAGCAGATTGCCCTTGAAAGGCAGACGCGCTCTGGGGCCCGCTCCTGGCCAGGGACCCTGCCCAGAGCCATCCCCTGCTCGGCAGGGCCTTGAGGGGCAGCTGTCCAGCTGGGCCAAGGTGTGCCAGCAGCTCCAGCCGTGCTGGGGAGCCTTGCCAGCTCTGGGCCCTGCTGTGCACGAGGGTCCCTGTGTGCCACCGGCAGCTGGGGCCTCAGACACTCCTCTCTCCTCAGTCGCCCTGCTGCAGCTCCAGCACCCTGGCCAAGAAGGCGCCACTCTCCGTCGCCCCCAGGGAGCCCAAGGACCGTCCGGTTTGACAGCTCTCAGACATGGCCTCAGCGGCAGCAGTCACCCAGGAAGGCAGAACACCAGCCCTCCGTGCCTCCCCCACGGCCCCCCAGCCCAGCTATGAAGCAGAAACCCCCCGAGATCCCCCCACCTCCACCCCTGCCGAGCCGGCCGCCCTGGTCCAGCTAGGAATGAAACTGGGCCAGCCACTCAGGACTTGGGCTACCAACAGCTCTTCTCCGCCAATAACACGTGTTACCTCTGGGTAACATCCAGAGGCAGTTTTCATACTGTTGTACCTTCAACAGGAAGGGCTGAAGATTCTTCCCATGCCCTGTCTCATCCTTTGCTGTTTTGATTTTCATACAGCTGGGTGCCGGCTGAATCTCTTCAAAGAACATTTTTAGCACTGCATATTTTACCCCACCTATTGGGGAAAAAAAATAAAAAAATTCATCGGTTTGGACTTCGTTTTTAGTGTGGTTGACCACTCACATTTTGAGCAATTAATATTCCTTGTTACCTCTTCCCTTTTCCTTACTATCTATAAAAAGTACATCTGAACATGAAAATCACCACTATTACTGAGATTCACCTCAAAGCCCAGAGAAGAATCTAGCACAAAATATTGTCCCATGCACTGCTCAACAAGAAATATTCAGAGGAAAATACAGTGGCAGCTGAGGCTTGTGGAACTCCCAGAATACTGAGCCTGCAGAGGAGGCAAACAGCCCTGGCCGTGGCTGAGGGGACATCCCCTCACTGACTCCTCTGAAAGTGTGTCACTTCAGGAGGGGAAGGCTTTTAAACCTTGGCCTTTCCTTCCTCCTCTGCTAAAATGTAAGGCTCCTCCTGAGAAAATTCTGAGCTACAAACAATTCTCCATTCCTCAACAAAGCTACTCAGGGGCTCAACTTATCTTAAAGGGCAAAAGCAAAGGGGGTCAGAAATTTCCCATCAAGGCCTATTTGCAGAGAAACCCCACATTGTGTGACCAAATATTTATTAGCATCAGTTCACTCAAAAGAAACCCAAGTCTGTATTAAGCAGCATTTTAAATAAA
This sequence comes from Cinclus cinclus, assembly GCF_963662255.1. NCBI lineage: Eukaryota > Metazoa > Chordata > Aves > Passeriformes > Cinclidae > Cinclus > Cinclus cinclus. The sequence goes on from NW_026912045.1 coordinate 174,168, forward strand.
CATGAAGTATTCTTCCTCACATATCAGCTGGACTGGTTTGCTCCTTTTTTGTCCTAGAGAGAACAGTAGAACGATTTGCTCTTGTAAGGATTCCTTGGCTGGTCCCCAGACCTGGCTCCTCCCCACACCTTGCCTGGGCTGTTAATGCAGCCAGTTAGCACCACCTGACTTTGCCACCCTGTTCAGACCTTGGGCACAGCTGGTGCCACGGTCCCTTCTGGTGCCACAGACCCCTCTGGTGCCACGGTCCCCTCTGGTGCCACAGACCCCTCTGGTGCCACGGTCCCTTCTGGTGCCACAGACCCCTCTGGTGCCACAGACCCCTCTGGTGCCATGGTCCCCTCTGGCTCCTGGCGTGTCCCTGCTGCTGGAGGAGCCCAGCTCGTGCTGCTGCCTTTGTTCAACAAGGCTGGTCCTACTCCCCAGCCAAAGAGAGGCCAAATCACTGCTTTGGACAGCGCGTTTGAATGAGTTTAGCACCTCCTCATCTCTAACACAGACCTCTTAATGCCCACATACCAGCAGCAGAAAGGTACCTCATCTACAGAGGTGAGGAAGCCTGAGCAAACAGAAGGTCGGCATTCAAGCACGTTGGTTTTTTAATTTACTGGAAGCAATCACTCGTTCACTCACTCAAGACTTAATTGCCAAACTGGATTGTGCTATGCTATTGTCTTTGTCATAAATGTTGTTCTACCTGTCCAATTTACCAGACAAGAGTAAATTTAGCAGCAGTTTTTAAATACTAGCAATTGTATATAAATGAATACAATCAAATTTATTAAATGCAGGTATTTAATAATATAAAAAATTTGGCAGTGAATAATTTGGTATAATTAAGGTTAGTATAAAGCATAAGCAAAACCGACCAGGGATATGGGGAGAGTCCTGCCCTTCTTCACATATCAAACAATAAGGACAAAAATCCCACTTATATACTCTATGCTAATACATATTAATACAGAACTTTCTGGCAAACTCCTCCTAGCTTCTATTCCTAAAATCTACATCACTATATTGTGTAGCACATGCTCTGCTAATAGTTAGAGATCTCTCATCCTTTTGGAGCTCTTATTCCCGATGAAGGCTCTTTGTCTTCATCAGTGTCTGCTCTGTAACCTTGCAGGTAGAGCAGGCACACTAAGCTTACAGGTGTTATGTTATTTCAAGTTCCATGCCTGGACTCATCCCAATTTGGCCCAGTCCAAGGTCAACCTTTTTATTTCTAGATGTGGCTTATCAAACCTACATCCTTCTTCTACTGCCACCTAACATCTGAGGGAGTCCATCTCCTTTTTCCTCACTATTTCCTTTCTTTGCTTTGTAACAATTGTTTTCTGTTACTATGAGTACAATTTTGCCAATATGGTTACAATTCAGTTAGCGTGAATCACATTTATTACAACTTCCCCCATTTCTCTTTTTGATCATATTGATTTGTGCTTTCCGATTTTAAAAAAACAGATCTCCGTATTCTCTATGTTCCCAATAATTCCAGTTTTCAGAGTTCCCTCGTGTCAGTCTCTAATTTTTCTAACATTTCCCATGCTGCATCCAGCTTTTTGCACTCTTTCTCAAATTTTCTTAGCTTTCCTTGTGCTAGGATGTTTTCTTTGCATTCAGTCAATGTTTTTTTCGGTTCCTTTCCCTTGAATGTGAGCGGATTGTGCTTTTAGTATCATCAAGGAATTCAGTTTCCCTTTTGCTGCCAATTCTGGGTCCATGGGCATTGCTGTAAGTTGCATTCCCTGAATTACTGAGCGCATCAGTCTAATAATACAGGCTATTGTACAGGGCAAAAACAACAATCCTAAGACAGAACACAGTAACATGAATCCCATTTTTTTCCACCAAACACCCCCAGAAAGATTATCCCACCCATCAGCTTTTACAAGAGAATTCCATTTTGGAACAGGTACATGTGCCACTCTTTTATTTCATCAGCAACTTTTGTGATGGCTTCCCCATGATCGTCTATTTCCACACAGCACTCAGATTCGTTAAACCTCCTACAAACTCCTCCTTCTTCTGCCACCAAGTAATCTAGGGTAATTCTGGTTTGATATACAAACGCTCGCATTTGTGAATGCTGCTTAGCCAGCAACTTTAAAGCATCAGACGTATGGTTTGAAACAACTTCAACTACTGCCTGGAGCCTTATCAACAGATTTAACAGATAAATTGGAGTTCTATATCCCCAAGACCCATCCTCAGCCCAAGTAGCTGGGTCATAATATGCTATAATTCTTTCTGCAGGCCATTCTTCTCCTCCCGGTTTTTGGGTTCCTCCCGCATTTGGAAAGTCAAGGTTTAAGGCTCTTTTATTTCTTTCTAGGGTTTCATGAAGAGGTGTTCCTAGCAGATTGCCCCTAGAGCTTGGTAGGACAAAGAAGGAGAGTTGTATAACTCCCAAGGTATAAGTTCCTTCCCACTTTTGGCGTAGTTCACTGTATGCCCCTTGCCCACAAATCCAATCTATTCCACCAGGGGCTTTCCATATGTTTTCCATTTTATCTGGTTGTACCCAATAAGATTTTAGGTCTTTTATGGATTGGTAGGGGTTAGCTCCAGGACTTTTATGCCAGCACAAATCAGTTTGATTATCCCATTCACAGGCCATTTCTTTTGTTACTCCCCAGTATCCAGTAGGAATTTGGGGTCACCAGGTCTTGGTGTTATTATCTGAGTTTACTACTGAAGTAGATACGCAAGGAGTACATCCTACCACTTCACTGTGTTTCCTCCCTTCCCGAGTTATGCAAACTGTTCCAATTACTTGGTGACTCAAAACCCTTCCCTCAGGCCGCTTTAGTGTCTTAGAAATTTGAGTATGATTCCATTTTAAAAATTCTTCTGGAGCTAAACTCTCACCTCTCCATGGCCCTCTTTCAGCCATTCTAAGTCCTCCACAAATCCAGCATTTGGACACTCCCAATTGTGGGGCAATTTCTTGCATCAAATCTACAAAACGGTTCTTATTTGAGGTTGGCAAGTCCCAATTGCTACAGTGCTCTTTTAATTATTTATACAGCTCATTCAGTTCCTCTAACTCTTTCCCTCTGATCTTTTTCTTATCCCTTTTTATTTCTTCTTCTTTTCCATTTATTTTCTTAATGGGCACCTTTCCATTCTCATCTTTTTCAAATCAAAGGAAATTCTCATACCTAGGACAAAGTTGATTGCTGTTAGGATAAAGAGCTTGCCCATTGAATCCTAAATTTCTCCTTACACAATACATTTTGTGATTCTTCACACAAATTTCTAAGAAACTGTTTTGATCGTAACAGGCAGCACTAGCATGTGGATGCTCCACAAAAATAGATTCCATCTTATCCCTGACCCACATGGAGTGATTGCATCTGTCACAGGGATTGGGAATAGTTTGTTTCTTTATTGCTGGCTCTTGTGCTGCTTGTCTTATTATAGTTAGTTCCTGCATTGTTCACTTGGCTTGTTCACTTCTTATTTCTTGGACTCTGTTCCGTGCAGCCAGTTGCCAGGGGTATCATAATAAGCACAGTGAAAACAATCCTCAGGAATTTTAACTTTCTACCTTTCTCAAGGCCCCTTGGGTTGCAACCAAGGGCCGAGATGTCAATCTTCTCAGTAGCAAAGCTTTTCTCCTGGGATTTGTTTCCTTTTCGTACCCTTGGCCTCATAAAGTTTGGATGAGCCATTTTAACTTTTTCTGTTCCAAAGATGGCACAAATTATTTTTAGTTCTGCAGCAGTGCCCTATCTCTCCCTAGATTAATCAGCTGGTTTTCTTAATCCATTAAAGCTCCAGAGATATGCTACTACAACAAGATTTGCTTGCACACAATTTCAGTTACCAGTCCTTTTTACTGCTTCTTTTTCTGCTATGAAGTCAGGGGTAATTATTAAATCTTCGTCACCACCAATAGACACACTCACGATGCCAGTCTGTGTCACAAACGAGTCTATGGCGTGGCACATAGATATTTTTCCCACAACAATTGTTAATTATGATACACTGGTCTATAATATTATGGATTGTTTGTTCTTTAGCCTGTACAAAAGCTAATATGGCGAGGATTTGTTGATCTTGGTTCTGGATTAGTTGGATGGCTGCATAAAAGGTCCCATTTTTACGTCTCAATGACGTTCCAAAAAAATCACTAAAATTTTGTTCTAAAGTTAGCTCTTCACGTACTCGACCTAAACAAACCAAACAAATTGTCTCTCTTTTTCTTCTGCCCTTCACAACGAATTAAAACAACAGGTGCAAACAACATAAATCCATGGGCAACACTTTTAGCCTTGCTTAATACATTCCCAGTGTGATAATAGTTTTTGGACCCTCTCAATAACAGGCATTAGCAGTCTCTTTTTCTCAAGCTGCAGCTCCTCCTGTAAGTCAGTTAGTGTTGATTGCTGGAGTCTCCTGAGAAAATTTTCAATTTGCCTGGGCTGTCCCATTGATCAAGGAGGCGTCTAATTCTTTCCCATCAGTGCTGTTCTGCCTCTAGGCTCAATGGGTTTGCAGTCAGCAGCTAATCCAGGATGCCTAAATTTCAATAATGCATCTCTCAAAACAATTTTAAAGTGGGATTTCAAACAGTAAATACTAGAAAATAACATTTTTAGTCTTATCAGGGATTCATTGTAATTCCTATGTGGTTTTGAACCTAAATGGAGAGATTGAATCCATTTTTATGTCCTTTTTAATCTTACTTGTAGGTCTCCTGCTACTGAAATAATTTCCCAGTCTTTATTTTGTGTTGGTCCTTTTACTCGTGAAGCATGACTCCAGCCTTTTTTTGCCGTTTCGACTGCAGCTTCTGTAGTTAAAAGAACCAGAAAAGGTCCCTCCCATCGGGGTTCTAAACTTTCTCCTCTCCAGCATTTTACAAACTCATACGGTCCTGGTCGGATAGAATGTATTGGAAAATCAAGAGGAGATGTTTGAGCTAAAATGCCTTTTTCTCTCAATTCCCTCAAATTGTTTGCAATGGTTGTAATATACCCCTGAATGGTTTTGTCCCCAACTAGCAAGGGATCCATTGTCATGACTTGAGGGTAAGGCAGTCCATATAACATCTCATATGGTGGGATCCCAGTTTCAGAGTGGGGCTTGGTTCTTATATTTAACAGGGCTAAGGAAAGACATCTGGTCAAAGGTAATTTGGTTTCTATCATTAATTTTGTCAGTTGTTGCTTAATAGTTTGATTCATCCGTTCAACTCGTCCCGAGCTTTTGGGATGCCATGGGGTGTGATATTCCCAGGTAAATCTTAGTGCTTGTCTAAAATTGTTAATTATTCTCGAGGTAAAATGAGTGCCTGGATCTGAATCAATAACCTGTATTAATGCAAATCTTGGAATAATACGTTCCAAGAAAATTTTGGCTGCTGCTTGAGCTGTTGCCTGAGCCGCAGGAAACACTTCTACTCACGGAGTCAATTGATCTACTATGACCAGTAGATATTTCCACCTGCCTATTCTGGGTACTTCAGTGAAATCCACCTGGATCTTTTCAAACAGCCTATAGGCTGTTTGACGGCCTCCAGAGGGAGGACTCCTCAACACCTTTTTGTTCACTTTCTGACATGTGAGACATCCTTGAATAATCTCCTTCCCAATTTCAAATATTCCTTTGCACACATAAAATTTGAAAAAGTGGTCACAAAGTGCCCTTGTTCCCCAGTGAGTCCTTCAATGTAAATTGCTTAGGGTCTGTCAGGCTAAAGGTTTTGGTACCACTTTCCTGCTGTTGGGCAAAATCCATTCTCCTTCTTTCAGGGTTGCCCCTAGCTTCTTCTGCACTTCCCATAACAACTCCTGAAGGCCCCTCTCCTGCTAATCTTCCAAACTTTTCCAGCTTCCTCCTGATATTTCCCCAAGATTAAGCTACAAATTGTGTTTTCAAAAGGACCTGTCCTGCTGCTGCATCAGGGTTGTTCTAGTTTCAAAGACAGGTGTTTGCTAAGGAAAGCAGAAGCCTCCCTTTGGACTGAAAAATGTGGTCCTTCCTTCCTACAAATTATTATGATTCTGGAATTAAGGGAGCTCTTAGACAAAGATAGGGGGATAGGAATAACAGTTCTTTACTAGCCTATTTAACAAGACAAACAAGAACAACAACAGCTATGAAATTACCCACAAACAGAACAGTAACTCAGTCCCAGTCCTTTCTGGCTGCAGGCACCTCTTCCCTGAGCTGCAGTTCCCGGTGCTGGGGGCGGGCAGGTCCCGCAGAGCTGCAGGAGGGCTGGGGGTGATGGCAGCGCTGTCCCAGGGGGAGAGAGAGACGGAGAGAGCCCTTGGCTTACTGTGTTGGTCCTGAGGCTCAGCAGAGTGCTGGATGGTGGCAGGTTACAGCAAGAAGGCTGCAGTGCAGGGTCCGACAGCAGTGAGGATGGCTCCCGGCACTGCGATGGCAGGAATGGAACTGAGGCGGTGATCGTCCTTCTCATCTGATCTCCGTGGGTGAAATGGGCTGAGCCAGAGCCTTCTCTTTCCTTTTCTGGCTGTTTGAATCTCTGTTTCCCTCCTCTCTCCCCTCCCCCTTGCCACCAGGGCCCAGTCAACAGGTATCTTAGCATGACAATGGGGAAAATTCCAGAGGGAAAAGGGAAAGAACCAACCTCTAACAAGTGTCTATCCCTGAGTATAACTGCAAATCCTTTCCTAATCTCTCTAGCCATTCTGCCGTGGACTCATCCTTCCCTTGGTGCTCACTCAGGGTTTTCCCTGCATTTTGTCCCCTAGGCACTGCCTCCCGAATTCCTTGGACAGTCATCCACCTGAAATGCCTCATATTCTGCCTGTGTTCCACCTCCTGATTATTCCAATTTGGATCTGTAATAGGCCATTTGTGATCTCCCTGGTCTGGCCCTTGATGATCTCTTTCCCAGCCCCTATTCCTGAATGTCCAATCATTTCTCGCTCTTCCTGTGTAAACAAAATTCCTAAAATAGATTGCAACTCCACCCAGGTGTATATATCCAGCCCCAAAAGCTGATCTAGTCATTTTTCTACTCCACTAGGATCTTCTAGCATCCTGCCCATCTCTTTTTTAACTTCTCTAACATCCCCCATATTCAGGGGAGCACTCACATAACCAAGAGGACACTGTTCTGGGGCCAAATTTGCCACTGGAAGTTCTCTAAAATGGTATAATCTATCTTCCCTTTCCACTTCCTCATCCTCTCCGTCACTTTCTTCCCCCTGTCCCCATCTGCTTCTGGTTCTGTGTGCTACTGGCTCCTCCTGAATAAGGGATGCACTGGGGACTAGGGGCTGAACAGGCTGGTTGGGTTGTCTGTAAGGGGTGGGAGGTGATCTAAGGGATCCCATGGCTCTGGTCTGTCCTTTTTTTCTGCCTGTCCTTTAGTCTGTAAAGGATATAATGGATAACCCTCATTTTCTTGCCTTTGAACAAAGAATTCAGCCTTCCCCCAGGGAAGCCACAGGGCAGCATATTCACTTTCCTCCTGGTTAAGAGGTTCTTTTGAATTCACATGCAGATTTAAAGCCTGACAAATCCAATCCTCAAATGATTCAAACTCTGGCCAGTATAAGTTGTCTGCTCAGATCTTTTCCTTTGACCACTCAAACATACAATAAGTAGTCATTTTCTGTTTACTTTTTCTCTTTGGGATTCCCTTCTATCCCAGGATCCTAACATGATCCCCAGTGGCCTGTCCTGAGGAATGCTGCTCCCCTTCTGGGAATCTCCCTCTTGGTTCCCGGGTTCTCGCAAATTTTTCTCATCATTCGCAACCCCTGGGTCAGAGGTTTTACTTTTCCTCTGAGCCATCCCTGGCAGCAACAGACTAAGAAATTCTCTTTTTCTTAGTCTCCTTTAGTCTCCCTCACTCATTTCGTGGTTCAACTCGCTCTCTCAATGTTACTCTATTACACTATCTCATCTCTTGCCAGCTACTTATCTCCCTCCTAATTCCCTAATCTCCCTCTTGCTTTATCCTCCCTGACTTTTCTTTCTGCCAGCTTCTCTCAATTCCTTGTAATCATATACTAAAATTTCCATCTACTGTCCTTTCAAAAAATAGTTGAACCTAACTCAGTTACTCCCCTCCTAAGGGAGTAGCTCCTTTCTCCTCAAAGACTTTTCCCGTGAGTTCTTGGGCTGGGACCTTCCCTCCCGGGGTCTTCACTCATTCTTCCCTTTCGCTTCCCTCCTTTCCCGGCCGGTCTCCTCATGGAGAACCGGAACCGCGATACGGGGAGGTCCGCACTCGTTTCGGCTACCGAGCCATCTCAAACATTCCTCACTCACACACACAAGCATGCAGCCACCCACCTTACCTAACCCCGTGGTACGTACACGGCCCGCATTCCCACGCGGTTCTTGTGCACAAGACGGTTTACGGGTACTTTACCTTTGCCAGCACGCCTAAGGGAGCCTTCATTTTCCGCACGTCCTACTGCTACCTTCCTTTACTTATGCTTTATTTTAATTTGGAACTCCTTCTCCAAGAGAGCCTAGTCTAACCCTGGGAGCACCTTAATGCCAGTGTGGGGTTTTCCTGCTGTGTCCAAGTACCCGGTCACTGGCTGGCACCACAGGTCCCCAGGCCCTCTGCTGAGCCATCCCTCCCCTACAGTCAAGTTTATTCTGCCAAACTTGTCTTTTCTCTCCAGTCGACCACTAGGACCACAAGAACACATTGTCCTGAGGATGTCAAGATGCCTGCTCTTGCTGGAACATTCCTGTTGTGTGACAGCCCTGGAGGCAGAGCGGGCACGTGTAGGGATGTGGGCTTGTAACCCTGGTGCCAGCTGTTCTGCACACATCAGAGCTCCTGGGATACTGCCCGGCCCGGGAGTTACAAAGCGTCCTCAAGGAATCCCCATGCGTTAAAACACATGAATTAGCATGGGATTTTCAGTTGTTTCACAGGTAATCTTTCAAAAGGCCTAAACAAGTCTCACATGAATTGTTCCTCTCCCTGGCACGTTCAGTTCCGCCCCCCACATGCCTCTCCATCATCCCAGGGCAGTGGCAGGAGGCGGGTGCTCACGCGGAGCCCCGTACTGTGGGGAGAGCGCGGCACAGACCAAGCCCTGCCGCCCGGGATGGCCGCAGTCCCGGGACAGCGGGGCGGGCAGCCAGGGGCCGGCCCGGGGCTGCCCACGGCTCCTCTGGCACCGCTGCCACCCCCCGGCCCTGGGGCTGTCTGTGCTCCCGGCTCCACGGAGGCAGGGCCGGGGCCGTGGCCCCGGGGAACACAGGACGGCACGGCCCGGCACGGCAAGGATCGGCACAGCTCGGCATGGCACAGCAAGGCACGGCATGGCTGCTGCCCCTGTGCCACGGCGGCCCCAAGCCGGACGGGCCCAGGAGGGACTGCGGGAGGGACTGAGGAACACACCCCGTCCCCTGCGTGCCTCAGAAGAGACTCCAGGCCCACCGCGTGCAGCAGGAGGGACACAAAGCTCCGGCACGCTTCTGGGAGCCCACAGCCCTGTCCACATCTGAAATCAGACCCCAAAACCCCCTCATGTGCCTCAGGAGAGACCCCAGCACCCTGCACACCTTGGGAGAGAGCCCAAACCCTCTGCATGCCTCACATGGGTTTCTAGATCCCTTGTACGACTTACTGGGGACTCCAGTGCCCTCCATAACTCAGAGGGAACCTAAAGCACCCCTGTGTCTCACAAGGGACCCCAGCCCCCCCGTGAACCTTATGAGGGACGCCAAAGACCCCACGAGCCTTACAGGGAACCCCAGCCCAGCGACACCAAGTGTTCTGACCTGGAAATCAAATGTGGTTGCAGCTGGGTTGTGCCTCAGGATCTATGGCCTTCCCTTCCCTTCCCTTCCCTTCCCTTCCCTTCCCTTCCCTTCCCTTCCCTTCCCTTCCCTTCCCTTCCCTTCCCTTCCCTTCCCTTCCCTTCCCTTCCCTTCCCTTCCCTTCCCTTCCCTTCCCTTCCCTTCCCTTCCCTTCCCTTCCCTTCCCTTCCCTTCCCTTCCCCACCCTCAGGAGCAGCCCCTGTGCATTTCCCTGGATTGGTGATACCCCATCACTTTGGTCCTGTCAAGTATGTGCTGCTCAGGGAAGACCTTTGTTCTGCCTGCTGACATTGCTGGTCAGGCTGTGTCCCTACACATGCTCTCAATGCCTTCCCTCAGTTCCTAAGCATGCCAATGGATGAGGCCCAGGCCCAGATGATGCCATTGAAGGAGATGTGCCCTCAGCCCAGGGACGCTCAGCATGGGCTCCCCCAGCCCCTCGGAGCCCCGCTGCTGCTCACAGCAGCCCCTGCCTGGCTCCTGCCTGCCCACACCGAGGGCATCCATGGCTGCTCCTGGACATGGAGCTCAGCCAGTGCTGGAGCTGTGTGGGCTTAGCTGGTGGTAGCACCCGGACACTGGGCTGACAATTCCATCTCTTTATTGGGATAAAACAATGGGCCATCACCTACCCAGGCAGGGAGTGGAGGGAGGGGGCAGGGATCACCTTCAGGGCTGTTTAGAGGGCAGGGCCAGGGGGCTTAGGGGCAGAGGAAGGACTGTGTTGGTCTCAGCTGGGGAGGGAGGGTGCTGGGCTGCTGCTGAGGTCTCTAGAACAACATGGGAATGGGTTGGGACATGGCAGAGGGAGATCCTAAAAGGGAGTGAGGGCAGCTTGGAAATACCCATGGGGAGAGGAGATGGCAGTGGGATCTAGAGGGTAATAGGAGGTTTCCTTGTAGATGGCCATTTTGGGGTCCACTTCTCAGAGCCGTTGTGAGGGCAGCCCAGGCCCTTCTTCCTGCTGGGGGAGCCGCTATAGCTGTGTGAGTGTGAGCTGTAGCCGCCGTCCATCATCTGATGTCCAGAGGTGCTCCTGAGGAGAGAGGAGTGTCTGAGGCCCCAGCTGCCGGTGGCACACAGGGACCCTCGTGCACAGCAGGGCCCAGAGCTGGCAAGGCTCCCCAGCACGGCTGGAGCTGCTGGCACACCTTGGCCCAGCTGGACAGCTGCCCCTCAAGGCCCTGCCGAGCAGGGGATGGCTCTGGGCAGGGTCCCTGGCCAGGAGCGGGCCCCAGAGCGCGTCTGCCTTTCAAGGGCAATCTGCTCCCTGCTCTTTCTCCTCCCCACCTTGCTCTGCCTCTGCCCGCTGCTCCTGGGGCTGCTCTTGCCCACGCAGCCTCAGTGGCAGCCAGCACTGCCTGCAGCCCCAGCGGGCTCCAAAGGACAAGGCCCAGCAATTAAGAGGCCAATTAAAGCACTGGGCAGCAGCACAACCCTCAGCACAGTTATGTGCACAACCACTGACCATCCACAACTCCACAGCAGCCTCACTGCGAGTGTTTCCTGTCTACAAGCAGCCATCAAATGAAGATGTGTGTAGGGCAGGGAAACAGAACACTCACCGTTTTCTCTTGCAGCAACACCAGATTCCAACACAGCACAACATGAAGACAAGTTCCCTGCCAGCCACAATGGCAATTAACTCAAGCAAACAGCGTGTTCCCTGGCAGACAGCGCTTCCAGTGCCCTTCTGGGAGCTGGGAACACGTCTTGAGGTGTCGGCTGCATCTGTGGGAGCGATGGGGAGCGTGAGCCCGTGCTGTGCTCCACTGCTGAGCTGGCAGCCCGCTGGATACAGCCAGGACATTCTCTGTTTCCCCCAGAGATGGGGCCTGCAGGCACCTTGCCATCCCTTGGCACAGGCTGTGCCACCCAACACAGCCCAGAAGGCCGGGAGGAGGAGAGCCCGGGGCCAGTGCAGCTGCTTGGGCACTCACTCCTTCCAGGGACCCGGGCCAAAGCCATCCCTGAGCAGCCACTGCCAGCCCCGACCCTCCCTGCCCCGTGACAGCTCCCCCAGCCCAAGGGGACAGAGTCAGGCCCTGTCAGGACACACTGGAGCCCTGCTCTCCTCTCTGCCCTTTCCCCACCACGGGCACCCCTAGCAGCCCCTCCCAGGTTTCGGGCACTGTCTCCCATGGAGGGACACCAGCAGGACTGCTCAGCCTGGCTGAGCCTGGCACAGCAAGCACCTTCTGTGGGGCTGCCTGGCATCTCCTCCCTTTGTGTACTGAGGGCTGGCTTGAAGCCACTGCTTCCTGCAGGAAATGGTGCCTTCAGCAAGGTCTTTTGGTCCATCTCTGGAGAAAGGAAGAGACACAGCTGGATCAGATGCAACCATTCCCCGTTGGGGAGGGGGCATCTTCAGGAAGCAATACTTGTTAAGGACATGGAGAAGGATCAGGAAAATGGCCAGGTGTTGGGGTTGCCACAAGGCCCTACTTTCTCCAAACAGCCACCCATCCTGATACACCCCAAGACCAGGAAATTGCAGGGATTTCAGGGTGTGAATGGCCCATGGTGCAGATTGGGCTCCCTGTCAGCTGATGGCAAATGCCTTCCTGCAGAGGCTGGGGAGAAGCTGCAGCCAGCCCAGGCTGGGAAACAGCCCTGCAGGGTGTGACAGCAGCAGCAGCGGGGCTGAGAGGCTGCCATGGATCCCTTCCCACTGTGCTGGGCATTGCGTGTCCAGATGTGGAGAGAAAGGCCCCAGCTGCTGAGTCTCAGGAGAAGGCTGAGGGAAATGCACCCACCACGGCGTCTCTCCAGGTCACTCAGCATCTTGTCCAGAAGTTTGGACGCCTCCAGGGACTTAGTGTTTCCTGTAAGTTTGTTCCTTCCTCTCGGAGGACCTTAGGAGAAAGTATTGCAATTTTTCCATGAATGGATCCCACAAAAGCAGTGCTCAGCCTGTGGGGTCAGTGGGGACACACTACTCACCCCTGAGATGGGAGCTGGGTTTCGGTGCAGCAATCAGCAAAGAACCTGGGGAAATCCTCCTTGCAGACACACCTGTACCTCAACAGCCACAGAAGATTCCGTAAATTGGGTCTTGACAGGTTGTCAATGATTATTCTCTGAAGGGATGCTGAGAAATTACCTGCAGTAGATCCCAAGGGCTCCAAACCACCTTCCATCCCAGCTGCTGGAGAAGGCTTCCTAGCATGCTCATCTAGAAGGGAGCACAGATGAGAATCATTTCCATGGTGTGCTGATATCCCCTTCTGCCTTAGGGAACTGGGCACTGCAAGGGCATTCAGTAAGGCTGAGGGAGCCAGATGTGAATGGATACAGCCAAAGCTGCAGAGGGGAGTGGGGAGCTCTGGGCACGCTCTGGTCAGTGCACACTCTTTGCACACCCTCTGCAACATCCCTGGCAGGGAGGTAGCAGAGAGGGCAGCACAAGGCTGAGCAGGGCTCAGGCCCAGAGGCACAGCAATTACCTCCTGTGACTGTGCCTGGCATGGCCTCCCTTCCTGCAGCAGAGGCTGCAAATGAGCCACTGCTCCCTCGGGAAAACTCAGCCTTCAGCACAGGCTTTCCTTTCATCACTGGAGGAAGAGACAACTGGATCAGATGGAAAAATTCCCCACTGGGGAGGTGGCACCTTAAAAAGGCAATACTTGTCAAAGGCAATGACAAGGATTAGGAGAAAGGCCAGGTTATTAGGGCTGGTCAGGGCCTCCTTCTCCAATCTGCTGTCCCTCCTGATAAGCTGGGAGACCAGGAAATATGAGGGGTTCTAAGTTGTGCATGGCACATGTTACAGATTGGGCTTCCTGTCAGCTGATGGCAAATGCCTTCCTGCAGAGGCTGGGGAGAAGCTGCAGCCAGCCCAGGCTGGGAAACAGCCCTGCAGGGTGTGACAGCAGCAGCAGCAGGGCAGAGAGGCTGCCATGGATCCCTTCCCACTGTGCTGGGCATTGCGTGTCCAGATGTGGAGAGAAAGCCCACAGCTGCTGAGTCTCAGGAGAAGGCTGAGGGAAATGCACCCACCACGGCGTCTCTCCAGGTCACTCAGCATCTTGTCCAGAAGTTTGGATGCCTCCAGGGACTTAGTGTTTCCTGTAAGTTTGTTCCTTCCTCTCGGAGGACCTTAGGAGAAAGTATTGCAATTTTTCCATGAATGGATCCCACAAAAGCAGTGCTCAGCCTGTGGGGTCAGCAGGGACACACTACTCACCCCTGAGATGGGAGCTGGGCTTGGGTGCAGCATCCAGACCAGAATTTGGAGAACTCCTCCCTGCAGACACACCATAACTCATCAACCACTGAAGCTTCTGTCACCTGGTTCCTGCCAGGTTGTCAATGATTATTCGTTGGTGGGACAGTGAGAACATACCTGCAGGAGGTCCAGAGGGCTTCAAAACTTCATCCTGCCAGGCTAATGGAAAAGCCTTCCCAGCAAGCCCATCTAGAAGCCAACCAAGATGAGAAAATATTCCATTGTGCATCAGGGCTGGCTGTGGCCCTGGGCTCGTGGCAGGGCTCCCACTCGGGGCTGCTCCTGTGCTCTGGGCCTCTGGGCACTCAGGGCAGCTCCAGGAGCAGCTGCAGAGGGAGGGACCTTGGTGCACGAGTCCCGTTTCCCAGGGGCTGGGAACGAGCTCCAGAGGCCTCGAAGCCGAGGCGCCTCCAGCTTTGGCTGCTCCCAGGCTGTGCAAGGACAGGCCCTGGGGGAAGAGCTGCTGCCACACAGCCCTGCCGAGGGCTGAGCCTGGCACAGCAATTACCTCCTGTGCCTGTGCCCGTGCCTGCAATCGCCTTTCGTCTTGAAGCAGGGGCTGCTGATGAGCGACTGCTTCCACTGGGAAAAGCTGCCTTCCACAGAATCTCTATGTCCATCTCTTATGGAGAAAGGAAGGGAGACAGCTGGATCAGATGGAACTGTTCCCCATTTGGGAGGTGGCATCTTCAGGAGGCAATACTTGTCAAAGACATGCAGAAGGATCAGTAAAAGGCCCAGGTGCTTGGGGATATCACAGGGCTCTCTCTTGCCCAAACCTGCACCTGTCCAGATCTACCCCAAGACCAGGACATTGCAAGGATCTCAGGGTGTGCATGGCCCATGGTGCAGTTTGGGCTCCCTGTCAGCTGATGCCAAATGCCTTCCTGCAGAGGCTGGGGAGAAGCTGCAGCCAGCCCAGGCTGGGAAACAGCCCTGCAGGGTGTGACAGCAGCAGCAGCGGGGCTGAGAGGCTGCCATGGATCCCTTCCCACTGTGCTGGGCAATGCGTGTCCAGATGTGCAGAAAAAGCCCCCAGCTGCTGAGTCTCAGGAGAAAGCTGAGGGAAATGTACCCACCACGCCCTTTCTGCAGTTCCTTCACAATTGGTTCCAGGATGTCATTTGAATCAAGCGATTCCTTCAGTCCTCTAAGTTTGTTCATCCCTCTTGGAGGACCTTAACAGAATGTCGTTCCATTTCAGATTAATGGATCCCACAAAAGCAGTGCTCAGCCTGTGGGGTCACCAGGGACACACGACTCACCCCTGCCATGGGAGATGGGCTTGGGTGCAGCAACCAGACCAGGAGCTGGAGAAATCCTCCCTGCAGACACACCTGTAACTCAACAGCCACAGAAGCTTCTGTCACCTGCTGCCTGCCAGGTTGTCAATGAATATTCCTTGGTGGCACAGTGAGAACATACCTGCAGGAGGCTCCAAGGGCTTCAAAACTTTATGCAGCCAAGGTAATGGAGAAGCATTCCCAGGAAGCTCACCTGGAAGAGAGCACTGATGAGAACCATTTCCATGGTGTGCTGGGATCCCCTTCTGCCTTAGGAAACTGGGCTCTGCAGGGGGCTCGGGTAAGGATTTGGGAGCCAGATGTGAATGGACATGGCCGAAGCTGCAGAGGGGCCTGGGGAGCTCTGGGCTGGCTCTGGTCATTCTGCCCACTCTTTCCATGCACTCTGCAACATCTCTGCAGGGGCAGCTGGTCAAGCCCAGGGCTTGTTGGGACACTCTCCCTCCCTTCCTGTGACATAGCCCAGCACAGAACTGGTCTTCCGAGTGCCAGCCCCTCCCAGGTTTTGAGCAGTGTCTCCCCCAGAGGAACCCTAGCGGGACTGCTCAGTACCCGAGTGCCCTGAGCCTGCTCGAATAATTCCTCTGGGCTGTGCAGGTCTTGTGCGGGCTGTGCCCGCACTGCCAAGCAGCAGAGATGGCAGCTCAAGGCTGAGCAGGGCTCAGGCCCAGAGGCACAGCAATTACCTCCTGTGACTGTGCCTGGCATCGCCTCCCTTCCTGCAGCCGAGGCTGGCACAGAACCACTGCTTCCTCCAGGAAATGCTTCCTTCTGCACAGTCTTTCCTTTCATTTCTGGAGAAAGGAAAAGGGACAGCTGGACAAGATGGAACTGTGGCCTACTGGGGAGGTAGCATCTTCAGGAGATAATGCTGGTGAAAGTCATGAATAGGCTTCGGGAAATCAGATGAACTTTGGGGTGTCTCTGTAGGGCCAACACAGTCCCTCTTCTAAACTGCCACCCCTCCTGATGTGCTGGGAGAGAAGGAAATTGCAGGGATCTCAGAGTATGCATGGGCCATGGTGCAGTTTGGGCTCCCTGTCACCTGATGCCAAATGCCTTCCTGCAGAGGCTGGGGAGAAGCTGCAGCCAGCCCAGGCTGGGAAACAGCCCTGCAGGGTGTGACAGCAGTAGTAGCAGGGCAGAGAGGCTCCCATGGATCCCTTCCCTCTGTGTCGAGCACACCATGTCCAGATGTGCAGAGAAAGCCCAAGGCTGCTGAGTCTCAGGAGAAGGCTGAGGGAAATGCACCCACCTTGTCCTCCCTGCAGCATTTCCTTCAGCATTTGCCACATGCCTTCGGATGGATCCAGGGACATCTTGAGCGCTGTGTCTCGGATATTTCCTGTTGGAGGTCCTTAAAAAAAATAGTTCAGTTTCCCAGGAATGGATCCCACAAAAGCAGTGCTCAGCCTGTGGGGTCAGCAGGGACACACTACTCACCCCTGCGATGGGAGCTGGGCTTGGGTGCAGCATCCAGGCCAGAATTTGGAGAACTCCTCCCTGCAGACACACCTGTAACTCAACAGCCAGAGAAGCCTCTGTCATTTCTGCTGCTCTGCATGGGCAGGACTGAGGCACAGGAGCTGTGAGGGGATTGCACAGGGCGAGGGCACACACGTGCACGGCTCTGTCCTGGCACATGCAGCGATGCCCCCCTGGCCCAGCTTTGGGCTCTGAGCTGGCAGCTCCCCCAGGGGGAAAGGCCTTGACCTACCCTCACCATCTCCCAGAGGCTCAGTCCTGGATGTAGGTTGGGAAGCCAGAGCACCTTCCCCAACAGGTTCATCTGCAAAGAAAGGCAGGACAGAACAGCTCCCAGCACTGCAGGAGATGCTCAGGCTGCCTGGGGCTGGCAAAGGAGCGCCATGAGGCCCATCCCTGGGCACAGCCCTGGGCCCTTCCCTTCCCTCTCTGCTCTTCTCCATGGCTGCACACAGCACATGGAAGGACACACTGGCATTGTGCATGGGAAGAGGACTGACAGCTAAATGCTCCTTCCTCCCACTGACAGCAATCCTGTGGGATTACTCGGGGCTGCGGAATTGAGTAGGGCAAGGATTCCAGAAACCATCAACCCTAAGATGATCTTAAGGGAAATGGGACACGAGTCAGCTCTTGCCACATTGACACTGCTTATTCTGTCAGGAAGAGGGAATTGAGAACTTGCCTCCAACATCCTCCAAGAACTTGAAACCATCCTTCACTAGGACATCCAGAAAACCCATGTCCTGATCCCCATCTACAAGGGAACACAGATCAGAACCATTTCCATGGTGTGCAGGGATCCCCTTCTGCCTTAGGGATCTGGGCGGTGCAAGGGGCTTGGGTAAGGCTGTGGGACCAGATGTGAATGGACATGGCCAACACTGGTTGTTCTCTCCCTCCCACAGAGGAAAGCCTCCCTTAAGAGGTATGGAAAACCATCCCCAGCACTTCCTGGGGAGAATGAAGCACTGTCCCCAGAAAGGGGAGCCAGGCCATGGGCTCACCTGCTCCCTTCACTTGCCATGGAGCTGCCTGGGCAGCCCTGGCAGGCAGGGTCACTGCCAGGAGGAGCAGGAGGAAGAGTTGCAGAGGAAGGCCCATGGTGCCTTGCCCTCTGCCAGTCCCACAGCTCTTGCTGCCACCGCTGTCCTGACACTGCTGTCCCAGTGTCAGCACCACTGCCGCCGCCGCTGCTGCTGCTGCAACAGTTGTGGTCTGGGACTGACTGGTCGGTGGCTGTGGTGCTGTGCAACCACAGGGCTCTGGCACATCTGTGACCTCAGATGCTGCTGTGACCTCAGCCTGATGTCACCCCAGAGCCTGCTGTGAGCTCATGGCCTTTGCTATCCCCCCAGAGTGTACCCTCATCAGTATAAATGGGCTGCCCTGATTGTAAACGTTTTTCTTGATCAATGGGCCATTGCTTAGGAAGACTTTTGTTTTGCTTGCTGAAACTGTTGGTCAGGCTGTGTCCCTGAACATGCTCTTGATATCTTCCTGCATTAGTGGGGATCAAAGAGACACATATCCCCCTATGCATCTAAAGAGATTGCTTTCTTATAGAAATCATCCCCCCTTTATACCTTTAATCTCAACCAGACACAACCAAACCTGTAGAGAAGATGGGCACCCATTGTCTGGCTCAGCTCTGCCCATGCATCTTTTGCCCCAGTCTGCTTCCCATTCATACGCTGTCCTCACGTTCCTCCTCATAACTGCCTCTCATTCTAAATGGCAAGGGAGGAGTCAGTGCTAACTTGGGAATCACCTTTGGGAATATCAGCCTGAAGTGGAGGATTAACAACGGCCAAGTAGGGATTTGGGGAAAGGTCCTTGAGAGCCTGAGCATCACTCTCAAGGCCAGGGTACTGACAAGTCTGTGGGAGGCCAGGGAGTCGGGGGCTCTCCTGCGCTGCATTGCAGTTTGCCTGGCACAGACTTTCCAGTGCAGGGGACAAGGGGTTTGTATCAGGGGATGGGGGGCTGGGGGGGTTCGTTTGAGCTTTTCCTCCACTTTCCATTCCTCATCTAACACCCACCGAGCTAGCAGAAATAATGGTAAGAATTTAGCAATCCAGGCATCCCCTTTATTTGTTAACTCTGTCAATCTGCTTCCAACAGTATCCCAAAAAGGAATGGTTGGTTTTGCCTCGGGGGATACCCTTGGAATGCAGAGGAAAAGCCATTGAACAAACTGTGCTAACAACCACTTGGAAAACTTTCCTTTCCCTCCCTCCCTCCAAGTTACCCACAATTAGGAAATAAGTCCCCCTCTGCTGTGCTGACAGTCTAGCGCCCATATTCCCTGATCTTAAGCTGCATTGGCACAACAAAATTCTACTCTCCGCTGCAGCAAAAAGAGACAACAAACTAAAGATACGAGTCCAGGGCCAGCTTTAATTCCAGGGACAGGGAGCCGTCTCTGCAGCTAACTACTGCAGCCTGTAGGTTCATGGGCTCCCCCTCCAGCCCCGGGGGCCAATGCACCCTTCCCTCTACCTGGAGCACCCTCAGTCTAACTTGGGGGATAGGATACTCACCCTCCTTTTGGTCCACTGGACAGGGGCTGCAGCAAAAATCCTCCTTCAGGGAAGTGTTCCCCAGCTGCTAGAGGTTAGCACTTCATCCCCCAAATCAGCTGCTGGAGAAACCTTTCCAGTCGGCTGCGCTCGGAGGCAGCTGAGAGCCAGACCTGCTTTGGGTTAAAATCCACAGTTCATCCCTGGGCTCCGCTCCCCGGGGCCTGACGGTGGACACCAAGTGAGGCAACAGCCAGAGCTGAACTCACTTTGCCACTGCGGCCCCATGCCTAGAGTGAGTTCCACCCCAGGAACAGGAGGCCTTAGATGGAGCTAGAGCTATTGCTCCATGGTCTTTTTAGCTGCCAGCCTGCATTCCAAGGAGGCAAGGAGGAGCGGGGAGGTCTTTTGCACGGGACAAAAAGGATTTATTACTCTGGGCAATTTGTGGGGCAAAAGGCAAAAATGGAGAAGGTGCAACAACTTAAACATAGGGGAGGTTTGAGGGGAAGGTACAAATTCTTAGCAAATTGGAGAAGTTCTGGGGAGGGGTAAAGGGTAGGGTTCACAAAGGCATTGTCCAATGAGGGAGGCAGGGGGGGGAAAACTGGGTCACATGAACTAAAGAGACCTGGAGTTCTAGGGGATTTCCAAAGGGGAATTCCAAGCAGGGGGTTGGCACAAAGCAGGACTGACAGGTAGTTCAGGACAGATTAACCAAGTGGGTGGGAGGCTGTAATTTTGGACTAAACCATTAACTTGGGCAAGAACAGAACATACTATTGACAAGAAGCACACTGCAACACGCCTCTGTGTGAGCTGAGGATCCACACGCCTAGGAGGGAGGGGAGAACCTTTTTGGGAGGGCTTTCTACCTCACTGTCTCCAAAATCTCAGTCTTTGCCCCAGTTCATCACCATTTGGCTGTGGAAGGTGCCCTTGGGCCATAGGAAATCAAAGTCCTGGAGTCACTGAAGTTGGATGGAGTTGTACTGGTTTATTAACTTACATTTTTTTTGTTGTGAGATAGGATTAGGAGCAAGGCAAAAAACAGGTTTAACTTTAAATGGTTTAAAGAAAAGTTGATTACTAGAAACTATAAGAAAAAAACTTAGAATAAAACTTTACACTACTTGCTCTCTTCCACATGCCTTTTTTTTAATACTGAAAATGTACAAGAAACAACTCAGTTCACCATCTTTAAAAGAGTTTTTTACTAATTTATTTGAAAGAGGAGACTTTGTTTTTCAGTCTATGGAGGTTTCTTCACATGAAACAGTTTTCTTGTGGTTTTGATGTTACAGTGATTAGCTGCTCAGGAGAATGGAAATTTCATTACTATGTAAAAACCCTTTTTTCAGACTAACAGTTTTTCTCCTAACTATTATTGAGGACTATACTGACTTAGGAGGCACACTTTAAAAATTATAAATCTTAAAAAAAGCTTACTTTATTTTAGATAACAGAGGGGTTTTCTTCTTTTTTTTTTGGGGGGGGGGCAGAACAGAAGGGGGTTTTTTATTATTTAAACTTAGAGGACTACAGCAATTTTAACATTTGTTCACTTAAATACTAATGCTTTTGTTTATACAGTTGGAAAGGTCATATTCACTCCATAATATTTTTATGTATTATAGAGGAAACAAGAGTCTTTTCTCCATAGTTTAAAAAGAGAAATTTTAGTTCCTGACTTTTCTCCTAGCTTTATTTAGGATTTGACTTTTCTTTTTGTTTGACTTCAGTGTTTTGATATTGTTTGTGTATTACTATTTCTGGGGGGATTTTTTTTCTTTTTTTTTTTTTTCTATTTGTTTGTTTTTGGTAAAGTTTTATTCAGGGCATTGAAGGAGTTAATGCCTTACCCAGGCAGCAGAGGGTTCTGTGATTTTCTCCAGGTGGGGCAGTTGCAGTTATTTATGATCAAGAGCCTTTCAAGGCCATGCTGGGGGCTGGGTGAGGACTGTAGGGTTTAGTCAGGGAAGTGGTGATGAGTTTCTGCTTTCATGGCTGTTCTCTGGCGCCAGCTGCACTCAATTCCAGCCGCGGGCCGGGGGCTCTTCCTCCATCCTGCCCTGCTAGCAGGGCTGTGGGGCCTTGCCAGAACGGGGCTCAGCTGTTTTTCCCCAGGCTCCCTGGGCAGCGGGGCGGTCCCGGCCGTTCGGAGCCGCTCTGGGCCAGCGGCAGGGCAGGCTTTTGCCAAGCCGCGGCCACGCCGCTGGAGGGGGAGGCGCTAGGATGTCAGCAACGGGCCTTTCCTTTCCCTGGCTCTCGGGGCTCCTGACTGAAGACAGGGCCCAGCAGCTTCCTGAGCCCTGCCTCAGAGCCCACCTAAACCTGCCCGGCCCGGGCCGCTGTGACTTTGTGAGAGGCTCCAAGGGAAAGAGAACTTACCCGGGGATTTCTCTCTTCACACCTGCGTCTCACAGAGAGGCATAAGCTTGCTTATTGGTCTTGTAGCAACGTGTCAGTATTAAAAATACGACTGATTGGTTCTTGTCAGATACAAGGGAGACTGCCCAGGCCCCGGCAGGTAGAAAACTGCAGGAAAACTTTACAAACCACCACACTGGAAAAGACTTCCAAGAACATTCAATATTCCTGGATGCCACCAGAAGATAGGATTGAACACAGAAGATCTTCTGCAGTTGAAAGTCAACAAATCCGCTCTCCCCAAGGAATTCCCGAGGTGGGTTTCAGTCCCGATGGATGTTCCTGCCCCTGCATTCATCCAGGTGCCCACAGGGACACAGGATGATGCACAGCCCCCCCCAGCCAGGTGTCTTCCCAACATGGATGGCCAGGACCAGGCATCCCAGGGCTCTGCCCAGCGGGGCTCACTGGGGATCATCCAACACCGATCCTCCCATGGGGGATGGAGCTGCAGCAGAGCACCAAGCTCTTCCCGCACTCAGGCCACTCCCAGGGCTTCCCTTGGTGGTGCCTCCGTTTATGTTGGATCAAGTGAGAGCTCCTGGAGAAGCTCTTCCCACACTCAGGACACTCGTAGGGCTTCTCCCCAGTGTGGATGCCCTGGTGGACAGTGACACCGTGTTTCTTCTTCCCTTCTCTTGCCCCAGGCACCCACGGCCGGCTCCTTCTTCCCCACAAACCCACAGCATCCCACTGGAGGGGCAGGGATGGAGCTGGGCCAGGTCGGGCTGGGGCAGCGCTGGGCTCTCGGCCGCTCCCGCCCGCACTCGGTCCCCACTGCAGCCGCTCCTGCCAGGACAGTGCGGGGGGGCCCGGCCTTGGCACTCCCCACCCATGACTGCATTCCAGGGACAGAGCTCCAGAGCCAGGCTAGGAGAGATTCAGGACAAACTCCCTGGCCTGAGGGACAAAATGTGTTTATGGATGGCTCTTCAAGGGCAGGAGAAGGGACAAGAGCTCCAAGACACGCTCTGATTAAGGAAAGGGAATTAGACCAAGCCCAGGTTACCGCCCACATGGTCAGCTCAACCGGCAGAGCTGTGTGTGCCTGCAAGAGCCTGGGACTGAAATGCCCCCTGCAGGAAGGCTCAAATATCTCCTGGTGACAGCATGTCAGCCAACGGGCCGGCAAAAGCAAATCGGAATTCTTCAGCAATCACTGCATCTCTCCTTAAGGCATTTCCACAACAAATACTTCCAAGATAAGGGATTGGGGAAGCAACAGACTCACATGGGGAACTCATTTTACAGCAAAGACCCTTCAGTGGCTATGGCTGCTTTAGGAATACCACAGGGACCTCCACAAGCCCTGGCACCCCCAGAGCTCTGATCAGGTAGAAAGAATGAAGAAGGAAATAAAGAAACTCCTTTACAAGCTGCTGATAGAAACCAAGATGCCATGGGTAAGGCTTTTACCATTGGCTTGGGCAAGAATAAGAGCCAGAGCAGACACTCAATTCTCTCCCTTGTAACTGATGTTGGGAATTCCTTCCCCTGCTAATTCCCCACCCACTAGCCGTGCAGATAAGGGATACATATTTCAAACAGTCTGTGACCACAATCCTGTCTCTTGCAAATCTCTCCCACAGGAAGCTGGGCTGGCACAGAGCCTGCCTTGGCACCTTGCTGCTCACGGCATCCAAGCGGGACATCGGCTCCTGCCTAAGGACTGCAAAGAAGCACCACTGGTGGCCAAGTGGCCCGGCCCATTCCAGGTGTCCCTGAGCACAGAAACAGCCGCCAGCACAGCTCAGCACGGGGGTGTTATAAGTGTTTGATACACACACTGACTCAGAGCCAATTGTATATCAAGCAGTGGAATTTATTAAGCAAACGGTAACAAGCAAAAGCAGCGCTGGGCGGCCGGGAGTTAGCACTCCACCAACGGCGCGCACTTTCCTCTCTCAGTCCTTTGGGTTTTATACCCCTTGTTTCTGGTGTACGTGTCCCTTTTGCAATCGTGTCTGCGCTGGCACTGCCTGTTGATAGGGGTCATACTTTGCCCTCTGGTGGTCGTTGGAATGAAGAAGACTCCTCTTCCCGGCAGAACTTCTGCCTTATCAGTAGATCCTTTTTACACGTTGAACAATGGATACTTAAGTATGGTTAATTAACTCAGCTCAAACTAATCAAGACATTCTTGTGGACTACGGGTGCATGACTTGTGCCCTCTCAGATCCGGTTCTATTCTTTGTTATTTTATTGAACTCTTGGTAGTCCTTTTATTTTAATGAACAATTTTTATGTTGTTTTTATTACAATCCCTCCTTTTCTTCTTTCATAATTTGTTCCTTAAATCTTTTTAATTCCTGATAGCACAGTGCAAGCTCTTTTTCCACCTCCTCATCATTTAAGATGTGCTCGTATTTAGCTTTACTTAACATCCGGTGAGCAGCTTCTAATCGCCCTTTTACAATTTCTATGACCTTATTAAAGATGCAGGGTCCGAAAGTTAATCCGAACACCAGAAATAACAAAGGACCTGCAACTGTAGATAGCAGAGTAGTAAGCCAGGGAGAACTGTTGAACCAAGTTTCATACCAGGACTGTTGAGCTTCTCTTTCTCGCTTTCTTTGCTCTAGCCTTTCTCTCAGTTTAGCCATTGTATCTCTAACAAGCCCGGTATGATCTGCATAAATGCAACATTCTTCTTTAAGTGCCGCGCACAATCCTCCTTGCTGACGCACAATCCTCCTTGCTGATGGAAGATTAAATCTAGCCCCCTTCGGTTTTGTAATACTACCTCAGATAAAGATCGAACAGATTTTTCTAAGGCTGTGATTGATTCTTCTATTCTAGCTAAATCTTCATCTACTGCTATCCTTAATGTATTAAACTCTGTTGTTTGTCTCACTAGGGAAGCTATTCCCGTACCAGCTCCCGCAGTGCCCACCAACATAAGTGTGGCCACAGTAAGGGCTGTAAAGGGTTCTCTTTTTTGTAAATGATGTTCTGGGGTATTTTGGGCCTGATATACATATTCCTCTGGATGGTATATAATTTTCGGGCTATTTCTTTCTTTATTAGTATTAATCCTCCTCGGTATGTGCCAGGTTCCCAAAACCAAATTCCCCAGATTTTCCCAATATTCCACCCTGGATCCTGTGGATTGGTTATGTTAAGGTAAATCATCCAACAGGTATTTCGATTTTCCCCTTGCACTGTGCCATCATATCCATGTTTGGGTATTTGACATCCAGGCGGTCCCCACCCGACTCTAAGGTATCTGTCTTGGCCTGCCCCCGGTTCCCAATCAGAGGCAATAGTTTCGCATCCCCAATATGCACAATAGTAATGTCCAGGCCAATTGCAATAACCCTGTCCTGGATTTGAGCTTGGGCACATATAAAAGGCCTTAGATTATACTTGTCTTTTGTATGTGTTATCAGTCCCTGCTCGAATAATTGAGCTCAAATGTGTTTGGAAGCTTGGGGCTGCAGTCGTAATTGTTGAGTTTTTAACTATCGAGTCTTCTATCTGTATCAAAGACCATTTGAAAGGTTGATGCTTGTTCGCATAAGCATCTACTTGGCTGATTTGTATATATATTACAGCTAAAATTCCCATAACCCACCAAGAAGGGTGTGGTCCTGGTGGATTTTTATTTTCAATTCCTTTGTGTCCTAATGTGAATTTTTTATTTTTGCACCCCCCCTCTGGGTCTATGAGTGATTTCTGGGATTTAAAATCCTTGAGGCAGTTCTTGGAACATTTCTGAATTGTTCCAGTCTGTGGGTTCTCTCCTCCACCTTTTCTTATCCCTCTGCCTCGCTCGCCGACTCGCTTGCTTCGAGCCGCGAGGGGAACCATCTTCTCGGCAGCAAGGATATTCTTCAGGAGGGCCATGTCGTTTTTTGTTGCCTCTTTTTGTAGGATTCCCAGTTCTTATCCTTCACTTGTGGTGAAGAACACCAGACCCCAGGTACTGCTTTTCTACAATTTCCCTTAATGATTTTAGCTATGAAAGGAACTGGTTCATTAGGATGGAAGCAATAATTTTCTGGCCTTGCCCCCCCTTGTGAATACCTTTCCCCTTCACGTAAAATCCTTTCAGTAAGCTCCCTTTCTAGTTGATAGCAATTCTTACAAACACCGCTAGGTGGACTTCCTTTCCAACAATGGACCCACCACCGTTCTTGGCAAATTTTACAAACAAAACATACAAATGGATAACAACCACAATCCTTATTCGAGCAATATATCTTGAAATATCCAGTTATCAAGTAGTTACACTTAATTTCGCTGTCCCATTTTACCCAAACTACCTTCACAGTGTTCATTTAAGTGCGTTTTAGGGTGACTCTAAGGTCTCCTGGAGCGCTGGTTACTTTCCACGGTTCCTCGGAGGAGGGGTGTATAGGTCCTTTTATCCTGCTTGCATGAGTCCAGCCTTTTTCCGCGGTTCTGATGGCAGTTTCTGTGGTGAGTAATACAACATAGGGACCTTCCCAAGTTGGAGTTAACGTATTTTCTTTCCATGTTTTAACCAAAACCTTATCACCCACTTTTATATTGTGAATCGCTAAGTCAAGAGGAGGTCTTTGTACCAATAATCCAGCTTTTCTGAGTTTATCACGAGCTTGTGTCAGCTGTATTATGTAATGATTAATTTGTTGATTACTTATCTCGGGATGATCCGCTGGGGCACCCATATTATACGGCATTCCGTAAAGCATTTCAAAGGGGGAAATCCCTACATCAGTCCGGGGTTGAGTGCGTATATTTAGCAAAGCTAAAGGTAAACATTTTACCCAAGATA
Source organism: Cinclus cinclus (assembly GCF_963662255.1). NCBI lineage: Eukaryota > Metazoa > Chordata > Aves > Passeriformes > Cinclidae > Cinclus > Cinclus cinclus. The sequence continues at coordinate 200,676 of NW_026912045.1, forward strand.
ATTGTGTGTCATACATCAACTTGGTTAGTTGTTTCTTTATTTCTCCATTTATTCTTTCTACTTGCCCCAAACTCTGTGGGTGCCAAGGAGTGTGATACTTCCATTTTGTCCCCAGGGCTGAAACAATCTCCTTAGCAATTTTAGATGTAAAATGTGGCCCCCTGTCCGAATCTATCACCTCTATTAACCCATATCGAGGGATGATATCTTCTAGCAAAATTTTCACCACTGCTTGTGTAGTTGCTCTAGAGGTAGGAAAAGCTTTTACAAAATGCGTTAAATGATCATTTATTACTAACAAATGTTTGTATCTCCCTACCTTAGGCAAATCAGTAAAGTCAATTTGAATGTGTGAAAAAGGTCTGTACACTAAATCCCTTCCCCCAGCTTCCCGTTGTCTCCACTGCTTCTTATTCACCTTTTGACAGGTTAAACATCGTTGTGTGACCTGTTTGGTTAAGTTACACATTCCAATACAGACATATTTAATAGCAAATTGATCTATCAAGGCTTGTGTACCCCAGTGAGTTTTGGAGTGAATGGCTTTTAAAATTCTTCAGGCTACCGGTTTTGGAAGAACCTCGCGACCGTCTGGCAATTCTCATTTATTTCCCTTCTTCACTACTCCAATTTAATTTAATTTTTGTTGTTCCCTCTTGGTGAATATGAATATTTCAATGGGCCCGTGATAATAACAATGCATCTTAGTGGGATTTAAACAGACACATTTTTATTCCATTTATTTTGGAATTTTTCCCAGCAAAGCATGTAAGGTAATTAGTTTATTTTTTTTTTTTTTCACAAAGGGGCAATTTTTCTTAGCTCCTGCAGCCTTTTCTTTTAATACTCTGAGGGCTGTGGTCTTTGCCTCGTGATTCACTAGGTTATTTCCCCTTACTTGATTGTTTACTCCGGTCTGGTGCCCTTTTACATGGACCACAGCTATTTCAGTGGGCCGCTTTAGAGCTTGTAAAATTTTCCTTACTAAATTTTCATGAATTAATCCTTTTCCCTGGGAATTAATTCAACCTTTCTCTTCCCAAAAGATCGTAATCTGCTTCAGGTACCAACAGGAAGTTTCCTAAACCTGATTTTGAACTGCTTTCAAAAACTACATCTTTAATCACAGGCACACTAAAAGGTTCTCCCTTCGCCCCCACAACTTGGATATTTTTTAAATTTTTTTTCTACATCCTAAAGGGAGATTTTGTACTGTGGACCTTGCCGCTCCAATGTCAATTAAAAACTCAATTTCCTGTTGTTGGGGACTTACTTTCATTTCTACCAAGGGCTCTGATCTTTCTTGGGTCCCCAGCAAATAGAGCCCCTGACCCCCCAATCTTCCTTAAATTCTTTCTCATTCGCAATCCTTTTCCGACAATCTCTCCAAAAATGCCCTCTCTTTCCACAATAATAACAAGTCCCCTGGGTACCCTCCTTTTCTCTAGGCACATTTCTGGTTCTAGGAGGGCCCCCCTTCGAGGAGAATCGACTAGTTGTTACCCGTTGCTCCTCACGTACTACTGCCATCATTACTCTAGCCTGCTTTTTGTGTCCTTCTTCTTCTCTCCGGACATACACCTTCTGCGCTTCCCGCAACAATTCGTCTAAACCACGATCATGCCAATCTTCAATTTTTTTTTTTTAACTTTTTCCTGATGTCAGGCCAAGATTTTTCTACAAATTGGGTTTTTAATAACACTTGACCTTCTGGAGTATCGGGGTTCATCCCTGAATATAGTAGAAATTACCTCCGAAGCCTCTCTATCCATTCAGTAGGGTCCTCGTCCTTCTTTGGGCTTTCACAGAAGGCTTTATTTACATTTTGTCCCTGAGGGACAGATTCCCGGATTCCTTGGATTAGGATAGTTCTTAAGTCTGCCATGTGGGCTCGGTGCTGTGGATTTTGCTTATCCCAATTAGGGCGGTGCAATGGCCACTTCACATCAGCTTGGGGACCTGCCTGGTGGTCCCTGTCCCACACCCTCATTCCCGCTGTTCTGATCATTCTCCTTTCCTCAGAAGAGAACAAAATTCCTATGATAGACTGCATTTTATCCCATGTATATATATTGGGACTCAGAAATTGATCAACCCTTTCCGCCACTCCAAGGGGTCTTCTAGCAAATGTCCCATCTCCTTCTTGAATTCTCTAACATCTCCAGAATTAAGGGACACTTCTACATAGCCTATGCCCAGTATTTGGGCAGGCTGCCCCTGTTGTCCAGCATTTGGATTAGTGATCATCCCCAGGCCCACTTCTCTTAATGGATACAGGGTTGCACATTCTCTATCCCTTCTAGACTAGCTGCGAGTGATCCATTGGTTATTTTCGGATCCTAACTCGCGGCTCCCCAGTTCTCCTTCCCCGGATTCTTCCTCATGATCTGACTCTAGGACTTGTGCCTGGGGAGGTGGGGGAACTGGGAGAGGAGGAGGTATGTATGGTGGGGGGGAAGCAGTCGGGACCTCCTCGGATCGTTTAGATTTCTTTTTCCCTCCCCAGGTGTTTAGGGCAAACAATCTAGTCCTAGTTTCTCCCACTATCCAAAGGGCAGCATATTTGCTTTCTTCCAGGCAAAAAGGTTCTTTAGAGTTTACATAAATATTTAATGCCTGGCAAATCCAATCTTCGGAACTTCCGAATACTGGCCAAAACAGATTATCTCCACGGATCTTTTTCCCTCCCCACATCTCCATACAATAATGGATCATTTTGACCTTATCCTTCCCTTTCCTAGAAGGATAATCATTCCAATATTTAATCATCATCCCTAACGGACTGTCAGGGGGTATCTGGGGAAGCTTTACTGGGGTCCCCTTACCCATGGGATCAGAGGGCTTGCTTTTCCCCTGTCCCATCTTCCAGAACACCCACAAACACTCACACACACGTTTCCCTCTTTTTGTGGCCCAGTCCCTCGCGGGATTTGGGAACCGCACTACTCAGAGGTCTGCACTCGCTTCACCCACACCGGGCGTCTCATTTGCTGTGTCCTGGGATACCCAACCCCAACCGAACGGATTCACACATATACTTACGCTTCCTGCGTCTTCGCCCGGGGCTTCGTGCACAAAGATTATGGGGTTATCGGTTGTCCTTTGCTTGTTGCCAATTTAGGGTTCGTCGGTAAGGGTCCAGGAGGGTGGACGCAGCACCAAGGCTGCTAAAAGCGGGGCGCCTCCCTGGTGGAGGTCTCCCACCGGGTTGCCCTTATCCGAGTCACGGCACCAAATTTGTTATAAATGTTTGTCACACACACTGACTCAGAGCCAATTGTACATCAACCAGTGGAATTTATTAAGCAAGCTTTTCTTTAGCAAACACCTCTCTTTCAAACCAGGACAGACAGAAATCCCACAGCCGATCCAGCAACCAGGAGCAACCTTCATCTTTCAACCATCACAGAACTACGTGCAGCCACTCCGGGCAGCACAGGACTGGACATATCAACAAATGACACAGTAACACTGTCTAACAGCACTGTGTTTTCTCCCCCCTACAGGCATCTATGGACCCTTGGCACCCGGCTACCACACATTGATCACAGTTAGATCATCTACCTCCATAGCAGGATTGTTTGCGCTGCCAGGAGTCACAGACTCTGACTTGGTTGGGGAGATAACGATCATGGCTTGGAGCTTTGCAGCTGCCCTGTGTGGTCCCAGCTGGCACCAAAACAGCCCAACTCGTACCTTTCGTGGCAGCATCCCTTTCTGCTCCCCCATAGCTCAAACGAGGGGAGGTGGGTTTGCTTCAACAGGGGTTCCACAAATTCTTTGGACACAGTACATTACATCTCAGCATGCCACATGCCAATGCAAAGTAACTCTGAAAGGCAAGGACATAGTCTTAACAGGTCTCATTGACACTGGTGCAGATGTAACTGTTATCTCTAGAAGCCAATGGCCCAGTGATTGGCCATTAACCAGTGTGCCTCAGATGCTCTCAGGCGTGGGGGGTATAGTCAAAGCTTACAAAGCCAACACTTGGTACAAATTACAGGACCTGAGGGCCGTGTTGTTACAATTAAACCTTCTGTGTTGCCTGTCCCCCTGGTTTCCTGGGGGAGGGATGTATTAGCTCAATGGGGAATTTTTATAATGTCAAGTTTTGCCTTGGGGTCGCCGGAATGCGCAGCACTCTCAAACTGACTTGGAAAACTTCTGAGCCAGTAGGGGTGAGCCAGTGGCCCCTATCATTGCAGAAACTGTGCACATTAACAGAACTGGTTCAGCAACAACTCCAAAAAGGGCAGGTAGTGCCTTCTAGCAGCCCTTGGAATTCCCCTGTGTTTTTTATTTAAAAACAAACAGGCAAGTGGTGTGTGCTCCAGGACCTCCAAAAAATGAATTCTGTAATAGAGGAAATGGGAGCTTTGCAGCCTGGGCTCCCCTTTCCTACCATGATCCCTCGGAATTGGTGGCTGGGATTGGTTTCTTCCCTTTTCCCTCTGTGGAATTTTCCCCATTGTCATGCTGAGATACCTGTTGATTAGGCCCTAGTGACAGGGGGAAGGGGGGAGGGGAGAGGGACACCCGGTGAGATTCAAACAGCCAGAAGAGGAGACAGAAGGCACTGGCTCGGCCCCATTTCACCCACGGAGTTCGGACGAGAAGGACGATCGCCGCCTCAGTTCCATTCCTGCCATCCCAGCGTCGGGAACCATCGTCACTGCTGTCGGACCCTGCACTGCTGCCTTCTTGCTTTAACCTGCCACCATCCAGCACTCTGCTGAGCTCCGAGACCGACACCGTGAGCAGAGGGCTCTCTCCATCTCTCTCTCCCCCTGGGACAGCGCTGCCATCACCCCCAGCCCTCCTGCAGCTCTGCGGGACCTGCCCCTGTTCAGCACCGCTAACTACAGTGCAGGGAGAGGGTGCCTGCAGCTGGGAAGGACTGGGACTGAGTTACTGGTCTGTTTGTGGCTAATTTCATAGCTCTTGTTTGTTTGTTTTCCTTTTTTGTTGTCCTGTTAGATATATTAGTAAAGAACTGTTATTCCTATCCCCGTATCTTTGCCTGAGAGCTCCCTTAATTCCAAAATTAAAAGAATTTGGAGGGAGGAGGGATCACACCCTTCATTTCAGAGGGAGGCTGCTGCCTTTCTTAGTAAATACCCAGCTTTCAAACCAGGACAATTGGCATTTGACAGTCATTGATTTAAAGGATTGTTTTTTCAGTATTCCTTTGCAGCCTGACGATGCCCCGAAATTAGGTTTTTCAGTTCCTAGCATAAACATGCAGGCACCCTTGCAGCAATATCACTGGGCAGTATGACCGCAGGGAATGCAAAATTCTCCTCCTATTTGCCAGTGGTATGTGGCTAAGGTCCTTAGTCCTGTTAGGCAACAAATGCCTGATGTTCTTTTGTATCATTACATGGATGATATTCTTAGAGCAGCTGAACAACAGGAGGTCATGGAGGAAGCCTTAGCCCTTGTCACTAAAGCTGTGAGTCGGGCAGGGCTTTGCATTGCTTCTGAAAGGGTACAGAAATATCCTCCTTGGAAATATTTGGGATGGCGCGTTGGAGTTCACACAATTTCTCCCCAAAATTTACAAATTCAGACTAACATGAAAACCTTACATGATGCACAGAGACTTTTAGGAACAATTACCTGGGTGCACTCCTTATCAGGAATCTCAGATGCAGAGCTGAGTCCTTTGTTTGAACTGCTAAAAGGGGACTCAGACCTTTTGTCAGCTAGACGACTCAATTTACAAGCTCATCAAGCCCTGCAGGGCATTTGTAATGCCTTAGCAAAACGGCAAGCTGCACAATGCACACTCGAACTGCCTTTCCTCTTCATAATTTTGCCCCCAGCTAAACAGCCTCATGCTTTGATATTTCAATGGGACTCCAATGCGCCAAACCCTTTGCTTAACACTGAATGGAATTCTTTGCCACACCAAGCAACCAAAACCATCAGTACCCAACATGAAATGATGGCACAGCTGATTGTTGAAGCCCGACGGAGACTAACTTCCCCGGCAGGAGTGGATTTCTCCACTATTTCCATGCCTATTGCCACCTTTTATTTGCATGGGATATTCCAGGAATCTGAGGCTATTCAGATGGCCTTTGCTGAATTCAGCGGGCAAATTTCAATACACCCTTCCAGAACATAAGCTTTTAACCCCTTTATTTCAATTGATAGAAAAACCAAAGAGAAGTGACGTTCCACTGAAAGCCTTAACAGTATTTACAGATGGTTCTGGTCACTCTCATAAATCAGTGCTGGTATGAAGAGATCCCTCATCTGGGATCAGATGTGCAAATCAGATGTGTCCACAGTTGAGGGGTTTCCCCAAATTGTTGAACTAGCTGCTGTTGTCAGAGCTTTTCAAAAATTTTCTGATCCCTTTAATTTGGTAAAGATTCAGCTTATGTTGCAGAAATTGTGATGAGCGCTGAAGCACCAGTTTGGAAAGAGGTTGAAAATTCACAACTCTTTTCTTGGTTACAGCTTCTTGTTTTTTCCTTAGTAAACAGAACATCTCCTTACTTTGTTATGCATATTCCATCACATACAGACCTGCCCGGATTTTGGGCTGAGGGGAACAGGCAGCCTGATCTTCTAGCAATGCCTGGACTAAATCCTGTCCTACCTAATAAGACGGAACAAGCTAAACTGAGTCATCCATTTTTTCACCAGAATGCTGCTGCTTTGATTTGGAACTTTGGCATTACAAAAGCCCAAGCTTCGGCAATTATCGCTGTTTGTCCTGACTGTCAAAGGTGTTCTTTTCCCTCTGTTGCAGGAGGTGTTAATCCCCGAGGGCTACAAAGCCTTCAAATGTGGCAAACAGACATTGCCCATTTTGCTGAGTTTGGCCATTTAAAATACATTCATTCCTCTACTGATACCTTTTTCCGGTACTCTTTTTGCATCAGCCCATTCAGGGGAAACAGCTAAGGATGTCTGCAGACACTGTACTGCTGCTTTTGCAACTCTTGCTGTACCTTCTGAGGTGAAGACCCATAATGGCCCTTCTTATACTTCGCATTGAGCTGCTGCCTTTTTAGCTTTATGGGGAATCACTCACAAAACAGGTATTTGTCATTCCCCAGAGGGCCAGTCTATCATTGAAGGAGCTCATGAGTCTCTCAAGCGTCTTTTAATACTACAGAGCTATTTAATACTACAGAAACGAGGAGCTGGAGATGGCACCCCTGCCGAGAGACTGCAGAAAGCTCTTTATGTTTTTAACTTTTTGAATTGTTCTTTTATGGACCCCAACCCAACAATTGTTCGACAATTTAATTGTAATTCACAATTGCAACATGAGGAAAGGCCCCCTGTTTGAACAAAGGATCCAGAATCTGGTAGAATATTGGGGCCTTATCCTTTGATCACCTGGGGTCGAGGTTTTTCATAAGTCCTTACAGAGAACAGTTCCAAGTGGACCCCCACAAGGAATGTGAAGCCGTTTTTTCAAACCCCTGAATGCAGCACCAGAGGATTCACCCTTGACAGCACCTGAGGACCCACCTGTAATACCAGCATCGGAGGAGGACACCGGGGAACAGGACCACGTCACCACATCAGCAGCTGTTGAACTTCTAACTGACTTATGCCCTTGGGAAAAATGGTTCGATTACCTAAGGGTATCAGGGTTTCCAGGGGTGGGTTGGCTACATCAGGCACAAATTCAACAGCTAGTGTGTGGGTATAAGTTTAGTTTCTTTGAACAAATGGAAGTTACTGCAGAGCGGTGGCTTACTGCCACTGAGAATAAGGAAAAACAATGACTTCCCAAATATGATGGTATTTACTGGGAATTGTTTCTAGTGGTCAAACCTGGCCTTTTAATCAACCAAAAACAAATGTCAGGGTAACCGTAGCAAATGCCACAGGACAAGATACTTTGTCTTTGGCCACCACCTCCCCAGATCATCTCTTTTCAACCTGCCTTCTTGCTTTGCCCCTAGACAATTGGCCTCGCCTGCCTCAGGCAAACACAGTGTTGTTAGAGGAATGTCAGATTTGTCTTTACAAACGAGCTGTGGATCTGCTGATAGATAAGACTAGCACTGAGAGATAAAAGAAACAATGGGATGGATTCCACTGATTGATGGACGGGAAAAGATATTTGCCTTTACAAACAAACTGCAGGTTTGCTGATAAATGACATTGGATATTGAAGGATGAAAGAAGCAATGGGGCAAAACGACAAATTCTAGATGAATTAAAAATTAAAAGGGAGGGTTATACATTAGAGGGGAATCTCAGGTATCAGGCGTTCTGGGAAGTCTGAGCCTCTCAAGTACCTCAAGCAATGGGGAAAAAGAGAGGGAAATGCAGCCTGGAAAAGAGGATAAAAAGGAGACTGCATCCTCCAAAAATTGGAGAAATACCAGGGGAATGTCCCGTGGCCTCTCTGTTTATTCAAGCAGAGCAAAAAGGACTCCTCAGTCTCCTTTCTGGACATAAACCTCTGGTGTTTGTGGATTAATTTTCCTGACAGTTGCAAAACAGCAATCATGCTGACACCTGGGACCAGTGGACTCCTTATCTTTCCCTGGCATCCCTCTAGACTCAGGAGTTAGAACTGCTGGGCTCAGTGAGAATAGATTTTTGTGCAACGTTTAATTACGCTGGGAAAAGCCAGTCTAAGGCATGGGATGTTTCCCCTCACCACCCTGTGCAAAAAAATGCGAGTGCCTGGTGTAATTATACATCTAGTATAATTTCTCACTCCACCAATGCTCCTTTACTTTTACGTCCTGGAGTGTTTTTAGTCTGCGGGGACAGGGCCTGGCCTGCAATCCCATCGCCTATTAAAGGAGGACCGTGTAGTCTTGGACGATTATCCTTTTTAACTCCAAACATATCCATGACTATTTAACATAAATATCCCTCTGGAATTAAGAGAACCTTACATGCTTTTGACAAAGATTGTGATGACCAGCTTGATTTTTGGTCTAAGGGACAGCGATGGGCAGCATCATTTTTTCACCCCGGCTGCAGCAGCAGCAAAAGCCTTAGGTTTACTTAACCAACTGGGCTGTTGGCTAGCTAAACAAACTAATGCTACATCCTTAGCACTAACAGGACTTTTAACTGATGTTGATTCTGTTAGACATGCTACTCTGCAAAACAGAGCAGCAATAGACTTTTTGCTTTTAGCACAGGAACACGGCTGTGACTATTTCCATGGGATGTGTTGCCTTAACCTTCCTGACCACTCCCAGTCCATCTATGCAGGAATTCAAGCCCTGAACGAAGGTGTAAATAAACTTCAGGGTAGGACTGCCTGAACCAGTACTTACAGGACTGGGGGCTCACTGGCTGGCTTAGGAATTTAGTTCAAGGAGGTTTGTATGTATGACGCATCATATTATACATTGTAGTAGTTACTCCTTGTATTTTACAGTGTGTTAGAACTTTAATAAACAAATCTCTTAGGAGTGCATTTTTAGTTGAAAGAGACGAGGGAGATGTGGATTTGGGTAATGCAAAGGAGACTGATAGTACTGCAGACTTCATGAGCATATGCAGCTTGATAAGGAGGATGCCATGGCAAGAGCAAACAGAGCTCTGACTGCAAGAAGATTGAGTCACGTCTGGCTTATGGGAAATAAGATTTTACTAAGTTGAAATGTAATGTTTTTCGGTGTGATGGTTAACTAGATGATTGTAGTAAAATATTACCAGCCTTCCTGGAGATGGCACAAAAGCACACGTAGTGCTCAGTAAAAACTGGATTCTGATCACCATTCATTGTCCCCGTCTCTCTCTCATCATCGATACATGGATGCTTCTTGCCACTGGAGGGAGAAATGTGGTGCGGTGAAAGCTCAACAGGAGATGCAGGCAGCCTGAAATAAAAAGAGGGGGGCACAATAAAAAGAGTGTTTTAAAACACTGTATTGGGAAAAAACCTTGTAGAAAGAACATCATCCCCTTCCAGCATGTGGATGGTCACTTCACAAACAGGGACAGAGACACGGTACAGGTGTTTCATGCATCCTTTGCCTTAGCTTCATGTACTCTCTGTTACTGTCTCCAACACTCATCCCTCTCTTTGATGCCTTAAGTTTTAGCTTTCATATTTTTCAGATTCTGCACGGCCTTCGTGTGTAACTCTGAACTTCATATAAAGTTCTCTTCACTGTTTACTTAGACAAAACAATCCTTTTCCAGCCTGAGAGCCAAGGATACCCTTGCAGCTTCAGGCCCAAGAGTGTGAACAACGGCAAAGTGAAGAAAGCAATCTTCAGGAAGAAGGAACTTGATCACCTGAAGCTCTAATTGGACAATTAACCCCAGGAATGGAAAGGCACCTAAACGTTTTATAAAAGTGTGAAAACCTATAACTGGTCATCCATCTTGCGTCCCTCTTGGGTAGAGCCACAGCCTGGCTCTTGTACTATCCAAGGCGTATCCTTTGAAGGCCTTTTAATGAACACCTACTTGGTTCCCTTAACACTGTCCACCCCTGTTCCAGGCAGCCTCTCCCAGGCATCGCCTTCCCAGTGGAAAACATTGCATTGTACCAAGGGACACTGCCAAGTCCTTGAAGAGGGCAAGCCCTGCTCAGCACAAAGCAAACCACCCCCTGTGTTTGATCCACAGCATTCCCATGCAAGAGCAACACGCGCCAGCTCTGGGGAAGAAAGAAAGCGTATGGCAGTCAAAACCAGAGCGGGAGGGGAGGGGGTCCTGGAGGTCATGTGCCCCCTGCCCCAGAGTGTGTGTGCTCCCCCCGGGGACCCTTTGCTCGGTGTCATCACTCCCTTTTCTCTGCCCTCAGAGCTCCTGAGCCGGCAGCGGCCACAGCCCCTCCCCATGGCCTTGGGCAAGTGGGGACCCTGAGAGAGGACAGATGCTCCACTTGCTCCTGCAAGGCGATATCCAGCTGGAAACACCCACCAGTCTGAGCCTGAGCACATCCCCCAGAGAGAAAGGGAGCTGAAGTTCCTCAGTCTCTGGGGAGCTCTCCCGTAGCGGCTGTCGAGGACTGCAAGAGGTTTTTTGTCAGCAGCTTTCCCCTCACACAGCCCGCGGGGCCCTGAGAGCGCGGGCCGAGGCTGGGCCGTGTGCAGAGCCCGCCCCACGCTGCGATTGGCTAGCTCTGCCGTCACTCTAGCAACTTGCACGTTGATTGGGCAGAGCGGGGATAAGGATCGCGCGGTAGGGGCGCTGTCGTTGGAGTGTGGTGTGGGGTGGGGTGGGGTGGGAGCGGCGGCAGAGGCCGGAGCTCGGTGAGGCGGCGGCGGAGCTCGGTGAGGCGGCGGCGGAGCTCGGAGGCGGCCCCAGCGCAGGTGGGAGCCGCGCTTGGTTCTGCGGGGGCTCGGGGCTCGCTGCGGGCGGAGGGGGCGGCGGGGGGCTCTGTCGGGTTCGTTGTCCCGTGCCCGGCCCGTGTTGCCCCTGGGCTGGGGGCGCTGCGGGAGCGGCTGCCCGCGGTCTCCTTCCCGCTGGGAGCTCGGCCGGAGCCGGTGCCGGAGCAGCGCCGGCTCGTCCCGGTTCCTGTGGGCAGGACACAGGTGGCTGCCCTGTCCCCGGGGCTGTGCGGGAAAATTGCCGTCGCCAGAGGTTTGTGTGCAAAAAGGAGACAGAGGAGTCCTGGAGAAGTGACTTTATTGATGAGCAGAGGGAGAGGCCCTGCGGCATTTGCCATGCGGTCTCTGAAACGCAGCCTCCTTTTTAATTTTCATTTTCTCGGCCGCATCTCCCTCTCCCTTTGCCCGCTGGCAGAGGTACTTGGAAGGTCCAGATTTCCCGATCCGGCTGCTGCATGTCCTCGTTAATATGCACCTCTACTACGATATTAATCTTACTGCTTTTAATCCCTCCTCATTTTCCTCAAGAGGTCTCTTTACTAACTTTTAATTTCCATTGACTCGCTCTCTTTTCCTGGGTCCTCTTTGCTTTTGGGATTGTTCTCTGTGACCTCCTAGCCTGTCCTTTTGTAGCTGTTTCTGGATCGGGAGGCCTGGCTGCCACCTGCATGGCCTTGCTCACCTGCAGAATGAACTGCACTGAGCAAGGTGTCAAAAGGGACATGGTAAAAAGATGAGAGTTGCTGTAGCACATCAGAGGAGGAGCAGCATTCGTTTAAGCCTTGGTCTGCCATGGAACCACGAAAACCTGTCCCATTCCCATCCTTTCCCTGTTTGGACTGATACTTGAGCTACTTTCTTATTTCCTTTGTTATCAGTTTTGCCGATTTTCAGTTATCATCTATTTACAAACAGTGGTTTGAGTCATTTAATTTTCTGAAACTCCTCCTCCTTCTGTTAATAGCTAATCTGGTCCCAAGACATGGTGCAATGTCTTATTCTTCATTTCAGTGGATTGATTGGTAGGAAGGTCAGGAGCTGGAGCTGTCTGGGTTATTGCTATTTTGAGGAATGATAATATAGTCTTTCAATAATAATAATAATCAAATGTAAACCTAATTATGCTACTGAAATTATGTATGGAGTTTCTTTCACCTGATATGAATTCCTTTGGGAATCCCTCAGGGGCTGGTCCATGGATTTGTAGGATTTGTTCTGGTGTCTGCTAATCTGGTCCCCATTTTTGGCAATGCCTTGCAGCCAGGGATGCATCAATTGATCACTTTTCTCTAATTAAATCATCACATACTTGGATTCCCAACTGATTTTTCTAGGCTCGCAAAAACACCCCAGTGCTCTGGTACACCCTCTAGAACCTGGGCAGTGACAGCACATGTTGGAGTGGGGAGAGGGATGGTTCCCTCTGACATTTGATAGTAAAGTTTTCACAACCTTCTCCGTTTGCTGTTTCCCTTTGCAGCTTAACCAGTTTCTGTTGCAGTCAGATGTCCACACTATGGACTCTGCCTTGAGCTGTGCAAATTCCACCTGTGCAAGCAGGCAGAGCTTGGGGTGGGGGACAGAGGGAGTCAGCCCAATTCCTCCCCCAGGCAAGAACACCTGGGTACATTTTCCACACTTTGCCCCAGCAGTGTTAATTTGCATTTCTAAAGCTCCTCTCCTGGCTGCCTGGAGCCATTGCTTCTCTTCCAGAGCAGCCATTGGATAACTCACAGGTGGACCTACAGAATTTGCTTTTTTTATCCTTTATTTTGTCTTTTAAACAATATTCTATTAACTATTTATGCTTTAAAGCTTCATCCTTAAAGCTCTTCTAGTTTTGCAAAATGCAACCTAAAGGTGAGCACCATAAAACCCAGATGGAAATTTTACCATCACTAAGCGCCATTGCCGAAGATACACAAAAATTTCCAATGCAGTCAAGTTTTTTCTACTTCTCCTAGCTGTAAAAATTGATTGTCACTTCCCTGGCCCAAGTGACATTAGAAAAGTTGGATTATTAACGAAAAATTTTTCTAATGGTGTAATTTTGTCACTGAAACTGCGGGAAAAACAAAAACTCTCCAAGACTATCTTTACTGTTAGAGAGTCAAGGCGTTACTTGATTCTGGTCAGGATGGGTGACAGAAATAATTTCATCCACACATAGCCCAGGTGTGCAGAGAAAATCATGCCATGACACATGTATTTTACTAGATTATTCCTAAACTGTATACAGTCTGAACCCATTGCAATGCGTTGCTTTAATGTTCATTGCTTCCAAGTTGTGTAGTTCTCACTATTTGGTTTCCTACTGGACCCGGATTTCTCCCCCTCTGAGGTTAATTAGGTCCAGACTCCTGGATTTCCTTGTCGGCCTTTTCCAGACCAGGTGTCTCCTACTGTGCAGGGGGCAGTGTGTGGGGTGGGTGTTCCTTGCTGTTCATTTATGTTTTGTTGATGGTCATTATCTTTGTGGATATCTTTTGGGCTATTCCAGTCTGTTGAGATGTTAAACTCACCTCTGTTGAGTGGTGTAACCTTCCCCAAGGGCAAGGGAAACCAAGCCTGAGTAGTGAAATGAGACTTCCAAAAAATTAGATCTTTGTGTATTTTCCAAGCATCGACTCGCAGGCAGCCCAGTGTGTGAGTGGAATTGAGAGGCAGAGTGGAATTCGGCCGCTGTCTTCCCCAGCAGCTGTGGGAGTGCAGGCACAGAAAGCAGCGAAGCTCCAGCAGTGGCAGCAAGGATTGTCCCCAGTGGCTGGAGATGCCGAAGGAGGGTGCCCAGGCAGAGGATTTCAGCAGAGGATCTGTGGGCAGGCCCAGGGGCTTGCCCCGCTGTGGAGCCCTGGCTGCTGCTGCTGCTGCTGCGTTGCCTTCAGGGCAGGGTCAGTGGCAGCCTCCCATGCTGGTGCTGCAGCCGGGAAGTCCAAATGTCTGGGGCTTCAGAGACCCTGAGCCGAGGGTGAGGGGTCCCCCCGTGTTGAGCTGTGCTGGCGGCTGTTTCTGTGCTCAGGGACACCTGGAATGGGCCGGGCCACTTGGCCACCAGTGGTGCTTCTTTGCAGTCCTTAGGCAGGAGCCGATGTCCCGCTTGGATGCCGTGAGCAGCAAAGTGCCAAGGCAGGCTCTGTGCCAGCCCATCTTCCTGTGGGAGAGATTTGCAAGAGACAGGATTGTGGCCACAGACTGTTTGAAATATGTATCCCTTATCTGCACGGCTAGTGGGTGGGGAATTAGCAGGGTAAGGAATTCCCAACATCAGTTACAAGGGAGAGAATTGAGTGTCTGCTCTGGCTCTTATTCTTGCCCAAGCCAATGGTAAAAGCCTTACCCATGGCATCTTGGTTTCTATCAGCAGCTTGTGAAGGAGTTTCTTTATTTCCCTCTTCATTCTTTCTACCTGATCAGAGCTCTGGGGGTGCCAGGGCTTGTGGAGGTCCCTGTGGTATTCCTAAAGCAGCCATAGCCACTGAAGGGTCTTTGCTGTAAAATGAGTTCCCCATGTGAGTCTGTTGCTTCCCCAATCCCTTATCTTGGAAGTATTTGTTGTGGAAATGCCTTAAGGAGAGATGCAGTGATTGCTGAAGAATTCCGATTTGCTTTTGCCGGCCTGTTGGCTGACATGCTGTCACCAGGAGATATTTGAGCCTTCCTGCAGGGGGCATTTCAGTCCCAGGCTCTTGCAGGCACACACAGCTCTGCCGGTTGAGCTGACCATGTGGGCGGTAACCTGGGCTTGGTCTAATTCCCTTTCCTTAATCAGAGCGTGTCTTGGAGCTCTTGTCCCTTCTCCAGCCCTTGAAGAGCCATCCATAAACACATTTTGTCCCTCAGGCCAGGGAGTTTGTCCTGAATCTCTCCTAGCCTGGCTCTGGAGCTCTGTCCCTGGAATGCAGTCATGGGTGGGGAGCACCAAGGCCGGGCCCCCCCGCGCTGTCCTGGCAGGAGCGGCTGCAGTGGGGACCTAGTGCGGGCGGGAGCGGCCGAGAGCAAGGTTACAGAGCAGACACTGATGAAGACAAAGAGCCTTCATCGGGAATAAGAGCTCCAAAAGGATGAGAGATCTCTAACTATTAGCAGAGCATGTGCTGCACAATATAGTGACGTAGATTTTAGGAATAGAAGCTAGGAGGAGTTTGCCAGAAAGTTCTGTATTAATATGTATTAGCATAGAGTATATAAGTGGGATTTTTGTCCTTATTGTTTGATATGTGAAGAAGGGCAGGACTCTCCCCATATCCCCGGTCGGTTTTGCTTATGCTTTATACTAACCTTAATTATACCGAATTATTCACTGCCAAATTTTTTATATTCTTAAATACCTGCATTTAATAAATTTGATTGTATTCATTTATATACAATTGCTAGTATTTAAAAACTGCTGCTAAATTTACTCTTGTCTGGTAAATTGGACAGATAGAACAACATTTATGACAAAGACAATAGCATAGCACAATCCAGTTTGGCAATTAAGTCTTGAGTGAGTGAACGAGTGATTGCTTCCAGTAAATTAAAAACCCAACGTGCTTGAATGCCGACCTTCTGTTTGCTCAGGCTTCCTCACCTCTGTAGATGAGGTACCTTTCTGCTGCTGGTATGTGGGCATTAAGAGGTCTGTGTTAGAGATGAGGAGGTGCTAAACTCATTCAAACGCGCTGTCCAAAGCAGTGATTTGGCCTCTCTTTGGCTGGGGAGTAGGACCAGCCTTGTTGAACAAAGGCAGCAGCACAAGCTGGGCTCCTCCAGCAGCAGGGACACGCCAGGACCCAGAGGGGACCGTGGCAGCTGAGGGGAACATGGCACCCGAGGGGTCTGTGGCACCAGAGGGGTCTGTGGCACCAGAAGGGACCGTGGCACCAGAGGGGAACATGGCACCAGAGGGGTCTGTGGCACCAGAAGGGACCGTGGCACCAGCCGTGCCCAAGGTCTGAACAGGGTGGCAAATACAGGTGGTGCTAACTGGTTGCATTAACAGCCCAGGCAAGGTGTGGGGAGGAGCCAGGTCTGGGGACCAGCCAAGGAATCCTTACAAGAGTAAATCGTTCTACTGTTCTCTCTAGGACAAAAAAGGAGCAAACCAGTCCAGCTGATATGTGAGGAAGAATACTTCATGTTTATTTAAAATGCTGCTTAATACAGACTTGGGTTTCTTTTGAGTGAACTGATGCTAATAAATATTTGGTCACACAATGTGGGGTTTCTCTGCAAATAGGCCTTGATGGGAAATTTCTGACCCCCTTTGCTTTTGCCCTTTAAGATAAGTTGAGCCCCTGAGTAGCTTTGTTGAGGAATGGAGAATTGTTTGTAGCTCAGAATTTTCTCAGGAGGAGCCTTACATTTTAGCAGAGGAGGAAGGAAAGGCCAAGGTTTAAAAGCCTTCCCCTCCTGAAGTGACACACTTTCAGAGGAGTCAGTGAGGGGATGTCCCCTCAGCCACTGCCAGGGCTGTTTGCCTCCTCTGCAGGCTCAGTATTCTGGGAGTTCCACAAGCCTCAGCTGCCACTGTATTTTCCTCTGAATATTTCTTGTTGAGCAGTGCATGGGACAATATTTTGTGCTAGATTCTTCTCTGGGCTTTGAGGTGAATCTCAGTAATAGTGGTGATTTTCATGTTCGGATGTACTTTTTATAGATAGTAAGGAAAAGGGAAGAGGTAACAAGGAATATTAATTGCTCAAAATGTGAGTGGTCAACCACACTAAAAACGAAGTCCAAACCGATGAATTTTTTTATTTTTTTTCCCCAATAGGTGGGGTAAAATATGCAGTGCTAAAAATGTTCTTTGAAGAGATTCAGCCGGCACCCAGCTGTATGAAAATCAAAACAGCAAAGGATGAGACAGGGCATGGGAAGAATCTTCAGCCCTTCCTGTTGAAGGTACAACAGTATGAAAACTGCCTCTGGATGTTACCCAGAGGTAACACGTGTTATTGGCGGAGAAGAGCTGTTGGTAGCCCAAGTCCTGAGTGGCTGGCCCAGTTTCATTCCTAGCTGGACCAGGGCGGCCGGCTCAGCAGGGGTGGAGGTGGGGGGATCTCGGGGGGCTTCCGCTTCATAGCTGGGCTGGGGGGCCGTGGGGGAGGCACGGAGGGCTGGTGTTCTGCCTTCCTGGGTGACTGCTGCTGCTCAGGCCGTGTCTGAGAGCTGTCAAACCGGACGGTCCTTGGGCTCCCTGGGGGCGACGGAGAGTGGCGCCTTCTTGGCCAGGGTGCTGGAGCTGCAGCAGGGCGACTGAGGAGAGAGGAGTGTCTGAGGCCCCAGCTGCCGGTGGCACACAGGGACCCTCGTGCACAGCAGGGCCCAGAGCTGGCAAGGCTCCCCAGCACGGCTGGAGCTGCTGGCACACCTTGGCCCAGCTGGACAGCTGCCCCTCAAGGCCCTGCCGAGCAGGGGATGGCTCTGGGCAGGGTCCCTGGCCAGGAGCGGGCCCCAGAGCGCGTCTGCCTTTCAAGGGCAATCTGCTCCCTGCTCTTTCTCCTCCCCACCTTGCTCTGCCTCTGCCCGCTGCTCCTGGGGCTGCTCTTGCCCACGCAGCCTCAGTGGCAGCCAGCACTGCCTGCAGCCCCAGCGGGCTCCAAAGGACAAGGCCCAGCAATTAAGAGGCCAATTAAAGCACTGGGCAGCAGCACAACCCTCAGCACAGTTATGTGCACAACCACTGACCATCCACAACTCCACAGCAGCCTCACTGCGAGTGTTTCCTGACTACCAAAAGCCTTTGAAGAAGCTGGAGCGTAGAGGCCAACAGCAACAACTTACTGTTTTCTTCCCTTCCACCACCGGAACCCGACATAGCACAGGACCATGGCAAGTGGCACAGTGAACAGTGTCACTACTGTGCCTATCATGCAGGTCCCGCGCACATCCTGGGGAGAGAAAACTCTTGGGGTGCTTGGTGGATTCTCAGCATCTGCATCTGACTTGCCAAGTGCTTCTGTGGGAGCAATGGGGAGCGTGAACCCGTGCTGTGCTCCACTGCTGAGCTGACAGCTCGCTGGATACGGCCAGGACATTCTCTGTTTCCCCCAGAGATGGGGCCTGCAGGCACCTTGCCATCCCTTGGCACAGGCTGTGCCACCCAACACAGCCCAGAAGGCCGGGAGGAGGAGAGCCCGGGGCCAGTGCAGCTGCTTGGGCAGTCACTCCTTCCAGGGACCCGGGCCAAAGCCATCCCTGAGCAGCCACTGCCAGCCCCGACCCTCCCTGCCCCGTGACAGCTCCCCCAGCCCAAGGGGACAGAGTCAGGCCCTGTCAGGACACACTGGAGCCCTGCTCTCCTCTCTGCCCTTTCCCCACCACGGGCACCCCTAGCAGCCCCTCCCAGGTTTCGGGCACTGTCTCCCATGGAGGGACACCAGCAGGACTGCTCAGCCTGGCTGAGCCTGGCACAGCAAGCACCTTCTGTGGGGCTGCCTGGCATCTCCTCCCTTTGTGTACTGAGGGCTGGCTTGAAGCCACTGCTTCCTGCAGGAAATGATGCCTTCAGCAAGATCTTTTGGTCCATCTCTGGAGAAAGGAAGAGGCACAGCTGGATCAGATGCAACCATTCCCCATTGGGGAGGGGGCATCTTCAGGAAGCAATACTTGTTAAAGACATGGAGAAGGATCAGGAAAATGGCCAGGTGTTGGAGTTGCCAAAAGGCCCTCCTTTCTCCAAACAGCCACCCCTCCTCTTCTACCCCAAGACCAGGAAATTGCAGGGATCTCAGGGTGTCCATGGCCCATGTTGCAGATTGGGCTCCCTGTCAGCTGATGCCAAATGCCTTCCTGCAGAGGCTGGGGAGAAGCTGCAGCCAGCCCAGGCTGGGAAACAGCCCTGCAGGGTGTGACAGCAGCAGGGCTGAGAGGCTGCCATGGATCCCTTCCCACTGTGCTGGGCATTGCGTGTCCAGATGTGGAGAGAAAGGCCCCAGCTCCTGAGTCTCAGGAGAAGGCTGAGGGAAATGCACCCCCCACGGCGTCTCTCCAGGTCACTCAGCATCTTGTCCAGAAGTTTGGATGCCTCCAGGGACTTAGTGTTTCCTGTAAGTTTGTTCCTCCCTCTCGCAGAACCTTAAAAGAAAGTGTTTCAATTTTCCCATGAATGGATCCCACAAAAGCAGTGCTCAGCCTGTGGGGTCAGCAGGGACACACGACTCACCCCTGCCACGGGAGATGGGCTTGGGTGCAGCAACCAGACCAGAATTTGGAGAAATCCTCCCTGCAGACACACCATAACTCATCAACCACTGAAGCTTCTGTTACCTGCTTCCTGCCAGGTTGTCAATGATTATTCGTTGGTGGGACAGTGAGAACATACCTGCAGGAGGTCCAGAGGGCTTCAAAACTTCATCCTGCCAGGCTAATGGAAAAGCCTTCCCAGCAAGCCCATCTAGAAGCCAACCAAGAAGAGAAAATATTCCATTGTGCATCAGGGCTGGCTGTGGCCCTGGGCTCGTGGCAGGGCTCCCACTCGGGGCTGCTCCTGTGCCCTGGGCCTCTGGGCACTCAGGGCAGCTCCAGGAGCAGCTGCAGAGGGAGGGACCTTGGTGCACGAGTCCCGTTTCCCAGGGGCTGGGAACGAGCTCCAGAGGCCTCGAAGCCGAGGCGCCTCCAGCTTTGGCTGCTCCCAGGCTGTGCAAGGACAGGCCCTGGGGGAAGAGCTGCTGCCACACAGCCCTGCCGAGGGCTGAGCCTGGCACAGCAATTACCTCCTGTGCCTGTGCCCGTGCCTGCAATCGCCTTTCGTCTTGAAGCAGGGGCTGCTGATGAGCGACTGCTTCCACTGGGAAAAGCTGCCTTCCACAGAATCTCTATGTCCATCTCTTATGGAGAAAGGAAGGGAGACAGCTGGATCAGATGGAACTGTTCCCCATTTGGGAGGTGGCATCTTCAGGAGGCAATACTTGTCAAAGACATGCAGAAGGATCAGTAAAAGGCCCAGGTGCTTGGGGATATCACAGGGCTCTCTCTTGCCCAAACCTGCACCTGTCCAGATCTACCCCAAGACCAGGACATTGCAAGGATCTCAGGGTGTGCATGGCCCATGGTGCAGTTTGGGCTCCCTGTCAGCTGATGCCAAATGCCTTCCTGCAGAGTCTGCGGAGAAGCTGCAGCCAGCCCAGGCTGGGAAACAGCCCTGCAGGGTGTGACAGCAGCAGCAGCGGGGCTGAGAGGCTGCCATGGATCCCTTCCCACTGTGCTGGGCAATGCGTGTCCAGATGTGCAGAAAAAGCCCCCAGCTGCTGAGTCTCAGGAGAAAGCTGAGGGAAATGCACCCACCACGCCCTTTCTGCAGTTCCTTCACAATTGGTTCCAGGATGTCATTTGAATCAAGCGATTCCTTCAGTCCTCTAAGTTTGTTCATCCCTCTTGGAGGACCTTAACAGAATGTCGTTCCATTTCAGATTAATGGATCCCACAAAAGCAGTGCTCAGCCTGTGGGGTCACCAGGGACACACGACTCACCCCTGCCATGGGAGATGGGCTTGGGTGCAGCAACCAGACCAGGAGCTGGAGAAATCCTCCCTGCAGACACACCTGTAACTCACCAGCCACAGAAGCTTCTGTCACCTGCTGCCTGCCAGGTTGTCAATGAATATTCCTTGGTGGCACAGTGAGAACATACCTGCAGGAGGCTCCAAGGGCTTCAAAACTTTATGCAGCCAAGGTAATGGAGAAGCATTCCCAGGAAGCTCACCTGGAAGAGAGCACTGATGAGAACCATTTCCATGGTGTGCTGGGATCCCCTTCTGCCTTAGGAAACTGGGCTCTGCAGGGGGCTCGGGTAAGGATTTGGGAGCCAGATGTGAATGGACATGGCCGAAGCTGCAGAGGGGCCTGGGGAGCTCTGGGCTGGCTCTGGTCATTCTGCCCACTCTTTCCATGCACTCTGCAACATCTCTGCAGGGGCAGCTGGTCAAGCCCAGGGCTTGTTGGGACACTCTCCCTCCCTTCCTGTGACATAGCCCAGCACAGAACTGGTCTTCCGAGTGCCAGCCCCTCCCAGGTTTTGAGCAGTGTCTCCCCCAGAGGAACCCTAGCGGGACTGCTCAGTACCCGAGTGCCCTGAGCCTGCTCGGGATAATTCCTCTGGGCTGTGCAGGTCTTGTGCGGGCTGTGCCCGCACTGCCAAGCAGCAGAGATGGCAGCTCAAGGCTGAGCAGGGCTCAGGCCCAGAGGCACAGCAATTACCTCCTGTGACTGTGCCTGGCATCGCCTCCCTTCCTGCAGCCGAGGCTGGCACAGAACCACTGCTTCCTCCGGGAAATGCTTCCTTCTGCACAGTCTTTCCTTTCATTTCTGGAGAAAGGAAAAGGGACAGCTGGACAAGATGGAACTGTGGCCTACTGGGGAGGTAGCATCTTCAGGAGATAATGCTGGTGAAAGTCATGAGTAGGCTTCGGGAAATCAGATGAACTTTGGGGTGTCTCTGTAGGGCAAACACAGTCCCTCTTCTAAACTGCCACCCCTCCTGATGTGCTGGGAGAGAAGGAAATTGCAGGGATCTCAGAGTGTGCATGGCCCATGGTGCAGTTTGGGGTCCCTGTCAGTAGATGGTAAATGCCTTCCTGCAGAGGCTGGGGAGAAGCTGCAGCCAGCCCAGGCTGGGAAACAGCCCTGCAGGGTGTGACAGCAGTAGTAGCAGGGCAGAGAGGCTCCCATGGATCCCTTCCCTCTGTGTCGAGCACACCATGTCCAGATGTGCAAAGAAAGCCCAAGGCTGCTGAGTCTCAGGAGAAGGCTGAGGGAAATGCACCCACCTTGTCCTCCCTGCAGCATTTCCTTCAGCATTTTCCACATGCCTTCGGATGGATCCAGGGACATCTTGAGCGCTTTGTCTCGGATATTTCCTGTTGGAGGTCCTTAAAAAAAATAGTTCAGTTTCCCAGGAATGGATCCCACAAAAGCAGTGCTCAGCCTGTGGGGTCAGCAGGGACACACTACTCACCCCTGCGATGGGAGCTGGGCATGGGTGCAGCATCCAGGCCAGAATTTGGAGAACTCCTCCCTGCAGACACACCTGTAACTCAACAGCCACAGAAGCCTCTGTCATTTCTGCTGCTCTGCATGGGCAGGACTGAGGCACAGGAGCTGTGAGGGGATTGCACAGGGCGAGGGCACACACGTGCACGGCTCTGTCCTGGCACATGCAGCGATGCCCCCCTGGCCCAGCTTTGGGCTCTGAGCTGGCAGCTCCCCCAGGGGGAAAGGCCTTGACCTACCCTCACCATCTCCCAGAGGCTCAGTCCTGGATGTAGGTTGGGATGCCAGAGCACCTTCCCCAACAGGTTCATCTGCAAAGAAAGGCAGGACAGAACAGCTCCCAGCACTGCAGGTGATGCTCAGGCTGCCTGGGGCTGGCAAAGGTGCCCCATGAGACACAGCCCTGGGCACAGCCCTGGGCCCTTCCCTTCCCTCTCTGTTCTTCTCCATGGCTGCACACAGCACATGGAAGGACACGCTGGCATTGTGCATGGGAAGAGGACTGACAGCTAAATGCTCCTTCCTCCCACTGACAGCAATCCTGTGGGATTACTTGGGGCTCCAGAAGAGAGAGGGCAAGGATTCCAGAAACCACCAACCCTGAGATGATCTTAAGGGAAATGGCACATATGTGAGCTCTTGGAACATTGACACTGCTTATTTTGTCAGGAAGGGGGAGTTGGGAACTTGCTTCCAACATCCTCCAAGAACTTGAAACCATCCTTCACTAGGACATCCAGAAAACCCATGTCCTGATCCCCATCTACAAGGGAACACAGATCAGAACCATTTCCATGGTGTGCAGGGATCCCCTTCTGCCTTAGGGATCTGGGCGGTGCAAGGGGCTTGGGTAAGGCTGTGGGACCAGATGTGAATGGACATGGCCAACACTGGTTGTTCTCTCCCTCCCACAGAGGAAAGCCTCCCTTGAGAGGTATGGAAAACCATCCCCAGCGCTTCCTGGGGAGAATGAAGCACTGTCCCCAGAAAGGGGAGCCAGGCCATGGGCTCACCTGCTCCCTTCACTTGCCATGGAGCTGCCTGGGCAGCCCTGGCAGGCAGGGTCACTGCCAGGAGGAGCAGGAGGAAGAGTTTCAGAGGAAGGCCCATGGTGCCTTGCCCTCTGCCAGTCCCACAGCTCTTGCTGCCACCGCTGTCCTGACACTGCTGTCCCAGTGTCAGCACCACTGCCGCCGCCGCTGCTGCTGCTGCAACAGTTGTGGTCTGGGACCGACTGGTCGGTGGCTGTGGTGCTGTGCAACCACAGGGCTCTGGCACATCTGTGACCTCAGATGCTGCTGTGACCTCAGCCTGATGTCACCCCAGAGCCTGCTGTGAGCTCATGGCCTTTGCTGTATTCCCAATGTGTACCCTCATCAGTATAAATGGGCTGCCCTGATTGTAAATGTTTTTCTTGATCAAAGGGCCATTGCTTAGGAAGACTTTTGTTTTGCTTGCTGAAACTGTTGGTCAGGCTGTGTCCCTGAACATGCTCTTGATATCTTCCTGTATTAATGGGGATCAAAGAGGCACATATCCCCCTATGCATCTAAAGAGATTGCTTTCTTATAGAAATCTCCCCCCTTTCATGCCTTTAATCTCAACCAGACACAACCAAACCTGTAGAGAAGATGGGCACCCATTGGCTGGCTCAGCTCTGCCCATGCATCTTTTGCCCCAGTCTGCTTCCCATTCATACGCTGTCCTCACGTTCCTCCTCATAACTGCCTCTCATTCTGAATGGCAAGGGAGGAGTCAGTGCTAACTTGGGAATCACCTTTGGGAATATCAGCCTGAAGTGGAGGATTAACAACGGCCAAGTAGGGATTTGGGGAAAGGTCCTTGAGAGCCTGAGCATCACTCTCAAGGCCAGGGTACTGACAAGTCTGTGGGAGGCCAGGGAGTCGGGGGCTCTCCTGCGCTGCATTGCAGTTTGCCTGGCACAGACTTTCCAGTGCAGGGGACAAGGGGTTTGGATCAGGGGATGGGGGGCTGGGGGGGTTCGTTTGAGCTTTTCCTCCACTTTCCATTCCTCATCTAACACCCACCGAGCTAGCAGAAATAATGGTAAGATTTTAGTAATCCAGGCATCCCCTTTATTTGTTAACTCTGTCAATCTGCTTCCAACAGTATCCCAAAAAGGAATGGTTGGTTTTGCCTCGGGGGATACCCTTGGAATGCAGAGGAAAAGCCATTGAACAAACTGTGCTAACAACCGCTTGGAAAACTTTCCTTTCCCTCCCTCCCTCCAAGTTACCCACAATTAGGAAATAAGTCCCCCTCTGCTGTGCTGACAGTCTAGCGCCCATATTCCCTGATCTTAAGCTGCATTGGCACAACAAAATTCTACTCTCCGCTGCAGCAAAAAGAGACAACAAACTAAAGATACGAGTCCAGGGCCAGCTTTAGTTCCAGGGACAGGGAGCCGTCTCTGCAGCTAACTACTGCAGCCTGTAGGTTCATGGGCTCCCCCTCCAGCCCCGGGGGCCAATGCAACCTTCCCTCTACCTGGAGCACCCTCAGTCTAACTTGGGGGATAGGATACTCACCCTCCTTTTGGTCCACTGGACAGGGGCTGCAGCAAAAATCCTCCTTCAGGGAAGTGTTCCCCAGCTGCTAGAGGTTAGCACTTCATCCCCCAAATCAGCTGCTGGAGAAACCTTTCCAGTCGGCTGCGCTCGGAGGCAGCTGAGAGCCAGACCTGCTTTGGGTTAAAATCCACAGTTCATCCCTGGGCTCCGCTCACCGGGGCCTGACGGTGGACACCAAGTGAGGCAACAGCCAGAGCTGAACTCACTTTGCCACTGCGGCCCCATGCCTAGAGTGAGTTCCACCCCAGGAACAGGAGGCCTTAGATGGAGCTAGAGCTATTGCTCCATGGCCTTTTTAGCTGCCAGCCTGCATTCCAAGGAGGCAAGGAGGAGGGGGAGGTCTTTTGCACGGGACAAAAAGGATTTATTACTCTGGGCAATTTGTGGGGCAAAAGGCAAAAATGGAGAAGGTGCAACAACTTAAACATAGGGGAGGTTTGAGGGGAAGGTACAAATTCTTAGCAAATCGGAGAAGTTCTGGGGAGGGGTAAAGGGTAGGGTTCACAAAGGCATTGTCCAATGAGGGAGGCAGGGGGGGAAAACTGGGTCACATGAACTAAAGAGACCTGGAGTTCTAGGGGATTTCCAAAGGGGAATTCCAAGCAGGGGGTTGGCACAAAGCAGGACTGACAGGTAGTTCAGGACAGATTAACCAAGTGGGTGGGAGGCTGTAATTTTGGACTAAACCATTAACTTGGGCAAGAATAGAACATACTATTGACAAGAAGCACACTGCAACACGCCTCTGTGTGAGCTGAGGATCCACACGCTTAGGAGGGAGGGAAGAACCTTTTTGGGAGGGCTTTCTACCTCACTGTCTCCAAAATCTCGGTCTTTGCCCCAGTTCATCACCATTTGGCTGTGGAAGGTGCCCTTGGGCCATAGGAAATCAAAGTCCTGGAGTCACTGAAGTTGGATGGAGTTGTTTTGGTTTATTAACTTACATTTTTTTTGTTGTGAGATAGGATTAGGAGCAAGGCAAAAAACAGGTTTAACTTTAAATGGTTTAAAGAAAAGTTGATTACTAGAAACTATAAGAAAAAAACTTAGAATAAAACTTTACACTACTTGCTCTCTTCCACATGCCTTTTTTTTAATACTGAAAATGTACAAGAAACAACTCAGTTCACCATCTTTAAAAGAGTTTTTTACTAATTTATTTGAAAGAGGAGACTTTGTTTTTCAGTCTATGGAGGTTTCTTCACATGAAACAGTTTCCTTGTGGTTTTGATGTTACAGTGATTAGCTGCTCAGGAGAATGGAAATTTCATTACTATGTAAAAACCCTTTATTCAGACTAACAGTTTTTCTCCTAACTATTATTGAGGACTATACTGACTTAGGAGGCACACTTTAAGGATTATAAATCTAAAAAAAAAGCTTACTTTATTTTAGATAACAGAGGGGTTTTCTTCTCTTTTGTTTTTTGGGGAGGGGCAGAACAGTAGGGGTTTTTTTATTATTTAAACTTAGAGGACTACAGCAATTTTAACATTTGTTCACTTAAATACTAATGCTTTTGTTTATACAGTTGGAAAGGTCATATTCACTCCATAACATTTTTATGTATTATAGAGGAAACAAGAGTCTTTTCTCCATAGTTTAAAAAGAGAAATTTTAGTTCCTGACTTTTCTCCTAGCTTTATTTAGGATTTGACTTTTCTTTTTGTTTGACTTCAGTGTTTTGATATTGTTTGTGTATTACTATTTCTGGGGGGATTTTTTTTCTTTTTTTTTTTTTTTTTTCTATTTTGTTTGTTTGTTTTTGGTACAGTTTTATTCAGGGCATTGAAGGAGTTAATGCCTTACCCAGGCAGCAGAGGGTTCTGTGATTTTCTCCAGGTGGGGCAGTTGCAGTTATTTATGATCAAGAGCCTTTCAAGGCCACGCTGGGGGCTGGGTGAGGACTGTAGGGTTTAGTCAGGGAAGTGGTGATGAGTTTCTGCTTTCATGGCTGTTCTCTGGCGCCAGCTGCACTCAATTCCAGCCGCGGGCCGGGGGCTCTTCCTCCATCCTGCCCTGCTAGCAGGGCTGTGGGGCCTTGCCAGAACGGGGCTCAGCTGTTTTTCCCCAGGCTCCCTGGGCAGCGGGGCGGTCCCGGCCGTTCGGAGCCGCTCTGGGCCAGCGGCAGGGCAGGCTTTTGCCAAGCCGCGGCCACGCCGCTGGAGGGGGAGGCGCTAGGATGTCAGCAACGGGCCTTTCCTTTCCCTGGCTCTCGGGGCTCCTGACTGAAGACAGGGCCCAGCAGCTTCCTGAGCCCTGCCTCAGAGCCCACCTAAACCTGCCCGGCCCGGGCCGCTGTGACTTTGTGAGAGGCTCCAAGGGAAAGAGAACTTACCCGGGGATTTCTCTCTTCACACCTGCGTCTCACAGAGAGGCATAAGCTTGCTTATTGGTCTTGTAACAACGTGTCAATATTAAAAATACGACTGATTGTTTTTTGTCCGATACAAGGGAGACTGCCCAGGCCCCGGCAGGTAGAAAACTGCAGGAAAACTTTACAAACCACCACACTGGAAAAGACTTCCAAGAACATTCAATATTCCTGGATGCCACCAGAAGATAGGATTGAACACAGAAGATCTTCTGCAGTTGAAAGTCAACAAATCCGCTCTCCCCAAGGAATTCCCGAGGTCGGTTTCAGTCCCGATGGATGTTCCTGCCCCTGCATTCATCCAGGTGCCCACAGGGACACAGGATGATGCACACCCCCCCCCACACCCCCAGCCAGGTGTCTTCCCAACATGGATGGCCAGGACCAGGCATCCCAGGGCTCTGCCCAGCGGGGCTCACTGGGGATCATCCAACACCGATCCTCCCATGGGGGATGGAGCTGCAGCAGAGCACCAAGCTCTTCCCGCACTCAGGCCACTCCCAGGGCTTCCCTTGGTGGTGCCTCCGTTTATGTTGGATCAAGTGAGAGCTCCTGGAGAAGCTCTTCCCACACTCGGGACACTCGTAGGGCTTCTCCCCAGTGTGGATGCCCTGGTGGACAGTGACACCGTGTTTCTTCTTCCCTTCTCCTCTTGCCCCAGGCACCCACGGCCGGCTCCTTCTTCCCCACAAACCCACAGCATCCCACTGGAGGGGCAAGGATGGAGCTGGGCCAGGTCGGGCTGGGGCAGCGCTGGGCTCTCGGCCGCTCCCGCCCGCACTCGGTCCCCACTGCAGCCGCTCCTGCCAGGACAGTGCGGGAGGGCCCGGCCTTGGTGCTCCCCACCCATGACTGCATTCCAGGGACAGAGCTCCAGAGCCAGGCTAGGAGAGATTCAGGACAAACTCCCTGGCCTGAGGGACAAAATGTGTTTATGGATGGCTCTTCAAGGGCAGGAGAAGGGACAAGAGCTCCAAGACACGCTCTGATTAAGGAAAGGGAATTAGACCAAGCCCAGGTTACCGCCCACATGGTCAGCTCAACCGGCAGAGCTGTGTGTGCCTGCAAGAGCCTGGGACTGAAATGCCCCCTGCAGGAAGGCTCAAATATCTCCTGGTGACAGCATGTCAGCCAACGGGCCGGCAAAAGCAAATCGGAATTCTTCAGCAATCACTGCATCTCTCCTTAAGGCATTTCCACAACAAATACTTCCAAGATAAGGGATTGGGGAAGCAACAGACTCACATGGGGAACTCATTTCACAGCAAAGACCCTTCAGTGGCTATGGCTGCTTTAGGAATACCACAGGGACCTCCACAAGCCCTGGCACCCCCAGAGCTCTGATCAGGTAGAAAGAATGAAGGGAGAAATAAAGAAACTCCTTTACAAGCTGCTGATAGAAACCAAGATGCCATGGGTAAGGCTTTTACCATTGGCTTGGGCAAGAATAAGAGCCAGAGCAGACACTCAGTTCTCTCCCTTGTAACTGATGTTGGGAATTCCTTACCCTGCTAATTCCCCACCCACTAGGGGTGCAGATAAGGGATACATATTTCAAACAGTCTGTGGCCACAATCCTGTCTCTTGCAAATCTCTCCCACAGGAAGCTGGGCTGGCACAGAGCCTGCCTTGGCACTTTGCTGCTCACGGCATCCAAGCGGGACATCGGCTCCTGCCTAAGGACTGCAAAGAAGCACCACTGGTGGCCAAGTGGCCCGGCCCATTCCAGGTGTCCCTGAGCACAGAAACAGCCGCCAGCACAGCTCAACACGGGGGGACCCCTCACCCTCGGCTCAGGGTCTCTGAAGCCCCGGACATTTGGACTTCCCGGCTGCAGCACCAGCATGGGAGGCTGCCACTGACCCTGCCCTGAAGGCAACGCAGCAGCAGCAGCCAGGGCTCCACAGCGGGGCAAGCCCCTGGGCCTGCCCACAGATCCTCTGCTGAAATCCTCTGCCTGGGCACCCTCCTTCGGCATCTCCAGCCACTGGGGACAATCCTTGCTGCCACTGCTGGAGCTTCGCTGCTTTCTGTGCCTGCACTCCCACAGCTGCTGGGGAAGACAGCGGCAGAATTCCACTCTGCCTCTCAATTCCACTCACACACTGGGCAGCCTGCGAGTCGATGCTTGGAAAATATACACACTTGACATTTTTAAACATCCTATTTCCCTACTCAGACTTGGTTTGCCTGCCCCTTCGGGAAAGGAATATTAAAGGCTTTTTTATGGAATGCTACCCCACTGAACAGGGATGAGATTAACATCTCAACAGACTGGAATAACCCAAAAGATATCCACAAACATAACTACCATTAACAGAACATCAAAGACCATCCGCAACCATCAAGGAACACCCACCCCAGACCCTGCCCCCTGCACAGCTGGAGACACCTGGTCTGGAAAAGGCCGACAAGGAAATGCAGGAGTCTGGACCTAATTAACATCAGAGGGGGAGAAATCCGGGTCCAGTAGGAAACCAAATAGTGAGAACTACACAACTTGGAAGCAGTGAACATTAAAGCAACGCATTGCAATGGGTTCAGACTGTATACAGTTTAGGAATAATCTAGTAAAATGCATGTGTCATGGCATGATTTTCTCTGCACACCTGGGCTATGTGTGGATGAAATTATTTCTGTCACCCATCCTGACCAGAATCAAGTAACGCCTTGACTCTCTAACACTAAAGATAGTCTTGGAGAGTTTTTGTTTTTCCCGCAGTTTCAGTGACAAAAATTACACCATTAGAATAATTTTTCGTTAATAATCCAACTTTTCTACTGTCACTTGGGCCAGGGAAGTGACAATCAATTTTTACAGCTAGGAGAAGTAGAAAAAACTTGATTGCAATGGAAATTGTTGGGTATCTTTGTCAATGGCTATTAGTGATGGCAAAATTTCCATCTGGGTTTTATGGTGCTCGCCTTTAGGCTGCATTTTGCAAAACGAGAAGAGCTTTAAGGATGAAGCTTTAAAGCATAAACAGTTGATAGAATACTGTTTAAAAGAAAAAAAAAAAGGATAAAAAAATACAGCAAATTCTGTAGGTCCACCTGTGAGTTATCCAATGGCTGCTCTGGAAGAGAAGCAATGGCTCCAGGCAGCCAGGAGAGGAGCTTTAGAAATGCAAATTAACACTGCTGGGGCAAAGTGTGGAAAATGTACCCAGGTGTTCTTGCCTGGGGGAGGAATTGGGCTGACTCCCTCTGTCCCCCACCCCAAGCTCTGCCTGCTTGCACAGGTGGAATTTGCACAGCTCAAGGCAGAGTCCATAGTGTGGATATCTGACTGCAACAGAAACTGGTTAAGCTGCAAAGGGAAACAGCAAACGGAGAAGGTTGTGAAAACTTTACTATCAAATGTCAGAGGGAACCATCCCTCTCCCCACTCCAACACGTGCTGTCACTGCCCAGGTTATAGAGGGTGTACCAGAGCACTGGGGTGTTTTTGCGAGCCTAGAAAAATCAGTTGGGAATCCAAGTATGTGATGATTTAATTAGAGAAAAGTGATCAATTGATGCATCCCTGGCTGCAAGGCATTGCCAAAAATGGGGACCAGATTAGCAGACACCAGAACAAATCCTACAAATCCATGGACCAGCCCCTGAGGGATTCCCAAAGGAATTCATATCAGGTGAAAGAAACTCCATACATAATTTCAGTAGCATAATTAGGTTTACATTTGATTATTATTATTATTGAAAGACTATATTATCATTCCTCAAAATAGCAATAACCCAGACAGCTCCAGCTCCTGACCTTCCCACCAATCAATCCACTGAAACGAAGAATAAGACATTGCACCATGTCTTGGGACCAGATTAGCTATTAACAGAAGGAGGAGGAGTTTCAGAAAATTAAATGACTCAAACCACTGTTTGTAAATAGATGATAACTGAAAATCGGCAAAACAGATAACAAAGGAAATAAGAAAGTAGCTCAAGTACCAGTCCATATAGGGAAAGGATGGGAATGGGACAGGTTTTCATGGTTCCATGGCAGACCATGGCTTAAACGAATGCTGCTCCTCCTCTGATTTGCTGCAGCAACTCTCATCTTTTTACCATGCCCCTTTTGACACCTTGCTCAGTGCAGTTCATTCTGCAGGTGAGCAAGGCCATGCAGGTGGCAGCCAGGCCTCCCGATCCAGAAACAGCTACAAAAGGACAGGCTAGGAGGTCACAGAGAACAATCCCAAAAGCAAAGAGGACCCAGAAAAAGAGAGCGAGTCAATGGAAATTAAAAGTTAGTAAAGAGACCTCTTGAGAAAATGAGGAGGGATTAAAAGCAGTAAGATTAATATCGTAGTAGAGGTGCATATTAACGAGGACATGCAGCAGCCGGATCGGGAAGTCTGGACCTTCCAAGTACCTCTGCCAGCGGGGAAAGGGAGAGGGAGACGCGGCCGGGAAAATGAAAATAAAAAGGAGGCTGCGTTTCAGAGACCGCATGGCAAATGCCGCAGGGCCTCTCCCTCTGCTCATCAATAAAGTCACTTCTCCAGGACTCCACTGTCTCCTTTGTGCACACAAACCTCTGGCGACGGCAATTTTCCCGCACAGCCCCGGGGACAGGGCAGCCACCTGTGTCCTACCCACAGGAACCGGGACGAGCCGGCGCTGCTCCGGCACCGGCTCCGGCCGAGCTCCCAGCGGGAAGGAGACCGCGGGCAGCCGCTCCCGCAGTGCCCCCAGCCCAGGGGCAACACGGGCCGGGCACGGGACAACGAACCCGACAGAGCCCCCCGCCGCCCCCTCCGCCCGCAGCGAGCCCCGAGCCCCCGCAGAACCGAGCGCGGCTCCCACCTGCGCTGGGGCCGCCTCCGAGCTCCGCCGCCGCCGCTCCCGGGCCCGCACACACGCTCCGGCAATGGCGCCTTAGCTCCGCCAGGGGCGCTCTGGGGGCGGCACCGGGGCCGGGCTTCTCCCCGCTCTGCCCAATCAGCGCGGCAGAACGAGGAGTGACGGCTCAATCGGCCAATCGCAGCGAGGGGTGGGCTCTGCGCACGGCCCAGCCCCGGCCCGCGCTCTCAGGGCCCCCCGGGCTGAGTGAGGGGAAAAGCCGGAGATGAGGAACAGCCCTGGAACGGGCCCGGGCCTGGGCCCGAGTCGGGATTTGTCTGAAAACACCAACAAAGTTCTCCGCAGCACCCGGCACAGGAGAGATTTCTTGCAGAAAACTCCAAAAACTCAGAGCAGGATACTGAGAAGTAAATGAAGACCCCTGAAAGCAGCCTCCCCCCACCCCTCCCTCCTTCCAGCTGTAGAGGAGACGAATCCTTCTGCACACATTCCTGTGAGGGCCCCGTGGAACTTCCTTTGAGAGAAGAAAAACTACTTGCTTAGAATGACTCAGGTTAGAAAACATGCAAGCTCTTCGTCTTGTCTTTTTAGAATATTACTGGTTCGGTTTGATTCTTTAGAATTGGTTGTCCCAAAGCAAGTAAGATAATGTAGTTGGCCAAAATGTGTTAACTCTGTTTTCCCTTGGTTTACTTTTGTTCCCCCCATACCTTATAAAATCACATGTGTGAACCCCCATCTTTGGATTTGTAGCCTGACCCCTTCCCAGACGATAATACAGCCTGTGGAAAAAGTCTGAGCTGCTTTCCCATTCTTTTTATGCCGGCTGGAAACTACAGGTTTCTGTGAGAAAGCATGAAGCTAAGCGCCCGAAAGGCCAGCGCTCACAAACCTTGTCACTTTCCCCTGCCCAACAGCAACAGGGCAGGGGGGACAAGAAAAAGTTACACCAGCTGCACCTCCTACCCTGACAGTGCAGGGTGTGAGAAATGACACTCGATTTTTCAAATTTTAAACTTCTATTAAACATTAACAAAATGTAATAATCGACTTGTGAAAAACGACGCTCACTGTTTTAAAATGTCAAAGGTTTATTAAACCTTTACATAAAAAGACAAGAAATTACTGAAGATTGAGGAAAATCAGCGCTGGGAGCACAGGACTAAACCCCCACGTGCTCAGCTACGGAATGGATGTTCTGCCTTTTATGCCCCTGGGCCCTCCCAAAGTCTTGTCGCTGAACTCCTTCTCTGCCGTCCCTTGCTGCAGACTACTTTCTTACATCTTGACTGGAGGTCAGGTGCAGGAACAAGCCAGCCCTCCCCAAATGCCCCGACTACCTAAGCCACGTGGTAACAACAGTACAAGGGGGAGGGGAAAGGGGACTAGGGGAGGGTATATTATCCATTTAACATCATTATACATCCACAGAACGTATCTTAACATGCACTCATTGTTCATCCTTTAATTGTGAGAGCCAACCGTCGCATCACTCATCTATAACAAACCTCCCTTTTCCGTTTCATAAGTCTTTTGGGTCAAACAACTGTCTTTTTTTAGATTCCAGTGATTCACTCTTACTTCTCAAAATTGAGTTTTATCATACTAGCATCTGTTGAGGTGGTGAGGACAGTGGGAATAGAAAACTCTGCGGTTTTCCTTCGGCTCACTTATTCGCAATGGACAAAAGGGAGTCCCAGGGCCTGGTATGGCCATCTGCCATGCTTATGGGGTTACTACCCTTAGCAGGTGTATCTTACCTGTTAAATGCCAACTGAGGAATGATAGAGGTCTGCTATGGCCTTTTAGCCCCCACCTTACCATGCCTACAGGGTTGCTGCCCACAGCAGGGCTATACACTCTTCTTGGTGGTGAGCATAGGGGCCAAGCCGGTCTTGCCCTCTATTTCTTGTCTTACTCCACTTGTTGGTTCCTAAGGAAACCGCCCCAGCACCTCCTACGGTTCCCTGTGTACTTCCCCTCAACAGATGCTTGTAATTTCCATCCATTAAAACAGGACAATTACATTAATAACTGGAATGGTTCCAACTCCCCCTTAAAGTGTTAAAACAATCTTCGAGCCATCTGCTGGAAGCTTGACCCTACTTCTTGAATGTCTTCCTGCTTCTGTGATTATCTCTCCGTCTGTGCGTGAGGCTCAGTTCTATCTCACCCAGTCTGGATGTTACAGTTTATTCTTTGGGTTCTTTTACTGGACCTTTAATTCTCTCGACAGGAGTCCACTCCCACTCTGCGGTTCGCACAGCCGATTCAGTGGTGAGCAGTACCTGAAAGGGACCTCCCCACTGAGGGGTTAAAAGCTGGCCTTTCTCTAAAAGACAGACGCTGAAGGCAATGTACATCAGGAGGCATTTTTCTACATAGCAGCTTCCTGTTGAGTGTCGGAACAAGGAACTGAAGTGCTTGATGTGTCTGAAACTCAGGCAGAGGCCAGAGAGCACAGACTTAGGAAGCACTGTTGAACGAATACATAGTAGCAGGCAATCTATTCTTCATGGCTATTTCCACCCTAGTACTGCCCCACAGGCTTCACCTATGGAAGTTGCTCAGCACTGCTGCCACAAGGAAACTGGCTTAAGGAGCATTACACTTATAGAGGGCTTATGCACCTGGCAGAGCCTCTTGTCTTGATGGCAGCAGTTTCTAGGGGCCGTGGGTGAGAGCAGCAGTGGATGCACATAATAATGCCACTTGTTCCTTGGTGTATTTCAAAAACTCTTGTTTGACATGTCAGATTTAAAAGCTCGGCATAAATCAAAGCTGTGGACATGACTGTGAAATCTATTTAGAGAACAAACTCCCCTCCAAAGACACCCGTGCAAAGCATGCACATCTTACAGGGATTCAGTGGAACCTTAAACACTACTAAATTTGATGGAAATCACTGTACACAACCTTATATAAATTTTTGGCACACTTATACGTAGGGCCTAATTCCTCTCCCTACAAGAAGAGAGCGAAACAGAGAGCCAGGAGCCACTCCAGCCAGCAGAGCCCAGCAGTGGCACACAGACAGACAGACACAAACACACACAGACATGCGGACACAGATACAGGCACACACAGACACACACACACACAGACACACAGACACACACAGACACACACACATAGACACACACACAGACACACACAAACACACACACAGACACACACACACACACACACAGACCCCAGGAGCACACACCCATGCACACCAAACCCATGCACACCAGCACATACGTGGTACTCAGACACCCACCTACACACAGCCTCCACTAACGCACACATGCCTACAAGCACAAGACCTGTTGTACTTGAGAGCTCGTGCACACTCATACGTGCAGTGTCATTAACATACAGATGTCCCACACAGAGCCATGCTCACCCCTGCAGAGCTGTGCACACCTACAAGCACAGAGCTGTGCACAGACTCAACACACGTGTACACAGAAGTGCACAGATGTGCACAGTGCTGTGCACACTGCACACACGTACACTGTACAAAGTAGGATGGGTGCACTTACATCTGGACACACTAGAGAATATAAGTGTGTGCAGTTCTGCACACTGACACACGTGTGCACAACACTGTTCTAGAGCCCTCCTGGCTCCGACCCCCATGTGGGTCTCTCTGTGGGATCATGACACAGTGGTGATGGGGACAGGAGAGGGGAGTATGGGTGGGATATTTTGGCAGGCTTCATGCCTACAATTAGTTAAAATATGTCACTACAAGTTCTTCGATCCCCCAAACCTCCCCCCCACACATACAGGCAGATAGGTCCTGCATTCCTGAACCCTGTCTTTGGGGACAATTTCTTGGTTATTTCCCTCTGGCAAGGGTCACTTGGGCGGGGGGGTGGGAGGGTCGCGGGGGGGTGGGGACAATGGGATGGTCCCTCTCCTCTGATGGTCTTAGGGGCAGCCAACCCTCTTCCTTTCTTCATTTCACTCTCTGCAGTGCTCTGCCCACCATCATTTGCCTTTAATGAAGAAACAAAGGCAACCTAGAAATCTCCCTTCCAGGGCAAAACAACACACAGAGAATCTGTGCTGGAAAGAGAAAGCCAGTGGTGGACAGTGAGCTCACTCTGCACAAACAGGAAAGGCCAGGCCAGTGCCAACATCAGATGAGTCACATCCAGTGCTTGCCACCCTCCCAGGCAATATTCAACCACTCAGCCTCACAGACCTGTGTTCTAGTACTCCCAGTGGTGTGCTGGAAAGAGAATGGTGGCACATCTACTGCCTGCTACCCCCCTCTAGGCAATATTCAACTGTTTGGCTCACAAACTAATCTTCGAGCTCTCTTAGTGGGCTTAGCAGAGCCACTTCCTACTGGTGGGGGCTTGACTAGCTGGAAGGGGAGGATTAGAAAGATTTCTTGAGGATCACTGCCAGGGCACAGCACACATGGCATCCCTCAGCCTGTACATCATCATGGCATGTAGGGGTAGGAAACAACAGCAGCCCTACCCCACTGCTCCAGAAGCCAAAATCCCCATGCAAGCATTTAGTTATGGCCTTCTTAGAGAACCATATTTCACCCAAATCTTCCCCTCTGCAGCAGCTCATTCCCACAGGAACGGGCAGAGCAGATGGGGTTTGTACATGGGCTGGCTTCCATTCCAGTCTTTGCCCTGGAGCTAGCACGGCAGTAGCGGGGCTCTGGTGAACCTTCTCCTCCTCCCATGTTGGCTCTAACCCAGCTGCCAGAACTCAAAGTTCACAGAGCACTTCTTCTGGGCTTTGAGCACTGGCCACGGGAGGAGAAGGTGCAACTCCAAAGGCAGCAGTTCCCCGGCCCAGCTCCTGCCATGCCAGTGGGGCTGTTCCATGGCTCGGGAGAGGAAGGGAAGGGCAAGTTCAGGTGGCAGCAGCTCATTTCCGAGGGAAAGAGAGAAAGGTAATGTATTCATTTTGAAATCACTGCACTCAAGTGATGCTGTTAACCTAAATCTTATCTTGAAAGAGAAGTAGCACCTGCTCCTGTTAGATTTGGGTGGAGAACAACAGTTACACTTGATATGGTAAGCAGTTAAATGATCCGAGGGAAAGTGTACAGCAAAACTTAGTGTTCACAGAGAGAGAGAAAAAGGCAGGAGGTGGCAAAAGGGAGCAGGAAGACAAAGCACACCCCAAGCCAGTGTTTTTTCTCTCAAATCCAGGATTTTCTGTTTGTATGGAATGGGGCACAAAGTAGCTTTCCCTTGAGATTCAGGACTGAGAGGCCAGAGCTAGAAAGTTTGTTCAGTGTGAAATCCCCTCTCCCAGATCTGCACCGGGGTTCTTCCTTTAGCTTTTACACGGGTGTTTAAAACCTGACGCATCTATTCCTCATGTGACCCATCCCATGGCCAGTATACATAGTCGGACTTAATTTCTCTCTTAATCTATCCTATTATACAATACTGTACCATCTTAAATTCTTTGGTGTTGGAGTCATGTTTCCACCGGGCTAGTTTTCTTCCCAGGAGGCTATTTAGACGTATATCTGTTGATATCTCTTCTTTTCTTTGTCCCCTTCGGGATTCCTTCCTTGCTCTTGGGATAATTGATAAAAGATTTGTGTTAATCATAAAAGCATCGGGGTTTCTAGAAATCAGAATACTTAGGTCTGAAATGAAGCATGGACATTAGATAGAGAAAAATATATATGATTAAATCATTCTGTTTAAATCCCCTGTTATGAATATTGGGGTTTTTTTAGTTAATTGTATTTGATACCAGTTTGTAAACTGGGGGTTTCCCACGGCCTGAAAGATATTGCCAAATCAGATTTCCTGCCTTTGTATAATCAGTTGCAACCTGAAAGATTTTGCGATACCAGATTTCCTGCCTTGGTGTAATCAATCCCAACCTATCTGTTAAGACCAGACCCCCCCATGTCTACTGTCCCTTATCTACCAAGACCACATGGCTGCTTGACAAACTGTCCGGAGACTACAAGGAAAACCATCCTATAAAAAGGAGCTGCAAACCAAGGTTCGACGGAGCGTGGAGTGGGCGGTGACTCCTCACTTTCCCCAGCGCTGTGTGCTCCGTCTATATCAAATAAAGCAACTTAAATTTTGCTAAATATCGAGACTTTGTTTCTCATTTATAACACTCTTAGTCCCATTCTTCCTGCCAATCACTGGTTCTCACAACAAAAGCCTGCCTTCCTGACAGCCCATTACAGGTCCTCGCAAGAAAAGCTTGCCTTCCCAATCAGCTAGAAGGAAAAAGAAGGGGAAAGCAAGGAAGGGAAACGAATGAAAGGAGAAGAAAAAAATAAAAAGGCTTTATGTTCCTCTCGAGAAGTAAAAGCAATTTGCCGACGATCCAGGGACCCCCGTTCCACCGGGGGGGTTCCGCCGTTCCTCTCCTCCTCGGCTGGGCGCCCCGGTCCCACGGCTTTACGCCGGCGGGTATTACAGGGGAACCGGTACAGCCCGGCACCCTCCCCCTTCCCGGTGCCTTTTGGCTTCTTAGCCTGGGGCAGCTGCCGAAAAGCCCCTCCCCGACGTGGGCTCTTGCGGCCCCGCGTTGTTTTTTTACGGCGGCGGATACCGCAGGGAACCCGGCACAGTCCGGATGGTAGCGTAGGGTTAAAATGTTTCTAAAATCGTGGGAATTTTATACAATGATTCGGGGGGTAGAAAGAAAGGTTGTGTCTGGTAGGCCTGAGAAAGGGAGCTAGGCCCTGGGAACGAATTAGACCACGTGAAACTGCATCTGCGTAATCATCATATGATAAATGATATGATTGCTAAATGTAATGATTGTTTGGTAGTTGAATATAATTATTGTTTAATTGTAGAAAGAATAGTGTGAAACGATGTAATCGTACAAGAATCATGAGAAAGGATGTTTGGGGGACCTGATGAAAATGACAAGAATTCATGCTTGGATAAGATCAATGTATACAATAGACATAATAAGAATTTATTTATCATTTCATAATTAATATGTCGTTTAATAACGAAAAGGGTATGAAAACATGTCCATCTCGAATCCGTGCCGGAGTGAGACTTGGGTTTGTACCCCTGATTGCCAGAGCTCTTCAATAAAAGCACCTGCATATATTCACCCTGTGACTGTGTGTTTCAAGGCTAACACGGATGTCCCCGGGTCAGCCCCGCTCTTCAGCGGCGCCACGCTCGGACCACGCCCGGCGCCGCCGGCCCCCAGCCCGGTGCTCCGCGGCTCCGCCCGCTCCGATCCCCGCTCGGCGCGGCGGCGGCTTTATGCCGGGGGTCCCAGAGAAGGCCCTGACTCGAGACCTTGGACAGCGCCGTCAGCAACTTTAACGGGGTTGGCAAGCTCCGCGGTTCCTGAGACCCCTCCCGCACACCCAGGCTGGTTCTCCACCCTCGGCGACGCTGTCCACGCCGCCTCCGGCTTGGCGAATGCCGGGAGTTACTGCGCTGGGTTTGATGGCCGCCACTCAGCGCTTTCGGCCGCTCTGGCAGCCAGAAACACAGCAGCAATATCCAGGAGCTGTCCCTTCCTAGTCCACGGCTTTGAGGATGCTGTGGCGGTGCCACAGGAGAAGACCCTTGGTGTTGTGCTGGAAGAAGTTCCTCCAGAAGAAAAGGTGGTGTTCCTAGGTGCAGGGAACTCTGTGGCATCAGCAGTGGAGGAGCAGGATGAGGACGATGTCCAGTCTTGGGATATTTCTGCAAGAGCCTTCACCCCTGCCAGAACCTCGGTTAGAGCTGGCAGAGTGCAGAGGGAGGCAGCCCTTTGGACAGGCGGCCCTGCTCCCTCAGAGCCATGGCTGTGAGACAAACAGCCTCATCCCTGAGGATGCAGATGGGCAGGAAATGCCTGGAAGTAAAATGGGCAGCCCAGCCGTGTCCAAGAAGCTGTTCCCAGAGGCAAGTGTCCCAGTAGGAAGTGTTCTGGAGCCACTCGTGTTCAGCCTACAGTCAGTTCCCAGAACGCTGTCCCTGTTCCAGTGGGGAAACCCCCATGCTTTGCAGCAGGAAAGATTCACAGGAAACCAAGGATGCTTTCCCATCTGCAGGAAGCTCCCCCCACTCTACCAGTCAGATAGCCTCTGACTACCAGGAATGTGTTTATAGATCAAGATCTGATCATTTTAGGAGCCTTAACGTTAAATAAATTAGGATTTTCTCAGAGAACTGTCTGAATGTTCCCACTGTTTTGGATTTGACTGGGCTTCCTTTCTTCCCAGAAAGTGGCACATTGGTGGGATTGGATGCAGGATGGGAATGCTGTGTATGACAGGTAGAGAATTTGGTTGTTGCTAAGCAAGGCTTGTCCTTCTCAAGGACTCTGCAGGGTCGTAGAAGCCACTCAATATCCCCATGCTCTGCCATGAAGGAGGTGACAAAGAGCCTGGAGGGAGCATGTCCAGGAGAGCAGAACGGACTGGAAAGAAGGATATTCTAGGTGCTGGGAGCACCTGTATGTCGGCCCAGCCAGCTCCTGCCGGCTTTTGGTGGTGCCTGAGCAGGGCTGCAATGATGACAGGGACATCCTGCAGCAACATCCCCCTCTCCATCTGGGCGTGCGCTCAGTCCCAAAGCTCACCCTGATCCTGATCTCAAGCTCACTCCATGTTGAGACACACTCACACTCCTGGATTTAATCTCATCCCAGTGCCAGACTGGTGCAGCCCCAGAGCCAATGTCAAGGCCAGGCCTAAGGCAAATGGCACATTTAGCCTTAGTCCCAGTTCCAACTCTAATCTAAAACCCAGCCCTAACAGCCAAGTCCAGCCCCAATTCCAGCTCCTTGCCTAATGCTCCGCCCTAAAACAAATTCCGCGTTTAGCCCTAAGCACAAAGCCAGCCCCAATTGCAACTCTAAGCCCAAGACCAATGGCAATTTCAAGCCCTAAATGCAGTTTGGAGTGCCAGCCCACACTCCAATGGCAGCTTTAACTCCAACTCCCAAAGTCAGCCCCAGTTCCTGCCCTAAGGCCAGCACCGTTCTTGGACCTAAGCCCAAAGGCAGCTCCAGTTGCACTCCTTAGCCCAAGCCCAGCTCTAAGCTCAAAGCCACTGTGATAAATATATTACAGTGTTGGCT
Organism: Cinclus cinclus; assembly: GCF_963662255.1. Lineage (NCBI taxonomy): Eukaryota > Metazoa > Chordata > Aves > Passeriformes > Cinclidae > Cinclus > Cinclus cinclus. The sequence goes on from NW_026912045.1 coordinate 241,751, forward strand.
TTGCAATTGTTAGAGTGAACACTAAGGTTTTTAACACTGGCTTTTATAAAAGAAGTTTTGCTGAAGTTTGGAGATCTTTTAATGAGAATGTTGTGTTGTGATGTTAGTGAAGGTGTTGTTTTGTTAACGTTACCCAATGAAGGAGTAGGAACTTGTTGAATGTATTGACAAGTAACAAATCATCAGGACTGGGTCAACTACACATGCCTGAAAAAGGTGGGAGGGGGAGAAACTGTGCAAAAATGTTTGAACATGTAGAACCTTTTGTAAATATTTTTGTTGGGCTTGTGCAATACCCGGGAGAGCAGGGGTAGTTTCTGCCCCGCCCCTCGCTACGATTGGCCGATTGTGCCGTCACTCCTCGTTCTGCCGCGCTGATTGGGCAGAGCGGGGAGAAGCCCGGCCCCGGTGCCGCCCCCAGAGCGCCCCTGGCGGAGCTAAGGCGCCATTGCCGGAGCGTGTGTGCGGGCCCGGGAGCGGCGGCGGCGGAGCTCGGAGGCGGCCCCAGCGCAGGTGGGAGCCGCGCTCGGTTCTGCGGGGGCTCGGGGCTCGCTGCGGGCGGAGGGGGCGGCGGGGGGCTCTGTCGGGTTCGTTGTCCCGTGCCCGGCCCGTGTTGCCCCTGGGCTGGGGGCGCTGCGGGAGCGGCTGCCCGCGGTCTCCTTCCCGCTGGGAGCTCGGCCGGAGCCGGTGCCGGAGCAGCGCCGGCTCGTCCCGGTTCCTGTGGGCAGGACACAGGTGGCTGCCCTGTCCCCGGGACCCTGCGCTGGGGCCGCCTCACCGAGCTCCGGCCGCCGCTGAACAACAGTCCACGTCAATTAGTGCCATTTTCTGGAAGTGATCATCTCTTATCTACAAGTCCCTGACCCTGTTTCCTCGCATTGCTCGGGGCAGCTGAGTCACAGGGGGAGAAGGAAGGAACACAAGGGTGTTGAGGTTTTAAGAGACTTTTTATTCCAAAACCTGCCATAACAAACAGGCTCTCCTAACGACCCTAACTAACTAGCAGTCCTAACTACCCTACCTAACTAGACCTAACTACTGTCACAAAAAGCTGTTCTCAGATGTTTCATCTCCTCTGCTGCACCCGCCGTTGCTTTGCTGCAGTGATCAGAGGGGTCAGGCTGGAGAGAGGCTTGGCTGATGATAAAAATGGGTGCTGTCCAAAGGATAAAAAAGAAAGAAATGAACCATTACTTTCTAGAGTCAAGTTCCTGGACAAAGGGGAATGGTTTGAAACTCAAGAGAGGGAAGCAGGCTCAGATTGGGTCGAAGGAAGAATTCTTTTATCAGGAGACTGGGGAAACACTGACAGAGGGTGCCCGGAGATGTGGGAGGTGCCTCCTCCCTGGAAGCATCCAAACTCAGGTCAGACAGGGCTCTGAGCCACCTGAGCCACTTGAAGATGTCCCTGCTCTGTGGGTTTAGCAGGTGCAGATGACCTCGAAAGGACCCTGCCAGCCCAAAGCAGGCGAGGGTTCTGCTTGCTTTGCTCGTGAAAAGCAGCGAGACTGGAGATTGGCGGAGGGGGGGCCCCCCAAGAAAACCCCTCCCTCCCTCCCTCCCTGCCTCCCTCCCTCCCTGCCTCCCTCCCTTGCGCTGCTGTTTCCCCTGCAGCCGCTTCGCATTCACCTGCAGCAGCTCCTGGGCAGAGAAGCGCCGCTCCTCGTCCGGCTCCAGGCTGCACTCGAGGAAGTCCCGCAGCAGAGCCGACAGGCGCCTGGGCTCCTGCAGCTGCGGGGTCCCGTTCTGCCGGATCAGAGCGCGAGCCTGCAGGAAAAGCAAACCCAGGGCTCTGCCGGCTTTCTTCACACCCACGAGTGCTCACATCGACCCTGGCTCCTCAGCCCCAGCTCCGGGGGCAGTTTCCTCCCTGGCAGAGGTACTGCTCATGGCTCATTTTTCTATGCCAGCCAAAACCCCCAAACCCTGGTGCAGCCGCAGCCGTTGCAACATCCAAATGATCTTGCCTTGAGAGCCAGTTTCGTTGGCTGACGTTATTAGTAGGAACCTGCATCAGAAATAGCACATTTTTGCTTCTCCAAATACCAGCTTTACGGGCCATTTCCAAGAGCCAGCGTGGCCCGCATGTGTTATATCAAAGGATTCTTACATCAAACACATGTCTGCAGTGCCACTGACCCTGAAGTAAATGCATTCCTGATGCCCCATCCCGGAAACTGCCAGGCAAGGAACAGGAGGTTTGGGTTGCTGAAAGCTCCGGCTTGATGACAGAGAAAGCAGCTTGGACCAGGAAGGAAATATGTTGGACTAGGGGTGTGGTAAGCAATGGTCTTCATGTTTTAGACAAGTTTCCCAGTGAGAAAAATCAGGGGGGAGTTGATCTGGCTCTTTTAGAAAGTCCTTCAGAAAACTTGTAGGGTTTGGGGGTGGATTTTGGGGTTGGTTTGGGGTTTTTCTGCAAGATAGCATTAGAGCTGATACACTGGCTTTGCGTTTTCAGGTCATCCTCACAGACGGAAGAGCTGCAACAACTTAAAACCCAAAGCAAATTGTTGCTGGAGACTGCCGAATGTTCATCTGTGCTCAGGCTCGAGTCCTCTGGGAGTTCCCTTCCCAATGTGCAGAAACCTCCAGCTGCTCCTCCCAGTGCAGGGCCACCCTGTGCTCACAGGCCTCTGCAAACACTGGAGAATTTGCCTCTTACCATAGCCCCTGTTTGCTTGAAGTAAGGAGGTTCTCCTTCCACCATCTCGATGGTCACAATACCAAAAGACCAGATGTCCACCTTGGGGCCATAAGGAGAACTGGTCACAACTTCTGGGGCCATCCAGTGAGCAGTGCCCACCATGGAGCTGCACTGGTCCTGCTCAGGGCCGAGCTGAGCGCAGAGGCCAAAATCAGCTGAGGACAGAAACAAACACTGTCAAAGACAGCTGGAATGAGGAAACCAAGCACAAAGATTCCCCACTCTCAGTCTGAGAATGCAGTACTGAAGTCAGCTGGAAATGTCCTCAGGGCTGTGGCCAAGGAATGATGGAACTGGACCCTTAAAGAAACCCTCAGCTTTCATGCAGTGGCTTTTACTGATTCCCTTGAAGTTTAGATTCCAACTCCTATCCCTCTGGAAGGGCCACACCTAGAGCAAAGCCACTCCTGACACCCTGCTCCTCTCCTGAGCTCTCTGTGCGGGGCAGTTGCTCTCAGCTGGCAGCAGCAGCCGGGCAGTGCCACCAGCAGCACTTGTGGGGCTCTGGTTGTCACTGGGAAACAGCCTCAGACTCACACCCTGGGAGCACCGTGCCTGGCCAGGAGCACCCACCCAGTTTGACAGAGCCGTCCATTCCCAGAAGGATGTTGGAGCTCTTCAGATCTCTGTGGATCACCCGGTTGGAATGGAGGAAATCCAGGCCCTGCAGACACTGAGAGAGAACAAGAAACACAAGGGTAAAAATCAATGGCCAGAATACATCACACAAGAAAGGGCAATTTGGAATTCTCCCGGCAGCAACTTTGCTGCGACTGGCCAGGAGACAGTGCAGACAAGCTCCAGGCAAATGGTTCAAGGCAAAGCTGAGAACAGCAAATCAACTAAAAAAAAAGACAGACAGAGTATCACAACAGCAGGAAAGGGGACAAGAACAGAGTAGAAGTGTAGTGAGACTGGCAGGTCGTTCACTTCAGAGGCTCTTTCTTCTCCAGTTCATAAAAGCAACACGGAAACAAAGCCCTGAGCATGGAGCCACTCTTGTTCTCACACCCTGTTTGGAAGGACCATGGTGTCCAATCCACGGGAAGCACAAGCAGGATCCCTCACCTCCCGACTGACAGCTGCCATCTCTCCTTCAGCCATGCATGTCTGTGTGACAATGTCCTGCAAAGTTCCTCCATCCATGTATTCCATCACCAGCCAGAGATCTTCATCAACAAGGAAGCTGGGAGAGGAAAACAGCGGCATGGAGGTGAATGTGCACTGCTCAACTCCCCCATGGAAAAGCCTCAAGTGGAGTTGTGTTTCCAGGTCACTTGTCAATGAGAGTAGAATCAGACAGAGAGACATTCCTGCCAGCCTGCACAGGCCTTGGAATCTACACAGTCTGAAGGAGAAGGAGACACCTGTGAGAAAGGAGATGCCTTAGATGGCAAGCAAGTGAAAAATGCAGTTTAGCAACAGCCCAGATCAATGTGGAACCACAAGACTTGCCCCCAGCTGGTTCAGCGTCTGAACTCATCAGTTCCACCATTCCCTCCAGAACAAGGCAACACAACTTCCAGAGTTATCCAGGCAAGGAGGCTGTGCAGCACTTGGGACAAAAGTTATCAACTGTTTGGAAAACCTTGCACAAAGTGCCTTCACAAACTGGCAAGGCCATTGAAAAATGGGCAAATGAGGCACTTCTGGAAACCTGGGCTTCCTGGCATCTGCAGCAAAGAAAACGAGTTGGAAAAAAGAAGCCAAGGGAAATAATTTCTGCCATGGTTTATCAGCACTTGTCATAAGACACAGCAAAGGGGGTCACCTTGAAGAAAAAAACAAACAAAAGCATGGAGGGAGTGAACTGCCAGGCTATTGTTTTGGGAAGATATGGCTGGGTCAGGCTTTTTCAGAACAGGCTACAGACTACAGATGAAAGATGAACGCAGGGTCCTTGCATGGCTTAAGACCTGAAGCACTCACCTGTCCAAAGAGTTGACAATGTTGGGGTTCTTCTTGCCTTGCAGGACCAGGATCTCATTCACAGCTCGTTCCCTGTTCTGCTCTCCGAGACTCATTTTCTTTATGGCCACCTGAAGCGACATTGCAGACCTTTAACTGGAGGGGTCTGCGGCAGGAGACCACAGCAAACATGGAGCAAATATTTCTGGAGCAGCGGAGCCAGGCTGTGCCAAACTGCCTTGGGATGGGACACCAGAGCTCAGCAAGTGCCGTTCCCACAGCCCATTTCTCTGCTCACTGTGGGCTGCTTACAGGACACGTGGCCAGAGACATTTGGCCTTGTAAGCTCTGCAGAAATGGTCCCTCAGCTGTCAGCCTCAAAGCTCTAACAACATTTTCTGCACCTACAGTCTTCTCAAATGGCCTTAGTTTACCACCACTCTGATGATGATGATCATCATCATCATTGTTATTATTAAACACATTTTGCAAGCAGGAGGTCATTCTGGTCCTGTGAAACAGAGCAAAACAGCCCAGAACCCTTTAGCAATTCTATGGGATTTGGTCATGATTTCAAATGCCACTGCTCATTTTGGGGTTGCACAAGAAAGCAAACACACACATCCATTGCTCACATGAATCCTGTCACAGGCTGTCATTGACACCAGACTCAAACACAACTGCAGGGTTTAGGAGAGAGCTTTGCTCTGGGCATTCATCTTCTCATTTCCTCTCCCTCTCCCTCTCTCTCTGTGAGCAGCTGCAGTAGGACTAGAACCCCAAACTGAGCCCAAGCAGGATCTCTCCCTAATTAGGCCATGAGGTATCCTTTGAAGATGAAAAGCAGGATGGAAAAACTGCTAAATAGCGTTCCTGTCCAAGGCTGGGATGCAGAGAAATTGGGCCTCAGTCTCCACCAGTTGACGCATTCACGGTTTTAGACTTGAAGACCAAGCCAGCGTGTCCTGCTCTGACAGACACCACTGCCCTCCTTGCATTCCTTTGGGCACTTCAGAAGGACCAAGTCTGTCCCAGCTGTGTTCTGAAGGCTGACACTGCTCTGCCTTCAGAGGAGCAGCCTGAGCAGGAAAGCTCTGCTGGGCCCCCAAAGCTCCAGCCATAGCTCCGAGCAGAGGGGAGAGCCCTTGAGAGCTGCCAGACGTGCTGGACATGTTGGCACTGACCTCTCCTCCAGTGGCCCTGTCGAGTCCTTTATAAACAGTTCCGAAAGCCCTGGAGACAAAACAGCAGAGAAGAAAGAAGCAGTGCTTTAGGCCCTGGGAGTGAAAGCCAGCCCACACAGGAGATCTCTGCTGCCTGCAGCATTCACAAAACACCTGGGTGCATCGACCCTTCAAACACCAGAGCAGCAGCTGCCATGCAAGCTGTGCAAGAGAAAACTGAGGCCAACATGAAGGAAAAGGGATGGAGCAAATCCCAAATGTCTACACTGAATTCTTTTAGTTCAAAACCTGAGGTGGGGGATGGGTGTCTAAAAACCTGGAAAATGATGCATTACATTCTTTTGCATTTCCTGCCTAAGACTTGCAGGATCCACAGGGGCCCTGCCATCAGGCAGGTGATGCATTTTCCTCTCGAGTGCAGCAGCTCTGTGTCTGTTACTGAATGTATGGCTTTTACTACCTGTGCTGGGAAAAGCACTTCCTAGTTTTTCTTGAGAACTGCTTTCTAAGAGTCTGACTGGTGACCAGGTCACCACGTGAGTTGCTCTTTAAGGCAATCAAATTCCAGGCACTGAAGATCTTCCAGGTCCTGCTCCTTGCTGCAGGTGGGACACTGCCAGCCTCAGAGGCCTTTGACAGTGCCTTCTGACCACAGTTACCAATTTGGATTAGGACTGAGAGACAGCAGGATCATACCCCAGTGTCTGAAGGTCTCTCCTGACTTCTCACTTGATCCTGCACCAGCCAAATACCTGGCCCTACTTGTGCATAAGTAACTGCCATGCACTTACCCTTGGCCAATCTGCCCCAGTTCCAGGTATTTCTCAGCAGGCTCCCCCACGCTCACCATGTTCCCTGAAAGAAACCACATGGAAGATGCTCCCTCCCAGATGGAGACCCTGCCCTGCAGCAGAGCCAGAATGCAGCCCCACTCCCTGGGGCCATGAGCCCCTTGGTCTCAGCTGGGGAAGGACAGTAAATGACTCCGTGACATTCAGCTGCAGAGCAGCACGAGGTGCAGCTCATGCAGAGACACACGCACAGCACCCTGCTCTGGCACACAGGAACAGAACAGACGTACTCAGCTGCATCAGGCACCACTCCCCTCTCCCCTCTGGCTGCGAGGCTGTGCTGCTGTCAGAATGTTCAGCCCAGGATCCCACAGCAGAGGGAGGTTCAGTGTCCTCTCCCCAAGCAGAGGCAGGTTCTCCGTCCTCTTCCCAAAGAGCTGCAGGTTCTCCATCCTCTTCCCAAAATGCTGCAGGTTGGCCATCATCCCACGCTGTGGGAGCTTTTCTATCCTCATCCCATTCCAGGGGACATCCACCATCCTCGTCGCACGCCGGGAGATGTCCGCTGTCCTTGTCCCACACTGCGGGAGCCTCACCGTTGTATTCCCAAACCACGGGGTGTTCGCCCTCATCCCCCAGAACAGCAGGAAGCTCACTGCTGTCTTCTTCCTCTCTGGAAGCAGAGGGAGCCAGAGGAGGCGCTGATGCAGCTTTTCCGCCCTGTGGACAGGCAGTAGTGTGAGGGACAGGAAGTTCTATCTCAGTTATCACCTTATTTATCCTCAGCTACTCATCCAGCTGCGCTATGCAGAAACAAAGTTCAGAGTTGTCCAAACTAACAATGGGCTAAAGTTGACATTGCCGCTTATTGTTGGGAATTTGATATTTCACCGTGGCTAAGGCCAGTCTTCTACCTGCAAAACCAGGCCTGCAGCTCTTCTAAAACTCTTCAGCAGAAAAGGAGAAAACTGCCAGGGATCCCTTTGCTGTTGCTGCTGCAAAGACCCTGACAGGAGCTTTCCTTCAGCCTCCCAGCATGGCACTCAGCTGCCACACACAGAGCTCACAACTTGCTGCACAATTCTGAACACCAAAGGTTTCTTCCCACTCACCGAAGGAGGAGCTGCTTGGGATCCACGCATGAGGTGCCCTGCAGTGGGAGAGGGAACATGAACCAGATGCTGGTAGGAAAAAAAAACTGCCTGTGGTGGGAAGTGCCACAGAGCAAGGCAACCCCAAGAGAGCATTTTGCTTTCACAGCATCCCTCCAGGAGCCACAGTCCCTTCACAGAGCAAGCAAAAGAGCAGCACAAAATACTGGGCTGTGTCGGTTCTTGGCTGGACCAGCAAATGGAGGGAGTTCTAGGCTCCACTGCCACAGACGCCCTGCTTGAGGGAACAGAACCCGTGCGGGCCTCATTGCAAACGCCTCGCTGGCTGTAGACACCCCCTTCTTCAGCTGCAGCTGCTGGCAGGAGCTCTGCCAATCTAATGGTGTCTTCATGGCAATTTGGTTACAAAGTCAACTGGGGTCCAGAGGAAGAACAGAAAGCACACAGCAAGCCCAACGCCACAGATGCTGCAGCCAGGGAAAAAGTCAACTTACTTGCCAAGTGGGTTAAAAAATATCCTGAATAAGCCACAGAGTACAGAGTGCAAACTGCAGCAACCACTGGCTGGATCATTGTGGCTGTGCTGCACACGTCTGCAGACTGTAGCCCTGCAAGCACAGAAGGACACACGTCAGGGGCTGGGCTGAGAATGCCTCGGGCAGGAGGATCCTCTGGCAATCAGCAGGCACCCAGCGCTGCTCCGGGCACTGAGGCCTCTGTCCCACAGCAATGGGAACACCACTGGGATGTGGCAACGTTCCTGTGACATCACAGCAGCAGCTCACGCAAAAACCACTTGGAAGGTTCTCCTATGTCACAAAGGAGCACAAAGAATCCTCCCAGGGCACAGCCTACTGCCCAAAGGATCCAAGAGGAACTCTGCAAATGCAGCAAACAAGGACACCCCATAATCCAGTGTGAACGCTGAGGAGGAGCAAGGACGGGACAAAACCAAAGGAAACATGACCTTTAGTCACTGATGCTTCTGACTAAAACCAGCAAGGCTTGTTCCATCTGGGATCTTTGTTCTAGTTCTAAAAACAAGCAAGGTTCTCCACTCTAAATATACAGAATGCAGAAACTGGGGAGGAGGTGGGATTAGGAAGGAGGAGGAGCAGGAGAAGGGAGATAGGAAAAGGAGGAGCAGTAAGGGGAGGAGCAGGAGGAGACAGAGAAGGAGAAACAGGAGGTTCCAGTGCTCCCTGTGGCCGCAGCCCCCGGGACCATCAGCCCCACCGCATCCTGCAGGTCAGCAGGGAGGGAAAGCTCATCCCAATCCTATCGGGGGGTCCCTGAGAGGGTTTTTTTAAATTGGGGTGTGTTTGGAGCTCGCATATTGCGGAATTGAACCCCAAATATCATCTGGTATCCCTGGGAGGTTTTTTCCTGTGTGTGTGTTTGGATCTTGCAGGACCCGAAAGATGAGCCTCTTGGGGGGATATTTGGGGGTCCATGTGGCCATTGTCCAGTATTGGCAGGGGGTCCAGTATTGGCCCTGGGAACACCTGGGAGAGCAGAGGAGAGGAACCCCTGCGACCTCTAGAGTAGGGAGAGCAGAGAGGGGTGATCCCGGAGCTGGGGGGTCCCTGGCAGCCTGGAATGGGGGGGAGGGACCTCTGGGATCGCAGGGATCTCAAAGTGAGGCATCAGTGAAGAAGGGACCCCATGGACCCCCCAAAAGCCCTTGGATCATCCCTAAGCAGGACCCTGGAGAAGGGGGAACCCCTGGAGCCATTGGACTCCCATCATCCAAAGGAAGGGAAACTTCTGGGACCCCAAAGTGGAGAAATCAGAGATAGGGAACACCTTGGAGGGTTTTTTTGGGTTGAATCTTGATATTTTGGAGAATTTCATGGATGCAAGACACCTCCTACATTCTAGAGATGGATTTGGGCAGGAGGGGCCCCCAGCCCGAGGAGCCCCCAACTTGTTTTTCCCCTCAAACCAGGATTTGTCATTCCCAAGCCACGGCTGGATGGAGGAAGAAGAAAAGCCCCACAAGTGCTTGGAATGTGAGAAGAGCTTCTGCTACAGCTCCCACCTGAGGGAACACCAGAACATCCACACTGGGGAATGGCTCTGTGGGTATGGGAAATGTGGGAAGAGTTTCAGTTGAAGCTCCAACCTCACCAAGGACCACAAGATCCACACTGGGGAATGGCCTGGAATGTGGGAAGACCTTGAGGTCTTCCTCACTGGGCTCTGGCCGCCGTCTCACCGAGCTCCGGCGCCGCCGCTCCCGGGCCCGCACACACGCTCCGGCAATGGCGCCTTAGCTCCGCCAGGGGCGCTCTGGGGGCGGCACCGGGGCCGGGCTTCTCCCCGCTCTGCCCAATCAGCGCGGCAGAACGAGGAGTGACGGCAGAATCGGCCAATCGCAGCGAGGTGCGGGCTCTGCACACGGCCCAGCCCCGGCCCGAGCTCTCAGGGCCCCCCGGGCTGTGTGAGGGGAAAAGCCGGAGATGAGGAACAGCCCTGGAACGGGCCCGGGCCTGGGTCTGAGTCGGGATTTGTCTGAAAACACCAACAAAGTTCTCCGGAGCTCCCGGCACGCCTTTCCCAGCCCTGCGTGTTGGGAGGCTCCAGCTCAGCGGGAAGCCCTGGAGCCTCACATCTGCTACCGCAATTCAGAAGCGTCGGTGCATGGCTTTGATTTTCCCCCCAGAAATGAGAAAACTGCCCCAAGTCCCTTCAGCTGAGTGGACGAGGGGACAGATTTCAAGCAGAAAACTCACCAAGTCGTTTTTCCGCATTGGTTGGAAAGAACCACCCAAGGCGACGCGAACCGGGCTCTCCTCCAGCTGCTGTCCCAGCTGAAGCCCTCGCTGGCTGCTCCGGGCTGGATGCGCACACTGGGAGCACCGGGAAGGCTGATGGAGCGGCTCCAGGGCTCCCCCAGCCGGGATGGAACGTGGCAGGGGGAACCACCGGGCAGCTGGTGCCGAGGGAACACGAGCGACACCGGGGGCGCCTTCGCAAGCACTTAACGCGAAAGGTAAAATACCGTGGAACACAAAAGCAACAGGGCAACACGAGGATGTGTCCTGTTGTTGTGGGGTGACGCTGGTGCGATGCCAGCGTTATAAAGGAGAAACAAAAAGTCCCAAGATATTCAGCAAAATTTAAGTTGCTTTATTTGATGCAGACGGAGCAAGCAGTGCTGGGGAACGTGAGGGGTCACCGCCCACTCCACGCTCCACCGAACCTTGGTTTGCAGCCTCTTCTTACAGTATGGCCTCTTGTTGTAATCAGTAATTTTTGGTTTTTTGCTGTCATAACTTTGCCAGGTAAGCAGTGGTGGTTGAATAAATCTCTGTAAAGTCTTTGGTCTCACAGATAACCATCTGGTCTTGGTAAATAAAAACAGGCAAAAATCAGAAAGTCTGGTCTTTTGTAGATGGGCAGCATTGATAAAACAATTGGAAATTGACTGAGAAAGAGGGGCAGGGTCTGGGAGGGACTATGGGGACAGTGGGATGCACGGAGGAGACACTGGGATGCACGGAGGAGACACTGGGAGGGACTGGGATGGACTGGGAGAGCCACAGGAGACACTGGGGGAGCGGCAGGAAGCCCTGGGGATGGACACAAGGAGTGCTGAGGGCTCTGGGGTGATTCCCAGGGAGGTTTTGAGGGGCTCCAGGGTCATTCCCAGGGAAGGGCCTGTCAGGACATGCTCTGCTGCACGCTCACCTCTCTGCTCCATGAGGAACGGGCCGGACAATTCGTAGTGTTGGCACCGAGTGCTCCCCAGAGCCCACATGTACTCCAGCCATTCCAGGTTGCTGATCAAGCACTTCACATTCATCTCCCCATAGGGGGTGTCCACCCTTCTCCCTCTTCCTTCTTTCTCATCGTCCCCCTCCATTATCGTCAGCTGCTCCCCAGTTCGCTCTTGGTGTCCCATTCCCTCTTTATGCCTATTTTGAGGAATGATAATATAGTCTTTAAATAATAATAATAATCAAATGTAAACCTAATTATGCTACTGAAATTATGTATGGAGTTTCTTTCACCTGATATGAATTCCTTTGGGAATCCCTCAGGGGCTGGTCCATGGATTTGTAGGATTTGTTCTGGTGTCTGCTAATCTGGTCCCCATTTTTGGCAATGCCTTGCAGCCAGGGATGCATCAATTGATCACTTTTCTCTAATTAAATCATCACATACTTGGATTCCCAACTGATTTTTCTAGGCTCGCAAAAACAGCCCAGTGCTCTGGTACACCCTCTAGAACCTGGGCAGTGACAGCACGTGTTGGAGTGGGGAGAGGGATGGTTCCCTCTGACATTTGATAGTAAAGTTTTCACAACCTTCTCCGTTTGCTGTTTCCCTTTGCAGCTTAACCAGTTTCTGTTGCAGTCAGATGTCCACACTATGGACTCTGCCTTGAGCTGTGCAAATTCCACCTGTGCAAGCAGGCAGAGCTTGGGGTGGGGGACAGAGGGAGTCAGCCCAATTCCTCCCCCAGGCAAGAACACTTGGGTACATTTTCCACACTTTGCCCCAGCAGTGTTAATTTGCATTTCTAAAGCTCCTCTCCTGGCTGCCTGGAGCCATTGCTTCTCTTCCAGAGCAGCCATTGGATAACTCACAGGTGGACCTACAGAATTTGCTGTATTTTTTTATCCTTTTTTTTTCTTTTAAACAGTATTCTATCAACTGTTTATGCTTTAAAGCTTCATCCTAAAAGCTCTTCTCGTTTTGCAAAATGCAGCCTAAAGGCGAGCACCATAAAACCCAGATGGAAATTTTGCCATCACTAATAGCCATTGAGGAAGATACCCAAAAATTTCCATTGCAATCAAGTTTTTTCTACTTCTCCTAGCTGTAAAAATTGATTGTCACTTCCCTGGCCCAAGTGACAGTAGAGAAGTTGGATTATTAACGAAAAATTATTCTAATGGTGTAATTTTTGTCACTGAAACTGCGGGAAAAACAAAAACTCTCCAAGACTATCTTTAGTGTTAGAGAGTCAAGGCGTTACTTGATTCTGGTCAGGATGGGTGACAGAAATAATTTCATCCACGCATAGCCCAGGTGTGCAGAGAAAATCATGCCATGACACATGCATTTTACTAGATTATTCCTAAACTGTATACAGTCTGAACCCATTGCAATGCGTTGCTTTAATGTTCATTGCTTGCAAGTTGTGTAGTTCTCACTATTTGGTTTCCTACTGGACCCGGATTTCTCCCCCTCTGATGTTAATTAGGTCCAGACTCCTGCATTTCCTTGTCGGCCTTTTCCAGACCAGGTGTCTCCAGCTGTGCAGGGGGCAGTGTGTGGGGTGGGTGTTCCTTGATGGTTGCGGATGGTCTTTGATGTTCTGTTAATGGTCGTTATGTTTGTGGATATCTTTTGGGCTATTCCAGTCTGTTGAGATGTTAATCTCATCCCTGTTCAGTGGGGTAGCATTCCATAAAAAAGCCTTTAATATTCCTTTCCCGAAGGGGCAGGCAAACCAAGTCTGAGTAGGGAAATAGGATGTTTAAAAATGTCAAGTGTGTATATTTTCCAAGCATCGACTCGCAGGCAGCCCAGTGTGTGAGTGGAATTGAGAGGCAGAGTGGAATTCTGCCGCTGTCTTCCCCAGCAGCTGTGGGAGTGCAGGCACAGAAAGCAGCGAAGCTCCAGCAGTGGCAGCAAGGATTGTCCCCAGTGGCTGGAGATGCCGAAGGAGGGTGCCCAGGCAGAGGATTTCAGCAGAGGATCTGTGGGCAGGCCCAGGGGCTTGCCCCGCTGTGGAGCCCTGGCTGCTGCTGCTGCTGCTGCGTTGCCTTCAGGGCAGGGTCAGTGGCAGCCTCCCATGCTGGTGCTGCAGCCGGGAAGTCCAAATGTCCGGGGCTTCAGAGACCCTGAGCCGAGGGTGAGGGGTCCCATTGTAATAAAAACAACATAAAAATTGTTCATTAAAATAAAAGGACTACCAAGAGTTCAATAAAATAACAAAGAATAGAACCGGATCTGAGAGGGCACAAGTCATGCACCCGTAGTCCACAATAATGTCTTGATTTGTTTGAGCTGAGTTAATTAACCATACTTAGGTATCCATTGTTCAACGTGTAAAAAGGATCTACTGATAAGGCAGAAGTTCTGCCGGGAAGAGGAGTCTTCTTCATTCCAACGACCACCAGAGGGCAAAGTATGACCCCTAGCAACAGGCAGTGCCAGCGCAGACACGATTGCAAAAGGGACACGTACACCAGAAACAAGGGGTATAAAACCCAAAGGACTGAGAGAGGAAAGTGCGCGCCGTTGGTGGAGTGCTAACTCCCGGCCGCCCAGCGCTGCTTTTGCTTGTTACCGCTTGCTTAATAAATTCCACTGCTTGATGTACAATTGGCTCTGAGTCAGTGTGTGTATCAAACACTTATAACAAATTGGTGCTGTGACTCGGATAAGGGCAACCCGGTGGGAGACCTCCACCAGGGAGGCGCCCCGCTTCTAGCGGCCTTGGTGCTGCGTCCACCCTCCTGGACCCTTACCGACGAACCCTAAATTGGCAACAAGTAAAGGAAAACCAGTAACCCCATAATCTTTGTGCACGAAGCCCCGGGCGAAGACTCAGGAAGCGTAAGTATATTTGGGAATCCGCTCGGTTGGGGTTGGGTATCCCAGGACACAGCAAATGAGACGCCCAATGTGGGCGAAGTGAGTGCGGACCTCTGAGTAGTGCGGTTCCCAAATCCCGCGAGGGACTGGGCCACAAAAAGAGGGAAACGTGTGTGTGAGTGTTTGTGAGTGTTCTGGAAGATGGGACAGGGGAAAAGCAAGCCCTCTGATCCCATGGGTAAGGGACCCCAGTAAAGCTCCCCCAGATACCCCCTGACAGTCCGTTAGGGATGATGATTAAATATTGGAATGATTATCCTTCTAGGAAAGGGAAGGATAAGGTCAAAATTATCCATTATTGTATGGAGGTGTGGGGAGGGAAAAAGATCCGTGGAGATAATCTGTTTTGGCCAGTATTCGGAAGTTCCGAAGATTGGATTTGCCAGGTATGAAATATTTATGTAAACTCTAAAGAACCTTTTTGCCTGGAAGAAAGCGAATATGCTGCCCTTTGGATAGTGGGAGAAACTAGGACTAGATTGTTTGCCCTAAACACCTGGGGAGGGAAAAAGAAATCTAAACGATCCGAGGAGGTCCCGACTGCTCCCCCCCTGCCATACATATCTCCTCCTCTCCCAGTTCCCCCACCTCCCCAGGCACAAGTCCTAGAGTCAGATCATGAGGAAGAATCCGGGGAACGAGAATTGGGGAACCACGAGTTAAGATCTGAAGATAACCGAAGGATCACTCGCAGCCAGTCTAGGAGAGATAGAGAAGGTCCAACCCTGTATCCATTAAGAGAAGTGGGCCTGGGGATGATCCCTAATCCAAATGCTGGACAACAGGGGCAGCCTGCCCAAATACTGGGCATAGGCTATGTAGAAGTGCCCCTTAATTCTGGAGATGTTAGAGAATTCAAGAAGGAGATGGGACATTTGCTAGAAGATCCCCTTGGGGTGGCGGAAAGGGTTGATCAATTTTTGGGTCCCAATATATATACGTGGGATGAAATGCAGTCTATCATAGGAATTTTGTTCTCTTCTGAGGAAAGGAGAATGATCAGAACAGCGGGAATGAGGGTGTGGGACAGGGACCACCAGGCAGGTCCCCAAGCTGATGTGAAGTGGCCATTGCACCGCCCTAATTGGGATAAGCAAAATCCACAGCACCGAGCCCACATGGCAGACTTAAGAACTATCCTAATCCAAGGAATCCAGGAATCTGTCCCTCGGGGACAAAATGTAAATAAAGCCTTCTGTGAAAGCCCAAAGAAGGATGAGGACCCTACTGCATGGATAGAGAGGCTCCGAAGGTCATTTCAACTATATTCCGGGGTGAACCCCGATACTCCAGAAGGTCAAGTGTTATTAAAAACTCAATTTGTAGCAAAATCTTGGCCTGACATCAGAAAAAAGTTAGAGAAAATTGAGGATTGGCATGATCGTGGTTTAGACGAATTGTTGCGGGAAGCGCAGAAGGTGTATGTCCGGTGAGAACAAGAAGGACACAAGAAACAGGCTAGAGTAATGATGGCAGTAGTACGTGAGGAGCAACGGGTAACAACTAGTCGATTCTCCTCGAAGGGGGGCCCTCCTAGAAACAGAAATGTGCCTAGAGAAAAGGAGGGTACCCAGGGGACTTGTTATTATTGTGGAAGGAGAGGGCATTTTCGGAAAGATTGTTGGAAAAGGATTGCAGATGAGAAAGAATTTAAGGAAGATTAGGGGGGTCAGGGGCTCTATTTGCTGGGGACCCGAGAAAGATCAGAGCCCCTGGTAAAGCTGAAAGTAGGTCCCCAGCAACAGGAAATAGAGTTTTTAATTGACACTGGAGCAGAAAGGTCCACAGTACAAAGCCTCCCTTTAGGATGTAAAATATCAAAAGAAAGAATCCAAGTTGTGGGAGCGAAGGGAGAACCTTTTAGTGTAGTTGTGATTAAAGATGTAGCTTTTGAAAGCAGCTCAAAATTGGGTTTAGGAACCCTCCTGTTGGTACCTGGAGCTGATTACAATCTTTTAGGAAGAGATCTTATGGTAGAATTAGGAATTGAAATTAGTATAGAAAATAAACGATTAACAGTAAAATTATGTCCATTGCGAGTAGAGGATGAACAGGAAATAAACCCAGAAGTTTGGTATACCCCCGACACTGTGGGTCGATTGGAGATAGAACCGTTTGAAGTGACATTGAAAGACCCTGACATTCCAGTAAAGATTAAGCAATATCCAATTTCAGATGAAGGGAAAATGGGGATAAAACCCGAAGTTGAAAGACTTCTAAAACAAGGATTGTTGGAACCCTGCATGTCCCCTTTTAATACACCCATTCTCCCTGTTAAGAAACCTGATGGGAAATACCGGTTAGTACATGATTTACGGGAAATTAATAAAAGAACCGTGGAACGATTTCCCGTAGTAGCAAACCCTTACACCCTGTTGAGCCAATTAGGACCTGATAATCAATGGTATAGTGTAATAGATTTAAAAGATGCTTTTTGGGCGTGCCCCTTGAAAGAGAATTGTAGGGATTATTTTGCATTTGAGTGGGAAGACCCAGATACTCATAGAAAACAGCAGCTTCGCTGGACGGTTCTTCCTCAAGGATTTACCGAGTCCCCCAATTTGTTCGGCCAAGCACTTGAACAATTACTAAGTGATTATAAGTTAGGAGAAGGGGCCGTGTTGATTCAATATGTGGATGACTTGTTGATTGCTGGCAAGGAGGAATGGGTGGTAAGGCAAGAGAGCATAAAGCTGTTGAACTTCCTTAGTTTAAAAGGACTGAAGGTATCAAAATCTAAACTCCAGTTTGTAGAAGAAGAAGTAAAATACCTGGGATACAGGCTGAAGCAAGGAATGAAAAAGATAGATCCGGATAGGATAAAAGGGATCTTATCTATGCCAAGGCCACAAACAAAACGAGAGGTGAGGCAATTACTGGGATTATTTGGATATTGTAGACAATGGATGGAGGGGTTTAGTGGGAAAGTAAAATTTTTATATGAAAAATTAACCAAGACTGGTTTACTGAAGTGGAATCAGTTAGATGAAGACAAATTACAAATTCTCAAGACAGAGTTGGTAAATGCACCTGTATTAAGCCTCCCGGATTTAAAGAGGCCTTTTTATCTCTTTGTAAACACAACGGAAGGAACGGCATATGGGGTGTTAGCCCAGGATTGGGCTGGTAGTAAAAAGCCTGTGGCCTACCTATCTAAATTACTAGATCCGGTATCAAGGGGTTGGCCAACATGTTTGCAGTCGATAGTGGCTGCTGCTCTGTTAGTAAAAGAAGCTGTAAAAATCACTTTCGGGGGAGAGTTGCATGTTTTGTCCCCTCACAACATAAGGGGGGTCCTCCAACAGAAAGCAGACAAATGGATAACTGATGCTCGGCTTTTAAAATATGAAGGGATTCTTATATCTTCTCCTAAATTGAGCTTAGAGACTACCTCTCTCCAAAATCCCGCCCAATTTTTATATGGGGAACCGAGTGAAAACTTAAAGCATGATTGTTTAAGGGTAATAGAAGAACAAACAAAAATCAGACCAGACCTAGAAGAGGAAGAATTAGAATATGGGGAAAAACTGTTTGTGGATGGGTGTTCCCGAGTAGTTGAAGGAAGGAGAAAATCTGGTTATGCAGTAATTAATGGAAAGACCCTAGAGGTAATAGAATCAGGACCACTAAATTTTGTGTGGTCAGCGCAGGCTTGTGAATTGTATGCTGTATGGCGAGCACTGAAATTATTGAGAGGAAAAGCAGGAACAATCTTTACGGACTCAAAATATGCTTATGGGGTGGTGCATACCTTTGGAAAAATTTGGGAAGAGAGAGGTTTAATTAATTCCCAGGGAAAAGGATTAATTCATGAAGATTTAGTAAAGAAGGTTTTACAGGCTCTAAGGTGGCCCACTGAAATAGCTGTGGTCCATGTAAAAGGGCACCAGACTGGAGTAAACAATCGAGTGAGGGGAAATAACCTAGCAGATCACGAAGCAAAGGCCGCAGCCCTCAGGGTATTAAAAGAAAAGGCTGCAGGAGTTAAGAGAAATTGCTCCTTTTGTGAAAAAGATTTAAACAAATTACCTTGTATGTTTTGCTGGGAAGATTCCAAAATAGATAAGATAGAATGTGTCTGTTTGAACCCCATTAAGACGCATTGTTATTATCACGGGCCAATTCAAATACTCACATTCACTGAGGGAGAGCAACAGAAATTGAATGAAATGGGGGTAGTGAAGAAAGGAAATAAATGAGAATTGCCAGACGGTCACGAAGTTCTTCCAAAACCGGTAGCCTGAAGAATTTTGGAAGCCATCCACTCCAAAACTCAATGGGGTACACAAGCCTTAATAGATCAATTTGCTATTAAATATGTCTGTATTGGGATGTATAACTTAGCCAAACAGGTCACACAACGATGTTTAACCTGTCAAAAGGTGAATAAGAAGCAGTGGAGACAACGGGAAGCTGGGGGAAGGGATTTAGCGTGCAGACCTTTTTCACACATTCAAATTGACTTTACTGATTTGCCTAAGGTAGGGAGATACAAACATTTGTTAGTGATAATTGACCATTTAACCCATTTTGTAGAAGCTTTTCCTACCTCTAGAGCAACTACACAAGCAGTGGTGAAAATTTTGCTAGAAGATATCATCCCTCGATATGGGTTAATAGAGGTGATAGATTCGGACAGGGGGGGCACATTTTACATCTAAAATCGCTAAAGAAATTGTTTCAGCCCTGGGGACAAAATGGAAGTATCACACTCCTTGGCACCCACAGAGTTCGGGGCAAGTAGAAAGAATAAATAGAGAAATAAAGAAACAACTAACCAAGTTGATGTATGACACACAATTATCTTGGGTAAAATGTTTACCTTTAGCTTTGCTAAATATACGCACTCAACCCCGGACTGATGTAGGGATTTCCCCCTTTGAAATGCTTTACAGAATGCCGTATAATATGGGTGCCCCAGCGGATCATCCCGAGATAAGTAATCAACAAATTAATCATTACATAATACAGCTGACACAAGCTCGTGATAAACTCAGAAAAGCTGGATTATTGGTACAAAGACCTCCTCTTGACTTAGCGATTCACAATATAAAAGTGGGGATAAGGTTTTGGTTAAAACATGGAAAGAAAATACGTTAACTCCAACTTGGGAAGGTCCCTATGTTGTATTACTCACCACAGAAACTGCCATCAGAACCGCGGAAAAAGGCTGGACTCATGCAAGCAGGATAAAAGGACCTATACACCCCTCCTCCGAGGAACCGTGGAAAGTAACCAGCGCTCCAGGAGACCTTAGAGTCACCCTAAAACGCACTTAAATGAACACTGTGAAGGTAGTTTGGGTAAAATGGGACAGCGAAATTAAGTGTAACTACTTGATAACTGGATATTTCAAGATATATTGCTCAAACAAGGATTGTGGTCGTTATCCATTTGTATGTTTTGTTTGTAAAATTTGCCAAGAACGGTGGTGGGTCCATTGTTGGAAAGGAAGTCCACCTAGCGGTGTTTGTAAGAATTGCTATCAACTAGAAAGGGAGCTTACTGAAAGGATTTTACGTGAAGGGGAAAGGTATTCACAAGGGGGGGCAAGGCCAGAAAATTATTGCTTCCATCCTAATGAACCAGTTCCTTTCATAGCTAAAATCATTAAGGGAAATTGTAGAAAAGCAGTACCTGGGGTCTGGTGTTCTTCACCACAAGTGAAGGATAAGAACTGGGAATCCTACAAAAAGAGGCAACAAAAAACGACATGGCCCTCCTGAAGAATATCCTTGCTGCCGAGAAGATGGTTCCCCTCGCGGCTCGAAGCAAGCGAGTCGGCGAGCGAGGCAGAGGGATAAGAAAAGGTGGAGGAGAGAACCCACAGACTGGAACAATTCAGAAATGTTCCAAGAACTGCCTCAAGGATTTTAAATCCCAGAAATCACTCATAGACCCAGAGGGGGGGGTGCAAAAATAAAAATTTCACATTAGGACACAAAGGAATTGAAAATAAAAATCCACCAGGACCACACCCTTCTTGGCAGGTTATGGGAATTCTAGCTGTAATATATATACAAATCAGCCAAGTAGATGCTTATGAGAACAAGCATCAACCTTTCAAATGGTCTTTGATACCAATAGAAGACTCGATAGTTAAAAACTCAACAATTACGACTGCAGCCCCAAGCTTCCAAACACATTTGAGCTCAATTATTCGAGCAGGGACTGATAACACATACAAAAGACAAGTATAATCTAAGGCCTTTTATATGTGCCCAAGCTCAAATCCAGGACAGGGTTATTGCAATTGGCCTGGACATTACTATTGTGCATACTGGGGATGCGAAACTATTGCCTCTGATTGGGAACCGGGGGCAGGCCAAGACAGATACCTTAGAGTCGGGTGGGGACCACCTGGATGTCAAATACCCAAACATGGATATGATGGCACAGTGCAAGGGGAAAATCAAAATACCTGTTGGATGATTTACCTTAACATAACCAATCCACAGCATCCAGGGTGGAATATTGGGAAAATCTGGGGAATTTGGTTTTGGGAACCTGGCACAGACCGAGGAGGATTAATACTAATAAAGAAAGAAATAGCCCGAAAATTATATACCATCCAGAGGAATATGTATATCAAGCCCAAAATACCCCAGAACATCATTTACAAAAAAGAGAACCCTTTACAGCCCTTACTGTGGCCACACTTATATTGGTGGGCACTGCGGGAGCTGGTACGGGAATAGCTTCCCTAGTGAGACAAACAACAGAGTTTAATACATTAAGGATAGCAGTAGATGAAGATTTAGCTAGAATAGAAGAATCAATCACAGCCTTAGAAAAATCTGTTCAATCTTTATCTGAGGTAGTATTACAAAACCGAAGGGGGCTAGATTTAATCTTCCGTCAGCAAGGAGGATTGTGCGTCAGCAAGGAGGATTGTGCGCGGCACTTAAAGAAGAATGTTGCATTTATGCAGATCATACCGGGCTTGTTAGAGATACAATGGCTAAACTGAGAGAAAGGCTAGAGCAAAGAAAGCGAGAAAGAGAAGCTCAACAGTCCTGGTATGAAACTTGGTTCAACAGTTCTCCCTGGCTTACTACTCTGCTATCTACAGTTGCAGGTCCTTTGTTATTTCTGGTGTTCGGATTAACTTTCGGACCCTGCATCTTTAATAAGGTCATAGAAATTGTAAAAGGGCGATTAGAAGCTGCTCACCTGATGTTAAGTAAAGCTAAATACGAGCACATCTTAAATGATGAGGAGGTGGAAAAAGAGCTTGCACTGTGCTATCAGGAATTAAAAAGATTTAAGGAACAAATTATGAAAGAAGAAAAGGAGCGATTGTAATAAAAACAACATAAAAATTGTTCATTAAAATAAAAGGACTACCAAGAGTTCAATAAAATAACAAAGAATAGAACCGGATCTGAGAGGGCACAAGTCATGCACCCGTAGTCCACAAGAATGTCTTGATTAGTTTGAGCTGAGTTAATTAACCATACTTAGGTATCCATTGTTCAACGTGTAAAAAGGATCTACTGATAAGGCAGAAGTTCTGCCGGGAAGAGGAGTCTTCTTCATTCCAACGACCACCAGAGGGCAAAGTATGACCCCTATCAACAGGCAGTGCCAGCGCAGACACGATTGCAAAAGGGACACGTACACCAGAAACAAGGGGTATAAAACCCAAAGGACTGAGAGAGGAAAGTGCGCGCCCTTGGTGGAGTGCTAACTCCCGGCCGCCCAGCGCTGCTTTTGCTTGTTACCGCTTGCTTAATAAATTCCACTGCTTGATATACAATTGGCTCTGAGTCAGTGTGTGTATCAAACACTTATAACACCCCCGTGCTGAGCTGTGCTGGCGGCTGTTTCTGTGCTCAGGGACACCTGGAATGGGCCGGGCCACTTGGCCACCAGTGGTGCTTCTTTGCAGTCCTTAGGCAGGAGCCGATGTCCCGCTTGGATGCCGTGAGCAGCAAAGTGCCAAGGCAGGCTCTGTGCCAGCCCAGCTTCCTGTGGGAGAGATTTGCAAGAGACAGGATTGTGGTCACAGACTGTTTGAAATATGTATCCCTTATCTACACGGCTAGTGGGTGGGGAATTAGCAGGGTAAGGAATTCCCAACACCAGTTACAAGGGAGAGAATTGAGTGTCTGCTCTGGCTCTTATTCTTGCCCAAGCCAATGGTAAAAGCCTTACCCATGGCATCTTGGTTTCTATCAGCAGCTTGTAAAGGAGTTTCTTTATTTCCTTCTTCATTCTTTCTACCTGATCAGAGCTCTGGGGGTGCCAGGGCTTGTGGAGGTCCCTGTGGTATTCCTAAAGCAGCCATAGCCACTGAAGGGTCTTTGCTGTAAAATGAGTTCCCCATGTGAGTCTGTTGCTTCCCCAATCCCTTATCTTGGAAGTATTTGTTGTGGAAATGCCTTAAGGAGAGATGCAGTGATTGCTGAAGAATTCCGAATTGCTTTTGCCGGCCCGTTGGCTGACATGCTGTCACCAGGAGATATTTGAGCCTTCCTGCAGGGGGCATTTCAGTCCCAGGCTCTTGCAGGCACACACAGCTCTGCCGGTTGAGCTGACCATGTGGGCGGTAACCTGGGCTTGGTCTAATTCCCTTTCCTTAATCAGAGCGTGTCTTGGAGCTCTTGTCCCTTCTCCTGCCCTTGAAGAGCCATCCATAAACACATTTTGTCCCTCAGGCCGGGGAGTTTGTCCTGAATCTCTC
This sequence comes from Cinclus cinclus, assembly GCF_963662255.1. Taxonomy (NCBI): domain Eukaryota; kingdom Metazoa; phylum Chordata; class Aves; order Passeriformes; family Cinclidae; genus Cinclus; species Cinclus cinclus. The sequence continues at coordinate 264,754 of NW_026912045.1, forward strand.
CTAGCCTGGCTCTGGAGCTCTGTCCTTGGAATGCAGTCATGGGTGGGGAGCGCCAAGGCCGGGCCCCCCCGCACTGTCCTGGCAGGAGCGGCTGCAGTGGGGACCGAGTGCGGGCGGGAGCGGCCGAGAGCCCAGCGCTGCCCCAGCCCGACCTGGCCCAGCTCCATCCCTGCCCCTCCAGTGGGATGCTGTGGGTTTGTGGGGAAGAAGGAGTCGGCCGTGGGTGCCTGGGGCAAGAGGAGAAGGGAAGAAGAAACACGGTGTCACTGTCCACCAGGGCATCCACACTGGGGAGAAGCCCTACGAGTGTCCCGAGTGTGGGAAGAGCTTCTCCAGGAGCTCTCACTTGATCCAACATAAACGGAGGCACCACCAAGGGAAGCCCTGGGAGTGGCCTGAGTGCGGGAAGAGCTTGGTGCTCTGCTGCAGCTCCATCCCCCATGGGAGGATCGGTGTTGGATGATCCCCAGTGAGCCCCGCTGGGCAGAGCCCTGGGATGCCTGGTCCTGGCCATCCATGTTGGGAAGACACCTGGCTGGGGGGGGGGGGGGGGCTGTGCATCATCCTGTGTCCCTGTGGGCACCTGGATGAATGCAGGGGCAGGAACATCCATCGGGACTGAAACCGACCTCGGGAATTCCTTGGGGAGAGCGGATTTGTTGACTTTCAACTGCAGAAGATCTTCTGTGTTCAATCCTATCTTCTGGTGGCATCCAGGAATATTGAATGTTCTTGGAAGTCTTTTCCAGTGTGGTGGTTTGTAAAGTTTTCCTGCAGTTTTCTACCTGCCGGGGCCTGGGCAGTCTCCCTTGTATCTGACAAGAACCAATCAGTCGTATTTTTAATATTGACACGTTGCTACAAGACCAATAAGCAAGCTTATGCCTCTCTGTGAGACGCAGGTGTGAAGAGAGAAATCCCCGGGTAAGTTCTCTTTCCCTTGGAGCCTCTCACAAAGTCACAGCGGCCCGGGCCGGGCAGGTTTAGGTGGGCTCTGAGGCAGGGCTCAGGAAGCTGCTGGGCCCTGTCTTCAGTCAGGAGCCCCGAGAGCCAGGGAAAGGAAAGGCCCGTTGCTGACATCCTAGCGCCTCCCCCTCCAGCGGCGTGGCCGCGGCTTGGCAAAAGCCTGCCCTGCCGCTGGCCCAGAGCGGCTCCGAACGGCCGGGACCGCCCCGCTGCCCAGGGAGCCTGGGGAAAAACAGCTGAGCCCCGTTCTGGCAAGGCCCCACAGCCCTGCTAGCAGGGCAGGATGGAGGAAGAGCCCCCGGCCCGCGGCTGGAATTGAGTGCAGCTGGCGCCAGAGAACAGCCATGAAAGCAGAAACTCATCACCACTTCCCTGACTAAACCCTACAGTCCTCACCCAGCCCCCAGCGTGGCCTTGAAAGGCTCTTGATCATAAATAACTGCAACTGCCCCACCTGGAGAAAATCACAGAACCCTCTGCTGCCTGGGTAAGGCATTAACTCCTTCAATGCCCTGAATAAAACTGTACCAAAAACAAACAAATAGAAAAAAAAAAAAAAGAAAAAAATCCCCCCAGAAATAGTAATACACAAACAATATCAAAACTGTGAAGTCAAACAAAAAGAAAAGTCAAATCCTAAATAAAGCTAGGAGAAAAGTCAGGAACTAAAATTTCTCTTTTTAAACTATGGAGAAAAGACTCTTGTTTCCTCTATAATACATAAAAATGTTATGGAGTGAATATGACCTTTCCAACTGTATAAACAAAAGCATTAGTATTTAAGTGAACAAATGTTAAAATTGCTGTAGTCCTCTAAGTTTAAATAATAAAAAACCCCCTACTGTTCTGCCCCTCCCCAAAAAACAAAAGAGAAGAAAACCCCTCCGTTATCTAAAATAAAGTAAGCTTTTTTTTTAGATCTATAATCCTTAAAGTGTGCCTACTAAGTCAGTATAGTCCTCAATAATAGTTAGGAGAAAAACTGTTAGTCTGAATAAAGGGTTTTTACATAGTAATGAAATTTCCATTCTCCTGAGCAGCTAATCACTGTAACATCAAAACCACAAGAAAACTGTTTCATGTGAAGAAACCTCCATAGACTGAAAAACAAAGTCTCCTCTTTCAAATAAATTAGTAAAAAACTCTTTTAAAGATGGTGAACTGAGTTGTTTCTTGTACATTTTCAGTATTAAAAAAAGGCATGTGGAAGAGAGCAAGTAGTGTAAAGTTTTATTCTAAGTTTTTTTCTTATAGTTTCTAGTAATCAACTTTTCTTTAAACCATTTAAAGTTAAACCTGTTTTTTGCCTTGCTCCTAATCCTATCTCACAACAAAAAAAATGTAAGTTAATAAACCAGTACAACTCCATCCAACTTCAGTGACTCCAGGACTTTGATTTCCTATGGCCCAAGGGCACCTTCCACAGCCAAATGGTGATGAACTGGGGCAAAGACCGAGATTTTGGAGACAGTGAGGTAGAAAGCCCTCCCAAAAAGGTTCTTCCCTCCCTCCTAGGCGTGTGGATCCTCAGCTCACACAGAGGCGTGTTGCAGTGTGCTTCTTGTCAATAGTATGTTCTGTTCTTGCCCAAGTTAATGGTTTAGTCCAAAATTACAGCCTCCCACCCACTTGGTTAATCTGTCCTGAACTACCTGTCAGTCCTGCTTTGTGCCAACCCCCTGCTTGGAATTCCCCTTTGGAAATCCCCTAGAACTCCAGGTCTCTTTAGTTCATGTGACCCAGTTTTCCCCCCCTGCCTCCCTCATTGGACAATGCCTTTGTGAACCCTACCCTTTACCCCTCCCCAGAACTTCTCCAATTTGCTAAGAATTTGTACCTTCCCCTCAAACCTCCCCTATGTTTAAGTTGTTGCACCTTCTCCATTTTTGCCTTTTGCCCCACAAATTGCCCAGAGTAATAAATCCTTTTTGTCCCGTGCAAAAGACCTCCCCGCTCCTCCTTGCCTCCTTGGAATGCAGGCTGGCAGCTAAAAAGGCCATGGAGCAATAGCTCTAGCTCCATCTAAGGCCTCCTGTTCCTGGGGTGGAACTCACTCTAGGCATGGGGCCGCAGTGGCAAAGTGAGTTCAGCTCTGGCTGTTGCCTCACTTGGTGTCCACCGTCAGGCCCCGGTGAGCGGAGCCCAGGGATGAACTGTGGATTTTAACCCAAAGCAGGTCTGGCTCTCAGCTGCCTCCGAGCGCAGCCGACTGGAAAGGTTTCTCCAGCAGCTGATTTGGGGGATGAAGTGCTAACCTCTAGCAGCTGGGGAACACTTCCCTGAAGGAGGATTTTTGCTGCAGCCCCTGTCCAGTGGACCAAAAGGAGGGTGAGTATCCTATCCCCCAAGTTAGACTGAGGGTGCTCCAGGTAGAGGGAAGGGTGCATTGGCCCCCGGGGCTGGAGGGGGAGCCCATGAACCTACAGGCTGCAGTAGTTAGCTGCAGAGACGGCTCCCTGTCCCTGGAACTAAAGCTGGCCCAGGACTCGTATCTTCAGTTTGTTGTTTCTTTTTGCTGCAGCGGAGAGTAGAATTTTGTTGTGCCAATGCAGCTTAAGATCAGGGAATATGGGTGCTAGACTGTCAGCACAGCAGAGGGGGACTTATTTCCTAATTGTGGGTAACTTGGAGGGAGGGAGGGAAAGGAAAGTTTTCCAAGCGGTTGTTAGCACAGTTTGTTCAATGGCTTTTCCTCTGCTTTCCAAGGGTATCCCCCGAGGCAAAACCAACCATTCCTTTTTGGGATACTGTTGGAAGCAGATTGACAGAGTTAACAAATAAAGGGGATGCCTGGATTGCTAAAATCTTACCATTATTTCTGCTAGCTCAGTGGGTGTTAGATGAGGAATGGAAAGTGGAGGAAAAGCTCAAACGAACCCCCCCAGCCCCCCATCCCCTGATCCAAACCCCTTGTCCCCTGCACTGGAAAGTCTGTGCCAGGCAAACTGCAATGCAGCGCAGGAGAGCCCCCGACTCCCTGGCCTCCCACAGACTTGTCAGTACCCTGGCCTTGAGAGTGATGCTCAGGCTCTCAAGGACCTTTCCCCAAATCCCTACTTGGCCGTGGTTAATCCTCCAGTTCAGGCTGATATTCACAAAGGTGATTCCCAAGTTAGCACTGACTCCTCCCTTGCCATTCAGAATGAGAGGCAGTTATGAGGAGGAACGTGAGGACAGCGTATGAATGGGAAGCAGACTGGGGCAAAAGATGCATGGGCAGAGCTGAGCCAGACAATGGGTGCCCATCTTCTCTACAGGTTTGGTTGTGTCTGGTTGAGATTAAAGGTATAAAGGGGGGATGATTTCTATAAGAAAGCAATCTCTTTAGATGCATATGTGTCTCTTTGATCCCCATTAATACAGGAAGATATCAAGAGCATGTTCAGGGACACAGCCTGACCAACAGTTTCAGCAAGCAAAACAAAAGTCTTCCTAAGCAATGGCCCATTGATCAAGAAAAACATTGAAAATCAGGGCAGCCCATTTATACTGATGAGGGTACACATTGGGGCTACAGCAAAGGCCATGAGCTCACAGCAGGCTCTGGGGTGACATCAGGCTGAGGTCACAGCAGCATCTGAGGTCACAGATGTGCCAGAGCCCTGTGGTTGCACAGCACCACAGCCACCGACCAGTCAGTCCCAGACCACAACTGTTGCAGCAGCAGCAGCGGCGGCGGCAGTGGTGCTGACACTGGGACAGCAGTGTCAGGACAGCGGTGGCAGCAAGAGCTGTGGGACTGGCAGCGGGCAAGGCACCATGGGCCTTCCTCTGCAACTCTTCCTCCTGCTCCTCCTGGCAGTGACCCTGCCTGCCAGGGCTGCCCAGGCAGCTCCATGGCAAGTGAAGGGAGCAGGTGAGCCCATGGCCTGGCTCCCCTTTCTGGGGACAGCGCTGCATTCTCCCCAGGAAGCGCTGGGGATGGTTTTCCATACCTCTTAAGGGAGGCTTTCCTCTGTGGGAGGGAGAGAACAACCAGTGTTGGCCATGTCCATTCACATCTGGTCCCACAGACTTACCCAAGCCCCTTGCACCGCCCAGATCCCTAAGGCAGAAGGGGATCCCTGCACACCATGGAAATGGTTCTGATCTGGGCTCCATTCTAGATTGGGATCAGGACATGGGTTTTCTGGATGTCGTAGTGAAGGATGGTTTCAAGTTCTTGGAGGATGTTGGAGGCAAGTTCTCAATTCCCTCTTCCTGACAGAATAAGCAGTGTCAATGTGGCAAGAGCTCACTTGTGTCCCATTTCCCTTAAGATCATGTCAGGGTTGATGGTTTCTGCAATCCTTGCCCTACTCAATTCCGCAGCCCCGAGTAATCCCACAGGATTGCTGTCAGTGGGAGGAAGGAGCATTTAGCTGTCAGTCCTCTTCCCATGCACAATGCCAGTGTGTCCTTCCATGTGCTGTGTGCAGCCATGGAGAAGAGCAGAGAGGGAAGGGAAGGGCCCAGGGCTGTGCCCAGGGATGTGCCTTGTGGGGCTCCTTTGCCAGCCCCAGGCAGCCTGAGCATCTCCTGCAGTGCTGGGAACTGTTCTGTCCTGCCTTTCTTTGCAGATGAGCCTGTTGGGGAAGGTGCTCTGGCTTCCCAACCTGCATCCAGGACTGAGCCTCTGGGAGATGGTGAGGGTAGGTCAAGGCCTTTCCCCCTGGGGGAGCTGCCAGCTCAGAGCCCAAAGCTGGGCCAGGGGGGCATCGCTGCATGTGCCAGGACAGAGCCGTGCACGTGTGTGCCCTCGCCCTGTGCAATCCCCTCACAGCTCCTGTGGCTCAGGCCTGCCCATGCAGAGCAGCAGAAATGACAGAGGCTTCTGTGGCTGTTGAGTTACAGGTGTGTCTGCAGGGAGGAATTCTCCAAATTCTGGACTGGTTGCTGCACCCATGCCCAGCTCCCATCGCAGGGGTGAGTAGTGTGTCCCTGCTGACCCCACAGGCTGAGCACTGCTTTTGTGGGATCCATTCCTGGGAAATTGAACTACTTTGTTTTAAGGACCTCCAACAGGAAATATCCGAGACACAGCGCTCAAGATGTCCCTGGATCCATCCGAAGGCATGTGGCAAATGCTGAAGGAAATGCTGCAGGGAGGACAAGGTGGGTGCATTTCCCTCAGCCTTCTCCTGAGACTCAGCAGCCTTGTGCTTTCTCTGCACACCTGGACATGTCATACCCAGCACAGTGGGAAGGGATCCATGGCAGCCTCTCAGCCCCACTGCTACTGCTGTCACACCCTGCAGGGCTGTTTCCCAGCCTGGGCTGGCTGCAGCTTCTCCCCAGCCTCTGCAGGAAGGCATTTGGCATCAGCTGACAGGGAGCCCAATCTGCACCATGGGCCATGCACACCCTGAGATCCCTGCAATTTCCTTCTCTCCCAGCATATCAGGAGGGCTGGCAGTTTGGTGGAGGGAGTGTGCTGGCCCTACAGAGAGACCCCAAAGTTCATCTGATTTCCCGAATCCTATTTGTGAATTTCACCAGCATTATCTCCTGAAGATGCTACCTCCCAGTGGGGAACAGTTCCATCTTATCCAGCTGTCCCTTTTCCTTGCAACAGAAATGAAAGGAAAGACTGTGCAGAAGGACTGTGCATTTCCCGGAGGAAGCAGTGGTTCTGTGCCAGCCTCGGCTGCAGGAAGGGAGGCGATGCCAGGCACAGTCACAGGAGGTAATTGCTGTGCCTCTGGGCCTGAGCCCTGCTCAGCCTTGAGCTGCCATCTCTGCTGCTTGGCAGTGCGGGCACAGCCCGTACAAGACCAGCACAGCCCAGAGGAATTATCCCGAGCAGGCTCAGGGCACTCGGGTACTGAGCAGTCCTGCTGGGGTCCCTCGGTTGGAGTCACTGCCTGAAACCTGGGGGGAATGCAAGGGGTGCCCATGGTGGGGAAAGGGCAAAGGGGTAGAGCAGGGCTCCAGTGTGTCCTGAGAGGGCCTGCCTCTGTCCCCTTGGTCTGGGGGATCTGTCCCTGGCAAAAGAAGAAAGGAGAGGGAAAGTAAAGTAGGGAGGGAGGGAGGGCAGGAAGGACAGTGGTGTAGTTTTGACACTGCCTGGCACAGTTTTTTCCCCGGACGTTAGGGAGTGTTTCCTCTGTTGAAGAGGGACAACACCCAGTGGGCCCTGGGCTGCCTCATTTTTCTCTCCAGCGATGTTGCACAGGGTCTGCATAGAGGGTAGAGAGTGACCAGAGCCAGCCCAGAGCTCCCCAGGCCCCTCTACAACTTTGGCCCTGTCCAGTCACATCTGGCTCCCACAGCCTTACCCAACCCCCTTGCAGTGCCCAGTTCCCTAAGGCAGAAGGGGATCCCAGCACACCAAGGAACTGCTTCTGATCTGGGCTCCATTCTAGATTGGGATCGCGACATGGATTATTTGGAAGCCCAGCTGGAATATGGCTTGAAATTGCTGGAAGATGCTGGAGGCAAGCTCTTAATTCGCCATTCCTGACAGAATAAGTAGTCAATGTTCCAAGAGCTCACATATGTGCCATTTCCCTTAAGATCATCTCAGGGTTAGTGGTTTCGGGAATCCTTGCCCTCTCTCTTCTGGAGCCCCGAGTAATCCCACAGGATTGCTGTCAGTGGGAGGAAGGAGCATTTAGCTGTCAGTCCTCTTCCCATGCACAATGCCAGTGTGTCCTTCCATGTGCTGTGTGCAGCCATGGAGAAGAGCAGAGAGGGGAGGGAAGGGCCCAGGGCTGTGCCTCATGGGGCACCTTTGCCAGCCCCAGGCAGCCTGAGCATCTCCTGCAGTGCTGGGAGCTGTTCTGTCCTGCCTTTCTTTGCAGATGAACCTGTTGGGGAAGGTGCTCTGGCTTCCCAACCTGCATCCAAGACTGAGCCTCTGGGAGATGGTGAGGGTAGGTCAAGGCCTTTCCCCCTGGGGGAGTTGCCAGCTCAGAGCCCAAAGCTGGGCCAGGGGGGCATCGCTGCATGTGCCAGGACAGAGCCGTGCACGTGTGTGCCCTCGCCCTGTGCAATCCCCTCACAGCTCCTGTGGCTCAGTCCTGCCCATGCAGAGCAGCAGAAATGACAGAGGCTTCTGTGGCTGTTGAGTTACAGGTGTGTCTGCAGGGAGGAGTTCTCCAAATTCTGGACTGGTTGCTGCACCCATGCCCAGCTCCCATCGCAGGGGTGAGTAGTGTGTCCCTGCTGACCCCACAGGCTGATCACTGCATTTGTGGATTCTGTTCATCTGAAATGGAACTACTTTCTTTTAAGGACCTCCAACGGGAAAGATCCGAGACACAGCAGTCAAGAAATCCCCGGAACCATCTGCAGCCATGCAGCAAATGCTGAAGGAAATGCTGCAGGGAGGACAAGGTGGGTGCATTTCCCTCAGCCTTCTCCTGAAACTCTGCAGCCGGGGACTTTCTCTGCACATCTGGACATGCTGTGCCCAGCACAGTGGGAAGAGATCCATGGCAGTCTCTGTGCCCTGCTACTACTGCTGTCACACCCTGCAGGGCTGTTTCCCAGCCTGGGCTGGCTGCAGCTTCTCCCCAGCCTCTGCAGGAAGGCATTTGGCATCAGCTGACAGGGAGTCCAAACTGCACCATGGGGCATGCACACCCTGAGATCCCCTGTAATTTCCTGGCCTCATGGTAGTTCAGGTGTAGGGGCTGTTTGGAGAAGTGACCAGCCTCAGAGGGTCCCAAAATCCTGGGTGTTTTCTGTCCCTTATCCATGTCTATCAAAATTATTGTGTCCTGAAGATGCTACCTCCCCAATGGGGAACGGTTCCATCTCATCCAGCTGTCCCTTTTCCTTTCTCCAGAAATGAAAGGAAAGACTGTGCAGAAGGAAGCATTTCCTGGAGGAAGCAGTGGTTCTGTGCCAGCCTCGGCTGCAGGAAGGGAGGCGATGCCAGGCACAGTCACAGGAGGTAATTGCTGTGCCTCTGGGCCTGAGCCCTGCTCAGCCTTGAGCTGCCATCTCTGCTGCTTGGCAGTGCGGGCACAGCCCGTACAAGACCTGCACAGCCCAGAGGAATTATTCGAGCAGGCTCAGGGCACTCGGGTACTGAGCAGTCCCGCTAGGGTTCCTCTGGGGGAGACACTGCTCAAAACCTGGGAGGGGCTGGCACTCAGAAGACCAGTTCTGTGCTGGGCTATGTCACAGGAAGGGAGGGAGAGTGTCCCAACAAGCCCTGGGCTTGACCAGCTGCCCCTGCAGAGATGTTGCAGAGTGCATGGAAAGAGTGGGCAGAATGACCAGAGCCAGCCCAGAGCTTCCCAGGCCCCTCTGCAGCTTCGGCCATGTCCATTCACATCTGGCTCCCAAATCCTTACCCGAGCCCCTTGCAGAGCCCAGTTTCCTAAGGCAGAAGGGGATCCCAGCACACCATGGAAATGGTTCTCATCAGTGCTCTCTTCCAGGTGAGCTTCCTGGGAATGCTTCTCCATTAGCTTGGCTGCATAAAGTTTTGAAGCCCTTGGAGCCTCCTGCAGGTATGTTCTCACTGTGCCACCAAGGAATAATCATTGACAACCTGGCAGGAAGCAGGTGACAGAAGCTTCAGTGGTTGATGAGTTATGGTGTGTCTGCAGGGAGGATTTCTCCAAATTCTGGTCTGGATGCTGCACCGAAGCCCAGCTCCCATCTCAGGGGTGAGTAGTGTGTCCCTGCTGACCCCACAGGCTGAGCACTGCTTTTGTGGGATCCATTCATGGGAAAATTGCAATACTTTCTCCTAAGGTCCTCTGAGAGGAAGGAACAAACTTACAGGAAACACTAAGTCCCTGGAGGCGTCCAAACTTCTGGACAAGATGCTGAGTGACCTGGAGAGACGCCGTGGTGGGTGCATTTCCCTCAGCCTTCTCCTGAGACTCAGCAGCTGGGGGCTTTTTCTGCACATCTGGACACGCTGTGCACAGCACAGTGGGAAGGGATCCATGGCAGCCTCTCAGCCCCGCTGCTGCTGCTGTCACACCCTGCAGGGCTGTTTCCCAGCCTGGGCTGGCTGCAGCTTCTCCGCAGACTCTGCAGGAAGGCATTTGCCATCAGCTGACAGGGAGCCCAATCTGCAGCATGGGCCATGCACACCCTGAGATCCCTGCAATTTCCTGGTCTTGGGGTTTATCAGGAGGGGTGGCTGTTTGGAGAAAGGAGGGCCTTGTGGCAACCCCAACACCCGGCAATTTTCCTGATCCTTCTCCATGTCTTTAACAAGTATTGCTTCCTGAAGATGCCCCCTCCCCAATGGGGAATGGTTGCATCTGATCCAGCTGTGCCTCTTCCTTTCTCCAGAGATGGACCAAAAGATCTTGCTGAAGGCATCATTTCCTGCAGGAAGCAATGGCTTCAAGACAGCCCTCAGTACACAAAGGGAGGAGATGCCAGGCAGCCCCACAGAAGGTGCATGCTGTGCCAGGCTCAGCCAGGCTGAGCAGTCCTGCTGGTGTCCCTCCATGGGAGACAGTGCCCGAAACCTGGGAGGGGCTGCTAGGGGTGCCCGTGGTGGGGAAAGGGCAGAGAGGAGAGCAGGGCTCCAGTGTGTCCTGACAGGGCCTGACTCTGTCCCCTTGGGCTGGGGGAGCTGTCACGGGGCAGGGAGGGTCGGGGCTGGCAGTGGCTGCTCAGGGATGGCTTTGGCCCGGGTCCCTGGAAGGAGTGACTGCCCAAGCAGCTGCACTGGCCCCGGGCTCTCCTCCTCCCGGCCTTCTGGGCTGTGTTGGGTGGCACAGCCTGTGCCAAGGGATGGCAAGGTGCCTGCAGGCCCCATCTCTGGGGGAAACAGAGAATGTCCTGGCCGTATCCAGCGGGCTGCCAGCTCAGCAGTGGAGCACAGCACGGGCTCACGCTCCCCATCGCTCCCACAGATGCAGCCGACACCTCAAGACGTGTTCCCAGCTCCCAGAAGGGCACTGGAAGCGCTGTCTGCCAGGGAACACACTGTTTGCTTGAGTTAATTGCCATTGTGGCTGGCGGGGAACTTGTCTTCATGTTGTGCTGTGTTGGAATCTGGTGTTGCTGCAAGAGAAAACGGTGAGTGTTCTGTTTCCCTGCCCTACACACATCTTCATTTGATGGCTGCTTGTAGACAGGAAACTCTCGCAGGGAGGCTGCTGTGGAGTTGTGGATGGTCAGTGGTTGTGCACATAACTGTGCTGAGGGTTGTGCTGCTGCCCAGTGCTTTAATTGGCCTCTTAATTGCTGGGCCTTGTCCTTTGGAGCCCGCTGGGGCTGCAGGCAGTGCTGGCTGCCACTGAGGCTGCGTGGGCAAGAGCAGCCCCAGGAGCAGCGGGCAGAGGCAGAGCAAGGTGGGGAGGAGAAAGAGCAGGGAGCAGATTGCCCTTGAAAGGCAGACGCGCTCTGGGGCCCGCTCCTGGCCAGGGACCCTGCCCAGAGCCATCCCCTGCTCGGCAGGGCCTTGAGGGGCAGCTGTCCAGCTGGGCCAAGGTGTGCCAGCAGCTCCAGCCGTGCTGGGGAGCCTTGCCAGCTCTGGGCCCTGCTGTGCACGAGGGTCCCTGTGTGCCACCGGCAGCTGGGGCCTCAGACACTCCTCTCTCCTCAGTCGCCCTGCTGCAGCTCCAGCACCCTGGCCAAGAAGGCGCCACTCTCCGTCGCCCCCAGGGAGCCCAAGGACCGTCCGGTTTGACAGCTCTCAGACATGGCCTCAGCGGCAGCAGTCACCCAGGAAGGCAGAACACCAGCCCTCCGTGCCTCCCCCACGGCCCCCCAGCCCAGCTATGAAGCGGAAGCCCCCCGAGATCCCCCCACCTCCACCCCTGCCGAGCCGGCCGCCCTGGTCCAGCTAGGAATGAAACTGGGCCAGCCACTCAGGACTTGGGCTACCAACAGCTCTTCTCCGCCAATAACACGTGTTACCTCTGGGTAACATCCAGAGGCAGTTTTCATACTGTTGTACCTTCAACAGGAAGGGCTGAAGATTCTTCCCATGCCCTGTCTCATCCTTTGCTGTTTTGATTTTCATACAGCTGGGTGCCGGCTGAATCTCTTCAAAGAACATTTTTAGCACTGCATATTTTACCCCACCTATTGGGGAAAAAAAATAAAAAAATTCATCAGTTTGGACTTCGTTTTTAGTGTGGTTGACCACTCACATTTTGAGCAATTAATATTCCTTGTTACCTCTTCCCTTTTCCTTACTATCTATAAAAAGTACATCCGAACATGAAAATCACCACTATTACTGAGATTCACCTCAAAGCCCAGAGAAGAATCTAGCACAAAATATTCTCCCATGCACTGCTCAACAAGAAATATTCAGAGGAAAATACAGTGGCAGCTGAGGCTTGTGGAACTCCCAGAATACTGAGCCTGCAGAGGAGGCAAACAGCCCTGGCAGTGGCTGAGGGGACATCCCCTCACTGACTCCTCTGAAAGTGTGTCACTTCAGGAGGGGAAGGCTTTTAAACCTTGGCCTTTCCTTCCTCCTCTGCTAAAATGTAAGGCTCCTCCTGAGAAAATTCTGAGCTACAAACAATTCTCCATTCCTCAACAAAGCTACTCAGGGGCTCAACTTATCTTAAAGGGCAAAAGCAAAGGGGGTCAGAAATTTCCCATCAAGGCCTATTTGCAGAGAAACCCCACATTGTGTGACCAAATATTTATTAGCATCAGTTCACTCAAAAGAAACCCAAGTCTGTATTAAGCAGCATTTTAAATAAACATGAAGTATTCTTCCTCACATATCAGCTGGACTGGTTTGCTCCTTTTTTGTCCTAGAGAGAACAGTAGAACGATTTGCTCTTGTAAGGATTCCTTGGCTGGTCCCCAGACCTGGCTCCTCCCCACACCTTGCCTGGGCTGTTAATGCAACCAGTTAGCACCACCTGACTTTGCCACCCTGTTCACACCTTGGGCACGGCTGGTGCCACGGTCCCCTCTGGTGCCACTGACCCCTCTGGTGCCACGGTCCCCTCTGGTGCCACGGTCCCCTCTGGCTCCTGGCGTGTCCCTGCTGCTGGAGGAGCCCAGCTTGTGCTGCTGCCTTTGTTCAACAAGGCTGGTCCTACTCCCCAGCCAAAGAGAGGCCAAATCACTGCTTTGGACAGCGCGTTTGAATGAGTTTAGCACCTCCTCATCTCTAACACAGACCTCTTAATGCCCACATACCAGCAGCAGAAAGGTACCTCATCTACAGAGGTGAGGAAGCCTGAGCAAACAGAAGGTCGGCATTCAAGCACGTTGGGTTTTTAATTTACTGGAAGCAATCACTCGTTCACTCACTCAAGACTTAATTGCCAAACTGGATTGTGCTGTGCTATTGTCTTTGTCATAAATGTTGTTCTACCTGTCCAATTTACCAGACAAGAGTAAATTTTTAAAAAACAGTAATTTAAAAAAACAGTAATTTAAAAAAAACAGTTTTTAAATACTAGCAATTGTATATAAATGAATACAATCAAATTTATTAAATGCAGGTATTTAAGAATATAAAAAATTTGGCAGTGAATAATTCGGTATAATTAAGGTTAGTATAAAGCATAAGCAAAACCGACCGGGGATATGGGGAGAGTCCTGCCCTTCTTGACATATCAAACAATAAGGACAAAAATCCCACCTATATACTCTATGCTACATATTAATACAGAACTTTCTGGCAAACTCCTCCTAGCTTCTATTCCTAAAATCTACGTCACTATATTGTGTAGCACATGCTCTGCTAATAGTTAGAGATCTCTCATCCTTTTGGAGCTCTTATTCCCGATGAAGGCTCTTTGTCTTCATCAGTGTCTGCTCTGTAACCTTGCAGGTAGAGCAGGCACACTAAGCTTACAGGTGTTATGTTATTTCAAGTTCCATGCCTGGACTCATCCCAATTTGGCCCAGTCCAAGGTCAACCTTTTTATTTCTAGATGTGGCTTATCAAACCTACATCCTTCTTCTACTGCCACCTAACATCTGAGGGAGTCCATCTCCTTTTTCCTCACTATTTCCTTTCTTTGCTTTGTAACAATTGTTTTCTGTTACTATGAGTACAATTTTGCCAATATGGTTACAATTCAGTTAGCGTGAATCACATTTATTACAATTTCCCCCATTTCTCTTTTTGATCATATTGATTTGTGCTTTCCAATTTTAAAAAAACAGATCTCCGTATTCTCTATGTTCCCAATAATTCCAGTTTTCAGAGTTCCCTCGTGTCAGTCTCTAATTTTTCTAACATTTCCCATGCTGCATCCAGCTTTTTGCACTCTTTCTCAAATTTTCTTAGCTTTCCTTGTGCTAGGATGTTTTCTTTGCATTCAGTCAATGTTTTTTCGGTTCCTTTCCCTTGAATGTGAGCGGATTGTGCTTTTAGTATCATCAAGGAATTCAGTTTCCCTTTTGCTGCCAATTCTGGGTCCATGGGCATTGCTGTAAGTTGCATTCCCTGAATTACTGAGCGCATCAGTCTAATAATACAGGCTATTGTACAGGGCAAAAACAACAATCCTAAGACAGAACACAGTAACATGAATCCCATTTTTTTCCACCAAACACCCCCAGAAAGATTATCCCACCCATCAGCTTTTACAAGAGAATTCCATTTTGGAACAGGTACATGTGCCACTCTTTTATTTCATCAGCAACTTTTGTGATGGCTTCCCCATGATCGTCTATTTCCACACAGCACTCAGATTCGTTAAACCTCCTACAAACTCCTCCTTCTTCTGCCACCAAGTAATCTAGGGTAATTCTGGTTTGATATACAAACGCTCGCATTTGTGAATGCTGCTTAGCCAGCAACTTTAAAGCATCAGACGTATGGTTTGAAACAACTTCAACTACTGCCTGGAGCCTTATCAACAGATTTAATAGATAAATTGGAGTTCTATATCCCCAAGACCCATCCTCAGCCCAAGTAGCTGGGTCATAATATGCTATAATTCTTTCTGCAGGCCATTCTTCTCCTCCCGGTTTTTGGGTTCCTCCCGCATTTGGAAAGTCAAGGTTTAAGGCTCTTTTATTTCTTTCTAGGGTTTCATGAAGAGGTGTTCCTAGCAGATTGCCCCTAGAGCTTGGTAGGACAAAGAAGGAGAGTTGTATAACTCCCAAGGTATAAGTTCCTTCCCACTTTTGGCGTAGTTCACTGTATGCCCCTTGCCCACAAATCCAATCTATTCCATCAGGGGCTTTCCATATCTTTTCCATTTTATCTGGTTGTACCCAATAAGATTTTAGGTCTTTTATGGATTGGTAGGGGTTAGCTCCAGGACTTTTATGCCAGCACAAATCAGTTTGATTATCCCATTCACAGTCCATTTCTTTTGCTACTCCCCAGTATCCAGTAGGAATTTTGGGTCACCAGGTCTTGGTGTTATTATCCGAGTTTACTACTGAAGTAGATACGCAAGGAGTACATCCTACCACTTCACTGTGTTTCCTCCCTTCCCGATTATGCAAACTGTTCCAATTACTTGGTGACTCAAAACCCTTCCCTCAGGCCGCTTTAGTGTCTTAGAAATTTGAGTATGATTCCATTTTAAAAATTCTTCTGGAGCTAAACTCTCACCTCTCCATGGCCCTCTTTCAGCCATTCTAAGTCCTCCACAAATCCAGCATTTGGACACTCCCAATTCTGGGGCAATTTCTTGCATCAAATCTACAAAACGGTTCTTATTTGAGGTTGGCAAGTCCCAATTGCTACAGTGCTCTTTTAATTATTTATACAGCTCATTTAGTTCCTCTAACTCTTTCCCTCTGATCTTTTTCTTATCCCTTTTTATTTCTTTTTCTTTTCCATTTATTTTCTTAATGGGCACCTTTCCATTCTCATCTTTTTCAAATCAAAGGAAATTCTCATACCTAGGACAAAGTTGATTGCTGTTAGGATAAAGAGCTTGCCCATTGAATCCTAAATTTCTCCTTACACAATACATTTTGTGATTCTTCACACAAATTTCTAAGAAACTGTTTTGATCGTAACAGGCAGCACTAGCATGTGGATGTTCCACAAAAACAGATTCCATCTTATCCCTGACCCACATGTGGTGGGAGTGATTGCATCTGTCACAGGGATTGGAAATAGTTTGTTTCTTTATTGCTGGCTCTTGTGCTGCTTGTCTTATTATAGTTAGTTCCTGCATTGTTCACTTGGCTTGTTCACTTCTTATTTCTTGGACTCTGTTCCGTGCAGCCAGTTGCCAGGGGTATCATAATAAGCACAGTGAAAACAATCCTCAGGAATTTTAACTTTCTACCTTTCTCAAGGCCCCTTGGGTTGCAACCAAGGGCCGAGATGTCAATCTTCTCAGTAGCAAAGCTTTTCTCCTGGGATTTGTTTCCTTTTGGTACCCTTGGCCTCATAAAGTTTGGATGAGCCGTTTTAACTTTTTCTGTTCCAAAGATGGCACAAATTATTTTTAGTTCTGCAGCAGTGCCCTATCTCTCCCTAGATTAATCAGCTGGTTTTCTTAATCCATTAAAGCTCCAGAGATATGCTACTACAACAAGATTTGCTTGCACACAATTTCAGTTACCAGTCCTTTTTACTGCTTCTTTTTCTGCTATGAAGTCAGGGTTAATTATTAAATCTTCCTCACCACCAATAGACACACTCGCGATGCCAGTCTGTGTCACAAACGAGTCTATGGCGTGGCACATAGATATTTTTCCCACAACAATTGTTAATTATGATACACTGGTCTATAATATTATGGATTGTTTGTTCTTTAGCCTGTACAAAAGCTAATATGGCGAGGATTTGTTGATCTTGGTTCTGGATTAGTTGGATGGCTGCATAAAAGGTCCCATTTTTACGTCTCAATGACGTTCCAAAAAAATCACTAAAATTTTGTTCTAAAGTCAGCTCTTCACGTATTCGACCTAAACAAACCAAACAAATTGTCTCTCTTTTTCTTCTGCCCTTCACAACGAATTAAAACAACAGGTGCAAAGAACATAAATCCATGGGCGACACTTTTAGCCTTGCTTAATACATTCCCAGTGTGATAATAGTTTTTGGACCCTCTCAATAACAGGCATTAGCAGTCTCTTTTTCTCAAGCTGCAGCTCCTCCTGTAAGTCAGTTAGTGTTGATTGCTGGAGTCTCCTGAGAAAATTTTCAATTTGCCTGGGCTGTCCCATTGATCAAGGAGGCGTCTAATTCTTTCCCATCAGTGCTGTTCTGCCTCTAGGCTCAATGGGTTTGCAGTCAGCAGCTAATCCAGGATGCCTAAATTTCAATAATGCATCTCTCAAAACAATTTTAAAGTGGGATTTCAAACAGTAAATACTAGAAAATAACATTTTTAGTCTTATCAGGGATTCATTATAATTCCTATGTGGTTTTGAACCTAAATGGAGAGATTGAATCCATTTTTATGTCCTTTTTAATCTTACTTTTAGGTCTCCTGCTACTGAAATAATTTCCCAGTCTTTATTTTGTGTTGGTCCTTTTACTCGTGAAGCATGAGTCCAGCCTTTTTTTGCCGTTCCGATTGCGGCTTCTGTAGTTAAAAGAACCAGAAAAGGTCCCTCCCATCGGGGTTCTAAACTTTCTCCTCTCCAGCATTTTACAAACACATACGGTCCTGGTCGGATAGAATGTATTGGAAAATCAAGAGGAGATGTTTGAGCTAAAATGCCTTTTTCTCTCAATTCCCTCAAATTGTTTGCAATGGTTGTAATATACCCCTGAATGGTTTTGTCCCCAACTAGCAAGGGATCCATTGTCATGACTTGAGGGTAAGGCAGTCCATATAACATCTCATATGGTGGGATCCCAGTTTCAGAGTGGGGCTTGGTTCTTATATTTAACAGTGCTAAGGAAAGACATCTGGTCAAAGGTAATTTGGTTTCTATCATTAATTTTGTCAGTTGTTGCTTAATAGTTTGATTCATCCGTTCAGCTCGTCCCGAGCTTTTGGGATGCCATGGGGTGTGATATTCCCAGGTAATTCTTAGTGCTTGTCTAAAATTGTTAATTATTCTCGAGGTAAAATGAGTGCCTGGATCTGAATCAATAACCTGTATTAATGCAAATCTTGGAATAATACGTTCCAAGAAAATTTTGGCTGCTGCTTGAGCTGTTGCCTGAGCCGCAGGAAACACTTCTACTCACGGAGTCAATTGATCTACTATGACCAGTAGATATTTCCACCTGCCTATTCTGGATACTTCAGTGAAATCCACTTGGATCTTTTCAAACAGCCTATAGGCTGTTTGACGGCCTCCAGAGGGAGGACTCCTCAACACCTTTTTGTTCACTTTCTGACATGTGAGACATCCTTGAATAATCTCCTTCCCAATTTCAAATATTCCTTTGCACACATAAAATTTGAAAAAGTGGTCACAAAGTGCCCTTGTTCCCCAGTGAGTCCTTCAATGTAAGTTGCTTAGGGTCTGTTAGGCTAAAGGTTTTGGTACCACTTTCCTGCTGTTGGGCAAAATCCATTCTCCTTCTTTCAGGGTTGCCCCTAGCTTCTTCTGCACTTCCCATAACAACTCCTGAAGGCCCCTCTCCTGCTAATCTTCCAAACTTTTCCAGCTTCCTCCTGATATTTCCCCAAGATTAAGCTACAAATTGTGTTTTCAAAAGGACCTGTCCTGCTGCTGCATCAGGGTTGTTCTAGTTTCAAAGACAGGTGTTTGCTAAGGAAAGCAGAAGCCTCCCTTTGGACTGAAAAATGTGGTCCTTCCTTCCTACAAATTATTATGATTCTGGAATTAAGGGAGCTCTTAGACAAAGATAGGGGGATAGGAATAACAGTTCTTTACTAGCCTATTTAACAAGACAAACAAGAACAACAACAGCTTTGAAATTAGCCACAAACAGAACAGTAACTCAGTCCCAGTCCTTTCTGGCTGCAGGCACCTCTTCCCTGAGCTGCAGTTCCCGGTGCTGGGGGCGGGCAGGTCCCGCAGAGCTGCAGGAGGGCTGGGGGTGATGGCAGCGCTGTGCCAGGGGGAGAGAGAGATGGAGAGAGCCCTTGGCTTACTGTGTTGGTCCTGAGGCTCAGCAGAGTGCTGGATGGTGGCAGGTTACAGCAAGAAGGCTGCAGTGCAGGGTCCGACAGCAGTGAGGATGGCTCCCGGCACTGCGATGGCAGGAATGGAACTGAGGCGGTGATCGTCCTTCTCATCTGATCTCCGTGGTGAAATGGGCTGAGCCAGAGCCTTCTCTTTCCTTTTCTGGCTGTTTGAATTTCTGTTTCCCTCCTCTCTCCCCTCCCCCTTGCCACCAGGGCCCAGTCAAAAGGTATCTTAGCATGACAATGGGGAAAATTCCAGAGGGAAAAGGGAAAGAACCAACCTCTAACAAGAGTCTATGCCTGAGTATAACTGCAAATCCTTTCCTAATCTCTCTAGCCATTCTGCCGTGGACTCATCCTTCCCTTGGTGCTCACTCAGGGTTTTCCCTGCATTTTGTCCCCTAGGCACTGCCTCCCGAATTCCTTGGATAGTCATCCACCTGAAATGCCTCATATTCTGCCTGTGTTCCACCTCCTGATTATTCCAATTTGGATCTGTAATAGGCCATTTGTGATCTCCCTGGTCTGGCCCTTGATGATCTCTTTCCCAGCCCCTATTCCTGAATGTCCAATCATTTCTCGCTCTTCCTGTGTAAACAAAATTCCTAAAATAGATTGCAATTCCACCCAGGTGTATATATCCAGCCCCAAAAGCTGATCTAGTCATTTTTCTACTGCACTAGGATCTTCTAGCATCCTGCCCATCTCTTTTTTAACTTCTCTAACATCCCCCATATTCAGGGGAGCACTCACATAACCAAGAGGACACTGTTCTGGGGCCAAATTTGCCACTGGAACTTCTCTAAAATGGTATAATCTATCTTCCCTTTCTGCTTCCTCATCCTCTCCGTCACTTTCTTCCCCCTGTCCCCATCTGCTTCTGGTTCTGTGTGCTACTGGCTCCTCCTGAATAAGGGCTGCACTGGGGACTAGGGGCTGAACAGGCTGGTTGGGTTGTCTGTAAGGGGTGGGAGGTGATCTAAGGGATCCCATGGCTCTGGTCTGTCCTTTTTTTCTGCCTGTCCTTTAGTCTGTAAAGGATATAATGGATAACCCTCATTTTCTTGCCTTTGAACAAAGAATTCAGCCTTCCCCCAGGGAAGCCACAGGGCAGCATATTCACTTTCCACCTGGTTAAGAGGTTCTTTTGAATTCACATGCAGATTTAAAGGCTGACAAATCCAATCCTCAAATGATTCAAACTCTGGCCAGTATAAGTTGTCTGCTCAGATCTTTTCCTTTGCCCACTCATACAATAAGTAGTCATTTTCTGTTTACTTTTTCTCTTTGGGATTCCCTTCTATCCCAGGATCCTAACATGATCCCCAGTGGCCTGTCCTGAGGAATGCTGCTCCCCTTCTGGGAATCTCCCTCTTGGTTCCCGGGTTCTCGCAAATTTTTCCCATAATTTGCAACCCCTGGGTCAGAGGTTTTACTTTTCCTCTGAGCCATCCCTGGCAGCAACAGACTAAGAAATTCTCTTTTTCTTAGTCTCCCTTAGTCTCCCTCACTCATTTTGTGGTTCAACTCGCTCTCTCAATGTTACTCTATTACACTATCTCATCTCTTGCCAGCTACTTATCTCCCTCCTAATTCCCTAATCTCCCTCTTGCTTTATCCTCCCTGACTTTTCTTTCTGCCAGCTTCTCTCAATCCCTTGTAATCATATACTAAGATTTCCATCTACTGTCCTTTCAAAAAATAGTTGAACCTAACTCAGTTACTCCCCTCCTAAGGGAGTAGCTCCTTTCTCCTCAAAGACTTTTCCCGTGAGTTCTTGGGCTGGGACCTTCCCTCCCGGGGTCTTCACTCGTTCTTCCCTTTCGCTTCCCTCCTTTCCCGGCCGGTCTCCTCATGGAGAACCGGAACCGCGATACCGGGAGGTCCGCACTCGTTTCGGCTACCGAGCCATCTCAAACATTCCTCACTCACACACACAAGCATGCAGCCACCCACCTTACCTAACCCCGTGGTACGTACACGGCCCGCATTCCCACGCGGTTCTTGTGCACAAGACGGTTTACGGGTACTTTACCTTTGCCAGCACGCCTAAGGGAGCCTTCATTTTCCGCACGTCCTACTGCTACCTTCCTTTACTTATGCTTTATTTTAATTTGGAACTCCTTCTCCAAGAGAGCCTGGTCTAACCCTGGGACCACCTTAATGCCAGTGTGGGGTTTTCCTGCTGTGTCCAAGTACCCGGTCACTGGCTGGCACCACAGGTCCCCAGGCCCTCTACTGAGCCATCCCTCCCCTACAGTCAAGTTTATTCTGCCAAACTTGTCTTTTCTCTCCAGTCGACCACTAGGACCACAAGAACACATTGTCCTGAGGATGTCAAGATGCCTGCTCTTGCTGGAACATTCCTGTTGTGTGACAGCCCTGGAGGCAGAGCGTGCACGTGTAGGGATGTGGGCTCGTAACCCTGGTGCCAGCCGTTCTGCACACATCAGAGCTCCTGGGACACTGCCCGGCCCGGGAGTTACAAAGCGTCCTCAAGGAATCCCCATGCGTTAAAACACATGAATTAGCATGGGATTTTCAGTTGTTTCACAGGTAATCTTTCAAAAGGCCTAAACAAGTCTCACATGAATTGTTCCTCTCCCAGGCACGTTCAGTTCCGCCCCCCACATGCCTCTCCATCATCCCAGGGCAGTGGCAGGAGGCGGGTGCTCACGCGGAGCCCCGTACTGTGGGGAGAGCGCGGCACAGACCAAGCCCTGCCGCCCGGGATGGCCGCAGTCCCGGGACAGCGGGGCGGGCAGCCAGGGGCCGGCCCGGGGCTGCCCACGGCTCCTCTGGCACCGCTGCCACCCCCCGGCCCTGGGGCTGTCTGTGCTCCCGGCTCCACGGAGGCAGGGCCGGGGCCGTGGCCCCGGGGAACACAGGACGGCACGGCCCGGCACGGCAAGGATCGGCACAGCTCGGCATGGCACAGCAAGGCACGGCATGGCTGCTGCCCCTGTGCCACGGCGGCCCCAAGCCGGACGGGCCCAGGAGGGACTGCGGGAGGGACTGAGGAACACACCCCGTCCCCTGCGTGCCTCAGAAGAGACTCCAGGCCCACCGCGTGCAGCAGGAGGGACACAAAGCTCCGGCACGCTTCTGGGAGCCCACAGCCCTGTCCACATCTGAAATGAGACCCCAAAACCCCCTCATGTGCCTCAGGAGAGACCCCAGCACCCTGCACACCTTGGGAGAGAGCCCAAACCCTCTGCATGCCTCACATGGGTTTCCAGATCCCTTGTACAACTTACCGGGGACTCCAGTGCCCTCCATAACTCAGAGGGAACCTAAAGCACCCCTGTGTCTCACAAGGGACCCCAGCCCCCCCGTGAACCTTATGAGGGACTCCAAAGACCCCACGAGCCTTACAGGGAACCCCAGCCCAGCGACACCAAGTGTTCTGACCTGGAAATCAAATGTGGTTGCAGCTGGGTTGTGCCTCAGGATCTATGGCCTTCCCTTCCCTTCCCTTCCCTTCCCTTCCCTTCCCTTCCCTTCCCTTCCCTTCCCTTCCCTTCCCTTCCCTTCCCTTCCCTTCCCTTCCCTTCCCTTCCCTTCCCTTCCCTTCCCTTCCCTTCCCTTCCCTTCCCTTCCCTTCCCTTCCCTTCCCTTCCCTTCCCTTCCCTTCCCTTCCCTTCCCTTCCCTTCCCTTCCCTTCCCTTCCCTTCCCCACCCTCAGGAGCAGCCCCTGTGCATTTCCCTGGATTGGTGATACCCCATCACTTTGGTCCTGTCAAGTATGTGCTGCTCAGGGAAGACCTTTGTTCTGCCTGCTGACATTGCTGGTCAGGCTGTGTCCCTACACATGCTCTCAATGGCTTCCCTCAGTTCCTAAGCATGCCAATGGATGAGGCCCAGGCCCAGATGATGCCATTGAAGGAGATGTGCCCTCAGCCCAGGGACGCTCAGCATGGGCTCCCCCAGCCCCTCGGGGCCCCGCTGCTGCTCACAGCAGCCCCTGCCTGGCTCCTGCCTGCCCACACCGAGGGCATCCATGGCTGCTCCTGGACATGGAGCTCAGCCAGTGCTGGAGCTGTGTGGGCTTAGCTGGTGGTACCACCCGGACACTGGGCTGACAATTCCATCTCTTTATTGGGATAAAACAATGGGCCATCACCTACCCAGGCAGGGAGTGGAGGGAGGGGGCAGGGATCACCTTCAGGGCTGTTTAGAGGGCAGGGCCAGGGGGCTTAGGGGCAGAGGAAGGACTGTGTTGGTCTCAGCTGGGGAGGGAGGGTGCTGGGCTGCTGCTGCTGGGGTCTCTAGAACAACACGGGCATGGGTTGGGACATGGCAGAGGGAGATCCTAAAAGGGAGTGAAGGCAGCTTGGAAATACCCATGGGGAGAGGAGATGGCAGTGGGATCTAGAGGGTAATAGGAGGTTTCCTTGTAGATGGCCATTTTGGGGTCCACTTCTCAGAGCCGTTGTGAGGGCAGCCCAGGCCCTTCTTCCTGCTGGGGGAGCCGCTATAGCTGTGTGAGTGTGAGCTGTAGCCGCCGTCCATCATCTGATGTCCAGAGGTGCTCCTGAGGAGAGAGGAGTGTCTGAGGCCCCAGCTGCCGGTGGCACACAGGGACCCTCGTGCACAGCAGGGCCCAGAGCTGGCAAGGCTCCCCAGCACGGCTGGAGCTGCTGGCACACCTTGGCCCAGCTGGACAGCTGCCCCTCAAGGCCCTGCCGAGCAGGGGATGGCTCTGGGCAGGGTCCCTGGCCAGGAGCGGGCCCCAGAGCGCGTCTGCCTTTCAAGGGCAATCTGCTCCCTGCTCTTTCTCCTCCCCACCTTGCTCTGCCTCTGCCCGCTGCTCCTGGGGCTGCTCTTGCCCACGCAGCCTCAGTGGCAGCCAGCACTGCCTGCAGTCCCAGCGGGCTCCAAAGGACAAGGCCCAGCAATTAAGAGGCCAATTAAAGCACTGGGCAGCAGCACAACCCTCAGCACAGTTATGTGCACAACCACTGACCATCCACAACTCCACAGCAGCCTCCCTGCGAGTGTTTCCTGTCTACAAGCAGCCATCAAATGAAGATGTGTGTAGGGCAGGGAAACAGAACACTCACCGTTTTCTCTTGCAGCAACACCAGATTCCAACACAGCACAACATGAAGACAAGTTCCCCGCCAGCCACAATGGCAATTAACTCAAGCAAACAGCGTGTTCCCTGGCAGACAGCGCTTCCAGTGCCCTTCTGGGAGCTGGGAACACGTCTTGAGGTGTCGGCTGCATCTGTGGGAGCAATGGGGAGCGTGAGCCCGTGCTGTGCTCCACTGCTGAGCTGACAGCTCGCTGGATACGGCCAGGACATTCTCTGTTTCCCCCAGAGATGGGGCCTGCAGGCACCTTGCCATCCCTTGGCACAGGCTGTGCCACCCAACACAGCCCAGAAGGCCGGGAGGAGGAGAGCCCGGGGCCAGTGCAGCTGCTTGGGCAGTCACTCCTTCCAGGGACCCGGGCCAAAGCCATCCCTGAGCAGCCACTGCCAGCCCCGACCCTCCCTGCCCCGTGACAGCTCCCCCAGCCCAAGGGGACAGAGTCAGGCCCTGTCAGGACACACTGGAGCCCTGCTCTCCTCTCTGCCCTTTCCCCACCACGGGCACCCCTAGCAGCCCCTCCCAGGTTTCGGGC
Source organism: Cinclus cinclus (assembly GCF_963662255.1). Classification (NCBI taxonomy): domain Eukaryota; kingdom Metazoa; phylum Chordata; class Aves; order Passeriformes; family Cinclidae; genus Cinclus; species Cinclus cinclus. Next base: position 289,266 of record NW_026912045.1, read on the forward strand.
ACTGTCTCCCATGGAGGGACACCAGCAGGACTGCTCAGCCTGGCTGAGCCTGGCACAGCAAGCACCTTCTGTGGGGCTGCCTGGCATCTCCTCCCTTTGTGTACTGAGGGCTGGCTTGAAGCCACTGCTTCCTGCAGGAAATGATGCCTTCAGCAAGGTCTTTTGGTCCATCTCTGGAGAAAGGAAGAGACACAGCTGGATCAGATGCAACCATTCCCCGTTGGGGAGGGGGCATCTTCAGGAAGCAATACTTGTTAAGGACATGGAGAAGGATCAGGAAAATGGCCAGGTGTTGGGGTTGCCACAAGGCCCTCCTTTCTCCAAACAGCCACCCCTCCTGATACACCCCAAGACCAGGAAATTGCAGGGAACTCAGGGTATGCATGGCCCATGGTGCAGATTGGGCTCCCTGTCAGCTGATGGCAAATGCCTTCCTGCAGAGTCTGCGGAGAAGCTGCAGCCAGCCCAGGCTGGGATACAGCCCTGCAGGGTGTGACAGCAGCAGCAGCACGGCAGAGAGGCTGCCATGGATCCCTTCCCACTGTGCTGGGCATTGCGTGTCCAGATGTGGAGAGAAAGGCCCCAGCTGCTGAGTCTCAGGAGAAGGCTGAGGGAAATGCACCCACCACGGCGTCTCTCCAGGTCACTCAGCATCTTGTCCAGAAGTTTGGACGCCTCCAGGGACTTAGTGTTTCCTGTAAGTTTGTTCCTCACTCTCGGAGGACCTTAGGAGAAAGTATTGCAATTTTTCCATGAATGGATCCCACAGAAGCAGTGCTCAGCCTGTGGGGTCAGTGGGGACACACTACTCACCCCTGAGATGGGAGCTGGGTTTCGGTGCAGCAATCAGCAAAGAACCTGGGGAAATCCTCCTTGCAGACACACCTGTACCTCAACAGCCACAGAAGATTCCGTAAATTGGGTCTTGACAGGTTGTCAATGATTATTCTCTGAAGGGATGCTGAGAAATTACCTGCAGTAGATCCCAAGGGCTCCAAACCACCTTCCATCCCAGCTGCTGGAGAAGGCTTCCTAGCATGCTCATCTAGAAGGGAGCACAGATGAGAACCATTTCCATGGTGTGCTGATATCCCCTTCTGCCTTAGGGAACTGGGCACTGCAAGGGCATTCAGTAAGGCTGAGGGAGCCAGATGTGACTGGATACAGCCAAAGCTGCAGAGGGGAGTGGGGAGCTCTGGGCACGCTCTGGTCAGTGCACACTCTTTGCAGACCCTCTGCAACATCCCTGGCAGGGAGGTAGCAGAGAGGGCAGCACAAGGCTGAGCAGGGATCAGGCCCAGAGGCACAGCAATTACCTCCTGTGACTGTGCCTGGCATGGCCTCCCTTCCTGCAGCAGAGGCTGCAAATGAGCCACTGCTCCCTCGGGAAAACTCAGCCTTCAGCACAGGCTTTCCTTTCATCACTGGAGGAAGAGACAACTGGATCAGATGGGAAAATTCCCCATTGGGGAGGTGGCACCTTAAAAAGGCAATACTTGTCAAAGGCAATGACAAGGATTAGGAGAAAGGCCAGATTATTAGGGCTGGTCAGGGCCTCCTTCTCCAATCTGCTGTCCCTCCTGATAAGCTGGGAGACCAGGAAATATGAGGGGTTCTAAGTTGTGCATGGCACATGTTACAGACTGGGCTTCCTGTCAGCTGATGCCAAATGCCTTCCTGCAGAGGCTGGGGAGAAGCTGCAGCCAGCCCAGGCTGGGAAACAGCCCTGCAGGGTGTGACAGCAGCAGCAGCGGGGCTGAGAGGCTGCCATGGATCCCTTCCCACTGTGCTGGGCAATGCGTGTCCAGATGTGCAGAAAAAGCCCCCAGCTGCTGAGTCTCAGGAGAAGGCTGAGGGAAATGCACCCACCACGCCCTTTCTGCAGTTCCTTCACAATTGGTTCCAGGATGTCATTTGAATCAAGCGATTCCTTCAGTCCTCTAAGTTTGTTCATCCCTCTTGGAGGACCTTAACAGAATGTCGTTCCATTTCAGATGAATGGATCCCACAAAAGCAGTGCTCAGCCTGTGGTGTCAGCAGGGACACACGACTCACCCCTGCCATGGGAGATGGGCTTGGGTGCAGCAACCAGACCAGGAGCTGGAGAAATCCTCCCTGCAGACACACCTGTAACTCAACAGCCACAGAAGCTTCTGTCACCTGCTGCCTGCCAGGTTGTCAATGAATATTCCTTGGTGGCACACTGAGAACATACCTGCAGGAGGATCCAAGGGCTTCAAAACTTTATGCAGCCAAGGTAATGGAGAAGCATTCCCAGGAAGCTCACCTGGAAGAGAGCACTGATGAGAACCATTTCCATGGTGTGCTGGGATCCCCTTCTGCCTTAGGAAACTGGGCTCTGCAAGGGGCTCGGGTAAGGATTTGGGAGCCAGATGTGAATGGACATGGCCGAAGCTGCAGAGGGGCCTGGGGAGCTCTGGGCTGGCTCTGGTCATTCTGCCCACTCTTTCCATGCACTCTGCAACATCTCTGCAGGGCCAGCTGGTCAAGCCCAGGGCTTGTTGGGACACTCTCCCTCCCTTCCTGTGACATAGCCCAGCACAGAACTGGTCTTCTGAGTGCCAGCCCCTCCCAGGTTTTGAGCAGTGTCTCCCCCAGAGGAACCCTAGCGGGACTGCTCAGTACCCGAGTGCCCTGAGCCTGCTCGAATAATTCCACTGGGCTGTGCTGGTCTTGTACGGGCTGTGCCCGCACTGCCAAGCAGCAGAGATGGCAGCTCAAGGCTGAGCAGGGCTCAGGCCCAGAGGCACAGCAATTACCTCCTGTGACTGTGCCTGGCATCGCCTCCCTTCCTGCAGCCGAGGCTGGCACAGAACCACTGCTTCCTCCGGGAAATGCTTCCTTCTGCACAGTCTTTCCTTTCATTTCTGGAGAAAGGAAAAGGGACAGCTGGACAAGATGGAACTGTGGCCTACTGGGGAGGTAGCATCTTCAGGAGATAATGCTGGTGAAAGTCATGAATAGGCTTCGGGAAATCAGATGAACTTTGGGGTGTCTCTGTAGGGCCAACACAGTCCCTCTTCTAAACTGCCACCCCTCCTGATGTGCTGGGAGAGAAGGAAATTGCAGGGATCTCAGAGTGTGCATGGCCCATGGTGCAGTTTGGGCTCCCTGTCAGCTGATGGCAAATGCCTTCCTGCAGAGGCTGGGGAGAAGCTGCAGCCAGCCCAGGCTGGGAAACAGCCCTGCAGGGTGTGACAGCAGTAGTAGCAGGGCAGAGAGGCTCCCATGGATCCCTTCCCTCTGTGTCGAGCACACCATGTCCAGATGTGCAGAGAAAGCCCAAGGCTGCTGAGTCTCAGGAGAAGGCTGAGGGAAATGCACCCACCTTGTCCTCCCTGCAGCATTTCCTTCAGCATTTGCCACATGCCTTCGGATGGATCCAGGGACATCTTGAGTGCTGTGTCTCGGATATTTCCTGTTGGAGGTCCTTAAAACAAAGTAGTTCAGTTTCCCAGGAATGGATCCCACAAAAGCAGTGCTCAGCCTGTGGGGTCATCAGGGACACACTACTCACCCCTGCGATGGGAGCTGGGCTTGGGTGCAGCATCCAGGCCAGAATTTGGAGAATTCCTCCCTGCAGACACACCTGTAACTCAACAGCCACAGAAGCCTCTGTCATTTCTGCTGCTCTGCATGGGCAGGACTGAGCCACAGGAGCTGTGAGGGGATTGCACAGGGCGAGGGCACACACGTGCACGGCTCTGTCCTGGCACATGCAGCGATGCCCCCCTGGCCCAGCTTTGGGCTCTGAGCTGGCAGCTCCCCCAGGGGGAAAGGCCTTGACCTACCCTCACCATCTCCCAGAGGCTCAGTCCTGGATCCAGGTTGGGATGCCAGAGCACCTTCCCCAACAGGTTCATCTGCAAAGAAAGGCAGGACAGAACAGCTCCCAGCACTGCAGGAGATGCTCAGGCTGCCTGGGGCTGGCAAAGGAGCCCCACGAGGCACAGCCCTGGGCACAGCCCTGGGCCCTTCCCTTCCCTCTCTGCTCTTCTCCATGGCTGCACACAGCACATGGAAGGACACACTGGCATTGTGCATGGGAAGAGGACTGACAGCTAAGTGCTCCTTCCTCCCACTGACAGCAATCCTGTGGGATTACTCGGGGCTCCAGAAGAGAGAGGGCAAGGATTCCAGAAACCACCAACCCTGAGATGATCTTAAGGGAAATGGGACACGAGTGAGCTCTTGCCACATTGACACTGCTTATTCTGTCAGGAAGAGGGAATTGAGAACTTGCCTCCAACATCCTCCAAGAACTTGAAACCATCCTTCACTAGGACATCCAGAAAACCCATGTCCTGATCCCCATCTACAAGGGAACACAGATCAGAACCATTTCCATGGTGTGCAGGGATCCCCTTCTGCCTTAGGGATCTGGGCGGTGCAAGGGGCTTGGGTAAGGCTGTGGGACCAGATGTGAATGGACATGGCCAACACTGGTTGTTCTCTCCCTCCCACAGAGGAAAGCCTCCCTTGAGAGGTATGGAAAACCATCCCCAGCGCTTCCTGGGGAGAATGAAGCACTGTCCCCAGAAAGTGGAGCCAGGCCATGGGCTCACCTGCTCCCTTCACTTGCCATGGAGCTGCCTGGGCAGCCCTGGCAGGAAGGGTCACTGCCAGGAGGAGCAGGAGGAAGAGTTGCAGAGGAAGGCCCATGGTGCCTTGCCCTCTGCCAGTCCCACAGCTCTTGCTGCCACCGCTGTCCTGACACTGCTGTCCCAGTGTCAGCACCACTGCCGCCGCCGCTGCTGCTGCTGCAACAGTTGTGGTCTGGGACTGACTGGTCGGTGGCTGTGGTGCTGTGCAACCACAGGGCTCTGGCACATCTGTGACCTCAGATGCTGCTGTGACCTCAGCCTGATGTCACCCCAGAGCCTGCTGTGAGCTCATGGCCTTTGCTATCCCCCCAGAGTGTACCCTCATCAGTATAAATGGGCTGCCCTGATTGTCAATGTTTTTCTTGATCAATGGGCCATTCCTTAGGAAGACTTTTGTTTTGCTTGCTGAAACTGTTGGTCAGGCTGTGTCCCTGAACATGCTCTTGATATCTTCCTGTATTAATGGGGATCAAAGAGACACATAGCCCCCTATGCATCTAAAGAGATTGCTTTCTTATAGAAATCATCCCCCCCTTTATACCTTTAATCTCAACCAGACACAACCAAACTTTTAGAGAAGATGGGCACCCATTGTCTGGCTCAGCTCTGCCCATGCATCTTTTGCCCCAGTCTGCTTCCCATTCATACGCTGTCCTCACGTTCCTCCTCATAACTGCCTCTCATTCTGAATGGCAAGGGAGGAGTCAGTGCTAACTTGGGAATCACCTTTGGGAATATCAGCCTGAAGTGGAGGATTAACAACGGCCAAGTAGGGATTTGGGGAAAGGTCCTTGAGAGCCTGAGCATCACTCTCAAGGCCAGGGTACTGACAAGTCTGTGGGAGGCCAGGGAGTCGGGGGCTCTCCTGCGCTGCATTGCAGTTTGCCTGGCACAGACTTTCCAGTGCAGGGGACAAGGGGTTTGGATCAGGGGATGGGGGGTTGGGGGGGTTCGTTTGAGCTTTTCCTCCACTTTCCATTCCTCATCTAACACCCACCGAGTTAGCACAAATAATGGTAAGAATTTAGCAATCCAGGCATCCCCTTTATTTGTTAACTCTGTCAATCTGCTTCCAACAGTATCCCAAAAAGGAATGGTTGGTTTTGCCTCGGGGGATACCCTTGGAAAGCAGAGGAAAAGCCATTGAACAAACTGTGCTAACAACCACTTGGAAAACTTTCCTTTCCCTCCCTCCCTCCCTCCAAGTTACCCACAATTAGGAAATAAGTCCCCCTCTGCTGTGCTGACAGTCTAGCACCCATATTCCCTGATCTTAAGCTGCGTTGGCACAACAAAATTCCACTCTCCGCTGCAGCAAAAAGAGACAACAAACTGAAGATAAGAGTCCAGGGCCAGCTTTAGTTCCAGGGACAGGGAGCCATCTCTGCAGCTAACTACTGCAGCCTGTAGGTTCATGGGCTCCCCCTCCAGCCCCGGGGGCCAATGCACCCTTCCCTCTACCTGGAGCACCCTCAGTCTAACTTGGGGGATAGGATACTCACCCTCCTTTTGGTCCACTGGACAGGGGCTGCAGCAAAAATCCTCCTTCAGGGAAGTGTTCCCCAGCTGCTAGAGGTTAGCACTTCATCCCCCAAATCAGCTGCTGGAGAAACCTTTCCAGTCGGCTGCGCTCGGAGGCAGCTGAGAGCCAGACCTGCTTTGGGTTAAAATCCACAGTTCATCCCTGGGCTCCGCTCACCGGGGCCTGACGGTGGACACCAAGTGAGGCAACAGCCAGAGCTGAACTCACTTTGCCACTGCGGCCCCATGCCTAGAGTGAGTTCCACCCCAGGAACAGGAGGCCTTAGATGGAGCTAGAGCTATTGCTCCATGGCCTTTTTAGCTGCCAGCCTGCATTCCAAGGAGGCAAGGAGGAGGGGGAGGTCTTTTGCACGGGACAAAAAGGATTTATTACTCTGGGCAATTTGTGGGGCAAAAGGCAAAAATGGAGAAGGTGCAACAACTTAAACATAGGGGAGGTTTGAGGGGAAGGTACAAATTCTTAGCAAATTGGAGAAGTTCTGGGAAGGGGTAAAGGGTAGGGTTCACAAAGGCAT